>NC_079190.1:193819991-194158920 GCF_029499605.1 Hyla sarda | reverse complement strand
GGATGAGGTTGGACACCCCCCCCCCCCCCCCAGCACTCTGGGCTTCCTAAATGAGACATGCTGGGGTGTGTCCAGCCTCATCCAATCATAGCTCCTCTAACACTTAACTGCTATATGCTGTTGGTTGGACACTCCCCATCAGCACTCCAGGCTGCACTTCCTGTGTTTGGGCTTCGGTCCTAAGCCTGTGTATGAGATGGGGGAAAATGTGCTCTTGAGCTTTTTTAAGCACAAATAAAACACAGAAAACTTCATTTTTTTTTTAAAACAAAGTATATTAGAAATATTTTTATTTACCATAAGGAGTGCAATAGCAAAATTTTTTTTAATGAGTTACCATTTAAAGCATTATGAGGATATATCACAATAGAGAAAGTAGTAACTGTTTCCCAAGTTTACCAAAGTTCAGTTCTAGATGTAATTTGCTTGTAACAGGGTGACCGCTGGCTCTTTCCTAAAAAAATATATAAATACTGTATATTGAAGACCATATTGTTTTAACATACATTTTTCCTTTTTATCCAGACTATAATTTCATAACATCTTTTGCCGGCTGCAATTGTAGTATCTTGTTGGTTCAAAGTAACATGAGGTTACATGTTTGAGCGCTGCAGAACATAACTTAACCCCTTAAGGACCACAGGTTTTTCCGTTTTTGCACTTTAGTTTTTTCCTCCTCACCTTTTAAAAATCATAACCCTTTCAATTTTGCACCTACAAATCCATATGATGGCTTAACTTTTGCGCCACCAATTCTACTTTGCAGTGACATCAGTCATTTTACCCAAAAATCTACGGTGAAAAGGAAGAAAAATCATTGTGCGACGAAATTGTAGAAAAAACACAATTTTGTAACTTTTGGGGGCTTCCGTTTCTACGCAATACATTTTTCAGTACAAATGACACCTTATCTTTATTCTGGAGGTCCATACGATTAAAATGATACCCTACTTATATAGGTTTGATTTTGTCGTACTTCTGGAAAAAATCATAACTACATGCAGGAAAATGTATACGTAAAAAATGTAATCTTCTGACCTGTATAACTTTTTTATTTTTCTGCATATGGGGAAGTGTGAGAGCTCATTTTTTGCGCTGTGATCTTATGTTTTTAGCATTACCATTTCTGTATTGATCGGACTTTTTGATCGCTTTTTATTCATTTTTTCATGATATAAAAAGTGACCAAAAATGTTATTTTGGACTTTGGAATTTTTTTGCGCATACGCCATTGATCATGCAGTTTAATTAATGATATATTTTTATAGTTCGGACATTTACGCACGCGACGATACCACATATGTTTATATTTATTTTTATTTACATTTTTTTATGGTAAAAGGTGGGTGATTTGGACTTTTATTAGGGAAAGGGTTAAATGACATTCATTAACTTTTTTTTTGCAGTGTTATAGTTCCCATAGGGAGCTATAAATAGATAAACATATAAACACACAATCAAGTAGAGCAAATTATATACAGTGGTCTCTAATAATACACTCGCTTGTTGGATGTAACAAGGATGGCATTGGTTGAATAATGCAGAGACGTATGTGATTATGCATCAACAGTGGTATCCTTATTTCTTGAAATGAACATGACAGGTTGATTATTTGGATACAGTACCCACAATTTTGATGGCTAACTTATATATTCAGAAGATGAAACTGTAAAATATGCTGCATGTTCCCCTTTATTATATGGCCGATTAGCCCAGGATAGACAGACACATGATACTGGAGAACAGCAGTCTAAATGATTGTGTTGGAAGAGCGCTGTGACCGGCTCTTCTAACACAGTCATTTAGACAGCTGCTTGTACATAATAGTACCACTTGTCAATCATTATAATCTAAGTGGTTATTGTATACCCTTTTCCCTATCCACACTTACAGTAGTAAGGGCAAGGGTCAAGACTAGGTAGGGAAATCCAATGTCTAGGGTACTCACCTGCATCCATATTCCCCCCCTCCCCTGCCCAGTCAGCCAGTTTGCTGACATCAATTGATATCAATAAAGCTTGTATCCCGTTTGTAGAATTGCTAAGGTTCTTTCATTTGTATAAATTGTTACAATTCTTGTATATTACACTGTCATTGTCGATAATTTTATATTAGCATTTAGTAAAAGTTATATTTTATACTATACTATCTACGCTTGATTGGTTGAGTTCATTTATAAATATATATGCCAATTTCTCTCCAAGGGCATTATTATCAGGTTCACCTAGAGGGGCAATGTTTTACCTATTTCTGTCACGATGCCGGCTGGCAGGAGGTGGATCCTCTGTGCCAGAGAGGGATTGGCGTGGACCGTGCTAGTGGACCGGTTCTAAGTCCCTACTGGTTTTCACCAGAGCCCGCCGCAAAGCGGGATGGTCTTGCTGCGGCGGTAGTGACCAGGTCGTATCCACTAGCAACGGCTCAACCTCTCTGACTGCTGAAGATAGGCGCGGTACAAGGGAGTAGGCAGAAGCAAGGTCGGACGTAGCAGAAGGTCGGGGCAGGCAGCAAGGATCGTAGTCAGGGGCAACGGCAGGAGGTCTGGAACACAGGCTAGGAACACACAAGGAAACGCTTTCACTGGCACAATGGCAACAAGATCCGGCGAGGGAGTGCAGGGGAAGTGAGGTATACATAGGGAGTGCACAGGTGAACACACTGATTAGAACCACTGCGCCAATCAGCGGCGCAGTGGCCCTTTAAATCGCAGAGACCCGGCGCGCGCGCGCCCTAGGGAGCGGGGCCGCGCGCGCCGGGACAGGACCGATGGAGAGCGAGTCAGGTACGGGAGGCGGGGTGCGCATCGCGAGCGGGCGCCACCCGCATCGCGAATCGCATCCCGGCTGGAGGCGGTATCGCAGCGCACCCGGTCAGTGGATCTGACCGGGGCGCTGCGGGAGCGAGAGTGTAGCGAGCGCTCCGGGGAGGAGCGGGAACCCGGAGCGCTCGGCGTAACAGTACCCCCCCCCCTTGGGTCTCCCCCTCTTCTTGGAGCCTGAGAACCTGAGGACCAGATTTTTATCTAGGATATTGTCCTCAGGTTCCCAGGATCTCTCTTCCGGACCACAGCCCTCCCAGTCAACCAAAAAGAAGGTTTTTCCTCTGACCTTTTTGGAGGCCAGTATCTCCTTTACGGGAAAGATGTCTGAAGAACCGGAGACAGGAGTGGGAGAGATAAGTTTAGGAGAGAAACGGTTGATGATGAGTGGTTTAAGAAGAGAAACGTGAAAGGCATTAGGAATACGAAGAGAAGGAGGGAGAAGAAGTTTATAAGAGACAGGATTAATCTGGCACAAAATTTTGAAAGGACCAAGATAGCGTGGTCCCAATTTGTAGCTGGGAACACGGAAGCGGACATATTTAGCGGAGAGCCATACCTTGTCTCCGGGAGAAAAAATGGGGGGAGCTCTTCTTTTCTTATCAGCAAACTTCTTCATGCGTGATGAAGCCTGTAAGAGAGAATTTTGGGTCTCTTTCCATATGGTGGAAAGATCACGAGATATTTCATCCACAGCGGGTACACCAGAGGGCAAGGGAGTAGGGAGGGGGGGAAGAGGGTGACGGCCGTACACCACGAAAAATGGGGATTTGGAAGAAGATTCAGAAACTCTGAAGTTATACGAGAATTCGGCCCATGGTAGAAGATCTGCCCAGTCATCCTGGCGGGAGGAAACAAAATGCCGTAAATAATCACCCAGGACCTGGTTAATTCTTTCTACTTGCCCATTGGATTGAGGATGATAAGCAGAAGAAAAGTTTAATTTAATCTTGAGTTGTTTACAGAGAGCCCTCCAGAATTTAGACACGAATTGGACGCCTCTATCCGAGACGATCTGCGTGGGCAACCCGTGAAAACGAAAAATGTGTACAAAAAATTGTTTTGCCAACTGAGGCGCAGAAGGAAGACCAGGAAGAGGGATGAAATGTGCCATCTTGGAGAATCGATCAACGACCACCCAAACAACAGTGTTGCCACGGGATGAGGGTAAGTCTGTAATAAAGTCCATACCAATCAGAGACCAAGGCTGTTCGGGAACAGGCAGAGGATGAAGAAGACCAGCGGGCTTCTGGCGAGGAGTCTTATCCCGGGCACAGACAGTGCAGGCTCGCACAAAATCCACAACATCCGTCTCCAGAGTCGGCCACCAATAGAAACGAGAGATGAGTTGCACGGATTTCTTGATGCCCGCATGACCTGCGAGATGGGAGGAGTGACCCCATTTGAGGATTCCGAGGCGTTGGCGTGGGGAGACGAAGGTCTTCCCTGGAGGAGTTTGCCTGATGGAGGCTGGAGAAGTGGAGATCAGGCAGTCAGGAGGAATGATGTGTTGCGGAGAGAGCTCTATTTCCGAGGCATCCGAGGAACGAGAGAGAGCATCGGCCCTAATGTTCTTATCGGCAGGCCGAAAGTGAATTTCAAAATTAAATCGGGCAAAGAACAGAGACCACCTGGCCTGGCGAGGATTCAGCCGTTGGGCAGACTGGAGATAGGAGAGGTTCTTGGGATCGGTGTAAATAATAACTGGAAATCTTGATCCCTCCAGCAGATGCCTCCATTCCTCAAGTGCTAATTTAATGGCTAGTAGCTCTCGATCCCCGATGGAGTAGTTCCTCTCCGCCGGAGAGAAGGTCTTAGAAAAAAAACCACAAGTAACAGCATGCCCGGAAGAATTTTTTTGTAGAAGGACCGCTCCAGCTCCTACTGAGGAGGCATCAACCTCCAATAGGAAGGGTTTAGATGGGTCAGGTCTGGAGAGCACGGGAGCTGAAGAAAAGGCAGACTTGAGCTGTTTAAAGGCGTCTTCCACTTGAGGAGGCCATGACTTAGGATTGGCATTCTTTTTGGTTAAAGCCACGATAGGAGCCACAATGGTGGAAAAATGTGGAATAAATTGTCTGTAATAATTGGCGAACCCCAAAAAACGTTGGATAGCACGGAGTCCGGAGGGGCGTGGCCAATCTAAGACGGCAGAGAGTTTGTCTGGATCCATTTGTAGTCCCTGGCCAGAGACCAAGTATCCTAGGAAAGGAAGAGATTGACATTCAAAGAGACATTTCTCCATTTTGGCATAAAGTTGATTGTCACGAAGTCTCTGAAGAACCATGCGAACATGCTGGCGGTGTTCTTCTAGGTTGGCAGAAAAAATCAGGATATCGTCCAGATACACAACAACACAGGAATATAAGAGATCACGAAAAATTTCATTAACAAAGTCTTGGAAGACGGCAGGGGCGTTGCACAGGCCAAAGGGCATGACCAGATACTCAAAGTGTCCATCTCTAGTGTTAAATGCCGTTTTCCTTTCATCCCCCTCTCTGATGCGGATGAGATTATAAGCACCTCTTAAGTCCAGTTTGGTAAAGATGTGGGCACCTTGGAGGCGATCAAAGAGTTCAGAGATGAGAGGTAGAGGGTAGCGGTTCTTTACCGTGATTTTATTAAGACCGCGGTAGTCAATGCAAGGACGTAGGGAGCCATCTTTTTTGGACACAAAGAAAAATCCGGCTCCGGCAGGAGAGGAGGATTTGCGGATAAACCCCTTTTTTAAATTTTCCTGGATGTACTCAGACATAGCAAGAGTCTCTGGGGCAGAGAGAGGATAAATTCTGCCCCGGGGTGGAGTAGTGCCCGGGAGGAGGTCAATAGGACAGTCATAAGGCCTGTGAGGAGGTAGAGTCTCAGCTTGTTTTTTGCAAAAAACATCCGCAAAGTCCATATAGGCCTTAGGGAGACCGGTTACAGGGGGAACCACAGGGTCACGGCAAGGAGTACTGGTAACCGGTTTAAGGCAGTCCTTGAAACAAGAGGGACCCCAACTCTTGATCTCCCCTGTGGACCAATCCAGGGTTGGGGAATGGTGTTGAAGCCAGGGTAGTCCAAGGAGAATTTCGGAAGTGCAATTGGAGAGGACCAAAAACTCAATTTTTTCGTGGTGAGGTCCGATGCACATTAGGAGGGGTTCCGTGCGGTAACGCACGGCACAGTCCAATCTTTCATTGTTAACGCAATTGATGTAGAGAGGTCTGGCGAGACTGGTCACTGGGATGTTGAACCTGTTGATGAGAGAGGCCAAAATAAAGTTTCCTGCAGATCCGGAGTCCAAGAAGGCCTTAGTGGAGAAGGAGAAGGTAGAGGCAGATATCCGCACAGGCACAGTAAGACGTGGAGAAGCAGAGTTGACATCAAGGACTGTTTCACCTTTGTGCGGAGTCAGCGTACGTCTTTCCAGGCGGGGAGGACGGATAGGACAATCCTTCAGGAAGTGTTCGGTACCGGCACAGTACAGGCAGAGATTCTCCATGCGGCGTCGTGTCCTCTCTTGAGGTGTCAGGCGAGACCGGTCAACTTGCATAGCCTCCACGGCGGAAGGCACAGGAACGGATTGCAGAGGACCAGAGGAGAGAGGAGCCGGGGAGAAAAAACGCCTCGTGCGAACAAAGTCCATATCCTGGCGGAGCTCCTGACGCCTTTCGGAAAAACGCATGTCAATGCGAGTGGCTAGATGAATGAGTTCATGTAGGTTAGCAGGAATTTCTCGTGCGGCCAGAACATCTTTAATGTTGCTGGATAGGCCTTTTTTAAAGGTCGCGCAGAGGGCCTCTTTATTCCAGGAAAGTTCTGAAGCAAGAGTACGGAAATGCGCGGCGTACTCGCCAACGGAAGAATTACCCTGGACCAGGTTCAGCAGGGCAGTCTCAGCAGAAGAGGCTCGGGCAGGTTCCTCAAAGACACTTCGAATTTCCGAGAAGAAGGAGTGTACAGAGGCAGTGACGGGGTCATTGCGGTCCCAGAGCGGTGTGGCCCATGACAGAGCTTTTCCAGACAGAAGGCTGACTACGAAAGCCACCTTAGACCTTTCAGTAGGAAACTGGTCCGACATCATCTCCAAGTGCAGGGAACATTGTGAAAGAAAGCCACGGCAAAACTTAGAGTCCCCATCAAATTTATCCGGCAAGGATAGTCGTAGGCCTGAGGCGGCCACTCTCTGCGGAGGAGGTGCAGGAGCTGGCGGAGGAGATGATTGCTGAAGCTGTAGTAGTAGCTGCTGTAGTATCACGGTCAGTTGAGACAGCTGGTGGCCTTGTTGCGCTATCTGTTGTGACTGCTGGGCGACCACCGTGGTGAGGTCGGCGACAACTGGCAGAGGAACTTCAGCGGGATCCATGGCCGGATCTACTGTCACGATGCCGGCTGGCAGGAGGTGAATCCTCTGTGCCAGAGAGGGATTGGCGTGGACCGTGCTAGTGGACCGGTTCTAAGTCACTACTGGTTTTCACCAGAGCCCGCCGCAAAGCGGGATGGTCTTGCTGCGGCGGTAGTGACCAGGTCGTATCCACTAGCAACGGCTCAACCTCTCTGACTGCTGAAGATAGGCGCGGTACAAGGGAGTAGGCAGAAGCAAGGTCGGACGTAGCAGAAGGTCGGGGCAGGCAGCAAGGATCGTAGTCAGGGGCAACGGCAGGAGGTGTGGAACACAGGCTAGGAACACACAAGGAAACGCTTTCACTGGCACAATGGCAACAAGATCCGGCGAGGGAGTGCAGGGGAAGTGAGGTATACATAGGGAGTGCACAGGTGAACACACTGATTAGAACCACTGCGCCAATCAGCGGCGCAGTGGCCCTTTAAATCGCAGAGACCCGGCGCGCGCGCGCCCTAGGGAGCGGGGCCGCGCGCGCCGGGACAGGACCGACGGAGAGCGAGTCAGGTACGGGAGCCGGGGTGCGCATCGCGAGCGGGCGCCACCCGCATCGCGAATCGCATCCCGGCTGGAGGCGGTATCGCAGCGCACCCGGTCAGTGGATCTGACCGGGGCGCTGCGGGAGCGAGAGTGTAGCGAGCGCTCCGGGGAGGAGCGGGAACCCGGAGCGCTCGGCGTAACAATTTCCCTCTTATTTTTAGGTGTACACAATGGAAACATTTGGTTATTTTTGCTTAGTTTTGGTTTCATTTGTATACATTGAAGAGGATGTGGCGGTACTTGCACAACTGCCAAAGCCCTTTCAGCTGAATAAGTGTAAAAACCCACATCGATCAATTATTTATGGCCTGTCTTAAAGATAGGCCATCATCTCTTTTTTTTTAAAGCTTAGATAACCTCTTAAAGGTTAGATAACCTCTTAAAGGGGGTTAGATAACCTCTTAAAGGGGGTTAGACATCTTATCCCCTATCCAAAGGATAGGGGATAAGATGCATGATTGGAGGAGTCCCGCCGTTGGGGACCCCCGTGATCTTGCACGCGGCACCCCGTTTGTAATCAGTCCTCAGAGCGTGTTCACTCCGGGACTGATTTCCGGCGACCACAGGGTGGGCGGCGTGTGACATCATGTCATGCTCCGCCCCTCAATGCAAGCCTACGGGAGGGGGCGTGACAGCTATCACACCCCCTCCCGTAGGCTTGCATTGAGGGGCGGAGCGTGATGTCACATGGGGGCGGAGGCGTGACGTCACCCGCCGCCCGCCGGTAATCAGACCCGGAGCGAACACGCTCCGGGGACTGATTACAAACGGGGTGCCGCTTGCAAGACAACGGGTGTCCCCAGCGGTGGGACTCCTGCGATCAGGCATCTTATCCCCTATCTTTTGGATAGCTGTCCAAGCACCAGAGTACCCCTGGCAAAGGCTCTAAGGGGTGAAACATTTTGTTCTGAATGCTGAGCTGCAGAGTACCCATTTTAACCCCTCTTTCTCATTTTTACAGTGCCCTAGCTTTGCACTTCAGAATGTATATTAATGATAATAATTTCCATCTGCATTGAAAACACTTTAATCTGGATTAATCGATTTTTCTAAAATGTTAATGACCACTTGGATCAGGAGAAGGACTATAACTATGAGTCATACAGCATGTAAGAAGAGCCCTCAGAAATAAAGCCAAGTGTGTAGTGTAATTCTCTTTGTGAAAAGTTAGGTAGCTAGCGGTGCATTTTTAGTTTGTTTATGCTAAGTTGGGGTGAGACATGTGCAATTTGTTTCATAACAAATAGAAAATTTATGTATTCTGACATTCGGATCCATCCGAAGCTGCAAACAACATTTTTTGACATTTTTGTACATATTCGATAATCCGAAGAGATCATATGAATAAGAAGAATGTCATGACAAGCATGTGAATGATGCAGAAGTCTAAAAAAAATGAAAACAAAATCAGTTTCTTTACCCCAATATTCCAAAATCACTGTAAAAATTGTAAATCTTTAAAGTGATTTTGCAAAATTAGCACAGTTTTTACAGCAGTTTTGGTCATTTACCTTAAAAACATGACAAAAATGCGGGTAGTACTGCAACAATACCACAAATAATATGCAATGTCTGAACTAAGTCTAAGTGCAAATTTATACATAATGGATTTGCTGTGGATTTTCTGTCTGATTTTGTAGGCTAAATATTTCTGTTGCAGATTTTGGGCGTGGTTTTCATCCATGGTAAATTTTTGGTAAGGTGTACATAGGCTAGCCCGACACATTAGCCAGCTGTCGGCAGAATATGCATGTGTTCTGAATAGAGACAGGGGAGTAGGCTTCTGCTAGACTCTTCTTGTCCATTGGCTGCCTCTATTGAAAAGTATTTGCAGCGGATAATATGGCATGTTAAGTGTTTGGATTTGTATGGTCCCATATTCCTCTATCAGTGGCCATGTTTAGGTCTGAGCTCCTTGCAGACTATGAATAAGATTGTATTAACAAGTTGACGGTACTTCTAATAGAAATAAATCACGCTAAAATAAACAACTGTATATTAGTAAGTGTTATACATGGGCTTATGCAAGGGAATGATTTCATGGTTTTAGTAGCCCCGCACAGGCATCCTTAGGTGCCGCTTTAAACTGAAAGCATGTCCTTAGGATGTGCATGTAGCTGTGATGGAGCACCAGAGAGGAGGATAAAGAAGTCCCTGCCACTTGGCATTGGAAGGGAGAGAAGGTGGGTTTCCTTTACACACACACACATATATATATATATATATATATATATATATATATACCGTATTTATCGGGGTATACCACACACCGGCCTATAACACGCACCCTCATTTTACCAAGGATATTTGGGTAAAAAAAAGTTTCTTACCCAAATATCCATGGTAAAATGAGGGTGCGTGTGTGTGTATGCGTATACCCCGATACACCCCCAGGAAAGGCAGGGGGAGTGAGGCCGTCGCCGTCCCCCACCTTTATGTTATAGGAAATACAGTGCCAGTACTCCTCTTCTTTCTTCTCATGGTGCCGGAGACGCGCTGCTTCTGCTTTCACTACAGGCAGAGAGCTCGCTCCTGGTGTCTGCCACGAGCTCAGTGCGCCTGCGCAGTGCTAGAGGCAGGGAGCGAGCTCTCTGCCTATAGTGAAAGCAGAAGCAGCGCATCTCCGGCACCATGAGAAGAAAGAAGAGGAGTACGGGCACTGTATTTCATATAACATAAAGGTGCACATTATATGTATAGGCTCAGTGGAGTCACGCCGGCCCGCACATCATGGACATCGGGGGGTGGGGACCTGTGTGTCAATCACACAGTGGTCCAGCGCTCACTTACAGGGGATAGGCGTGGCGGAGGTGGGGCATTACGATCCCCAGCCACGCCTATCCAACTGTTGCTGACCGCAGGATAAAACTATTTTCCTGCTGATAAAGAGTGATAAACAACTGCCAAAAGTATAGCTGCATTACACGTATCATCATCTATACTATCATGTTATTAGTCTGGGGGGTATAATTTCCATGACAGTTGCGCTTTAACTGCAGATTGTCAGCTTTAATTTGAGGGTATTTACATCCAAATCAGGTGAACGGTGTAGGAATTACAAAAGTTTGCATATGTTACTCCCACTTGTTAAGAGACGAAAAGTAATGGGACAGAATAATAATCATAAATCAAATTTTCACTTTTTAATACTTGGTTGCAAATCCTTTGCAGTCAATTATAGCCTGAAGTCTGGAACGCACAGACATCACCAGATGCTGGGTTTCATCCCTGGTGATGCTCTGCCAGGCCTCTACTGTCTTCAGTTCCTGCTTGTTTTTGGGTCATTTTCCCTTCAGTTTTGACTTCAGCAAGAGAAATGCATGCTCAATCGGATTCAGTTGATTGACTTGGCCATTATATAACATTTCACTTCTTTCCCTTAAAAAAACTCATTGTTTGCTTTTGCAGTATTCTTTGGGTCATTGTCCATCTGCACTGTGAAGAGCCATCCAATGAAGCAGTTTGCTGAATATGAGCAGATAATATTCCCCCAAACACTTCAGAATTCATCCTGCTACTTTTGTCAGCAGTCACATCATCAATAAATACAAGAGAACCTGTTCCATTGGTAGCCATACATGCCCATGCCATGACATTACCACCACCATGCTTCACTGATGAGGTGTATGCTTAGGATCATGAGCAGTTCCTTACTCTTCTCTTCTCCATCACTCTGGTACAAGTTGATCTTGGTCTCATCTGTCCATAGGATGTTGTTCCAGAACTGTGAAGGCTTTTTTTCAGATGTCGTTTGGCAAACTCTAATCTTCCCTTCCTGTTTTTGAGGCTCACCAATGGTTTACATTAGGGATGAGCGAATCGAATCTGACGAATCCGAATTTGTTACAGATTTCAGGAAAAATTTGATTCGCAACGAACGTGAATATCGCCATGATTTGATCGCACAATTCGCTTCATTAAAATTTATTTAGTGCGGTCCAGGCTCCAGGGCATCTAAAATGGCAGATCCACATGTAAGAACATGGGGCAAGGAATCCTGGGAAGGCGGGAACAAGGGTCGTGGGATGACTCTGAATCACATGCAGCATGCAGCCTATCAGCAACCCCTGTGATGTCACAGCCCCATATAATCGGCAGCCATCTTGCGGCCTCTCACATCAGCATTCTATTACAGAGAGAGGGACCGAGAGCAGTGTGTTGCACAGAAAAGCTTTTTCACAGCAGTGATTCACCTCAAGTCCAAATCCTGCCTAGAAACACTGATAGGGAAGGGAGAGAGATTGAGAGAGAAAGTGCAATTGCACGTGTGTTACAGCAGCGATTCACCTCAAACCCAAATCCAGCCTAAAAGCACTGACAGAGAAGGGAGTGAGATTGAGAGAGAAAGTGCAATTGTGGGTATATTACAGCAGTGATTCACCTCAAGCCCAAATCCAGCCTAGAAGCAGTAACAGGGAAGGGAGTGAGATTGAGAGAGAAAGTGCAATTTTGGGTGTATTACAGCAGTATTTCACCTCACACCCAAATCCAGCCTAGAAGCATTGATAGAGAAGGGAGTGAGATTGAGAGAGAAAGGACAATTTTGGGTGTAGTAAACGGCGACTGTGTGCTGCAGCACTGGTGTGTACAACAACTGAAAAGCTAATAGTAGTCAGCCAATTGGGGTGAGCAGAGCACCAAAAGCGTGTTGTCCTCTATTAAATGTAACCTGTGCATACATCTAAGTGGTGTATCATTTTGTTCCTGTTAAAGTCTTTAGGGCCTAGATACTGTGAAAGGCCAGGCAAAAGTACACACCTGCTGGTGTTGTGGACAAATACTGTTTTAAGCGTACTGGAGCGCATTGTACTCCTTTCATAAGTGCATACCACAAACGTACCTTTAAGTAGTGTACCATTTTGTTCCTGTTAAAGTCTCAAGGGCCTAGTTACTGTGAAAGGCCAGCCAAAAGTCCATATCTGCTGGTGTTGTAGACAAATACTGTTTTAAGCGTACTGGAGCGCATTGTACTCCTTTCATAAGTGCATACCACATCCGTACATCTAAGTGGTGTACCATGTTGTACCTGCTAAAGTCTTAAGGGCCTAGTTACTGTGTAAGGCCAGCCAAAAGTACACATCTGCTGCTGTTCTAGACAAATACTGTTTTAAGCATTGTGGAGCTTAATGTACTCCCCTCATATACGCACTAAATATGTCAGGCAGAGAAGTGCCGGGATGTGCACAGAGGAGTTGCAGAGGCCTAAATTCATCAGGAGCAGACAGAGGTCGCAGCAGACTAGGGGCGAGTGGCAACAGGAGCCGCAGCGAGAGGCCTGAGCTCCTGGTATCAGCTAGCGGTCGTGTCTCGACCAGCAACCCATCTGTGGTCATTGACTGGTTAACTCGGTTATCCACTTCTTCACTAGTGACATCTGATACCCCCAGTCAACAGCTGGTGGGTTTAGCAGACACAACCATCAGTTGGCATGGCCTGGAAGCAGGTGGGTTTAGCAGACACAACCATCAGTTGGCATGGCCTGGAAGCAGTCCCTGTCCTCCAATTGCCTCTGTCCTATGATGTTTCCTCCCCCATAGAAGTATCCTATGCTGTGGATTCAGCTCCACTTTTTAGTCAGGATGATCTACTAGAGGACAGTCAGCAGCTACTGCCCAGCCAAGAAGTGAAGGAGACATCCCCTGCTTCCTTCTCTAGGTGGGCAAGTAGTGATGAGGAGAAGGTAGTGGTAGGTGATGTTGGGAGCGTTCAGGCTCCTGAAGCACACACTGTTGAGGAACCTGAAGAGGACATCAGTGATGTGCTGAAACAACTCGATGATTATAAAGCCGATAGCACTTGGGAGCCGGGTGCAGAAGGAGCTTCATCATCATCATCATCATCATCATCAGGAAAAGAGGGTGGCAGGTTGACCGTGAGGCAGCAGTTGAGCCAGCAGGTGGTAGCATGGTTGGGAGTCAGCATGGTGGCAGCAGTGGGAAGTCTGGAGATAAATGTTCCTGGGGTAGATCACCTGCTTCGTGGCAGCCTACCTGCCCGAGAGGTAGTGGAACATCGAGTCGGCGGCAGTAGCAGTAAGTCAGTGCGGACTGTTGGGGGGGGAAATCAGCTACTCTGAGGTGCGGCAGTTTTTCATCAAGTATCCGGAGGATGTTAACATGGCCACATGCAATTTAAAAAAAATATCTTTAATCTTTTCAATTTGATGCCCTTTGGTCTGGTCAGGCTGCCGCCACCTCCAGGCTGTGTCATTTTGTCACCATATGGTCTCCTCATGCTGCTGCTACCTCCCGGCTTGGTCATTCTGCCACATTTTGATCTCCTCATGCTGGTGCCACCTCAGGGCTGTGTCATTGTACTGCTTTTTGGTCTCCTCATGCTGCTGGGACATTACCTAAAAAAATTTATGGTAATCTATTTAAAATCTTCAATTTAAATTAATTAAAATGTAAATTAATTTTAATTAATAATTTTTATAAAAATGACCCTCCAGCATACAAGGTGTGCAGTGCACAGCTGTGCCACACTGTTTTTCACATGAGTCACACAGGGTAGGAACTGCTAAAAGGCATTCATCTAGAAATCGAATCATGGCTTACTAAAAAAAAAAAACTGGAAATGGGAACCATGGTGACCGACAACGGGGAGAACATCTTATCTGCGCTGCTTCAAGGAAGCCTGAGCCATACGCCCTGCATGGCACACGTGTTCAATCTGGTTGCCAAGTGATTTCTAAAGTGTTACCCCATCTGCAAGACATCCTAACAGTGGGAACAAAATTTTGCATGCACTTCAGCCACTCGTACACCTCAAAGCACACTCTCCTTGAGCTGCAGCGTCAGAACGTCATCCCCCAACATAGTCTGATTTGCGACATTTCCACACATTGAAATTCCACCCTTCATGTTGGACCGACTATACGAACAGAGAAACGCCATTACCGATGATCCAGGTGGATAGCGGATAGGGGGATTCCCCTGTGTAAATTCAATGTCAACCTGTGTAAATTCAATGTCAACCAGTGGCAGCTCATACCTGGCGTTTGCTCAGGCCCTTTGAGGATGCCACCTTATTAGTCAGTCACCAGGATTACGGGATGAACAGCGTCATTCCACTTCTTCATATCCTACAAACTTGTTGGAAATGATGGCTGGTCAGGGCACTGGAGACATGACACCTACATCTTGAGGCCACATGAGCCCTTTGGGGGCTGAACTGGAGGAGGAGGGGGGGGCAGTGGAGCACAGGAAGGGTTTTGTGAAATGGGTGGTTTTTATTGTCATCTGACAGGAGAGGAGAGTAACAGTCTTACCATAACGGCTGAGTAGTGGATCCACTGTCCTGTGTGAACGATGACTGAACCGTACCAGGAAGCAGAGTTAAAGGTGCCGCTGGTTTCCACAAGAGGCCACCGCAAAGCAAGTGGAGTGGAGTGGTGCTATCCAGGTCTCTGCCATCCGCTGCTGTACTTTGGTATACTTTTATATTGGTCTGTATCTCTGCAATTTTATTTCTGTTTACATGCACACTGCACTTTACTTTGTATGTAGCATTCTCGTCCTCACTTTGAGATTTGTATACCTTATATGCTGCTAATTACTCGAATTGTGCAATTTAGTGTGTCAGTTTACTATACCATTGTTTATCTTATTGTAGTAGATCCAGTAAATAATATACTACCTCTCTAGTTGTCGTCATATATTACCTCTGGAATTACCACAAGAATCCAATGAAACAGGTTGGAGGGATAACAGTGAACCATAACTGATTAAATGAAACATTTGCAGTTCCACACAGAGTAAAACAGGGGGGGAAGTGGAGGGGGCGGGGGCGCTGAGAGGCAGGGGCTGGAACAGATGGTAGCTCACCTCGATGCTCACCAGAATGGGTACTCAAAAAATTTTAGTAAATTCAACTGAAATGAAATAAAAATTTGAAAAAGAAGAAGGAAATGTCCAGCGCCAACTCGTAGAAAAAGGAACTTCTTTATTGGTTGCCATAGGAAACAACAAGGACTCAAGTAACGTGACGCATTTTGGCAACACGAATGTTACATGTATTCGGATCATTTATATATGCAGTAAAGAAGTGACGCACACGAGGTGTGTCCAAGACACGTCACACATAATGCAGGTGTTGCAGCGATGTGTCTTGGACATGCCTCGTGTGCGTCACTTCTCCACTGCATATATAAATGATCCAAGTACATGTTACATTTGTCACGATGCCGGCTGGCAGGTAGTGGATCCTCTGTGCCAGAGAGGGATTGGCGTGGACCGTGCTAGTGGATCGGTTCTAAGTCACTACTGGTTTTCACCAGAGCCCGCCGCAAAGCGGGATGGTCTTGCTGCGGCGGTAGTGACCAGGTCGTATCCACTAGCAACGGCTCAACCTCTCTGACTGCTGAAGATAGGCGCGGTACAAGGGAGTAGACAGAAGCAAGGTCGGACGTAGCAGAAGGTCGGGGCAGGCAGCAAGGATCGTAGTCGGGGGCAACGGCAGGAGGTCTGGAACACAGGCTAGGAACACACAAGGAAACGCTTTCACTGGCACAATGGCAACAAGATCCGGCGAGGGAGTGAAGGGGAAGTGAGGTATAAATAGGGAGTGCACAGGTGAACACACTAATTGGAACCACTGCGCCAATCAGCGGCGCAGTGGCCCTTTAAATCGCAGAGACTCGGCGCGCGCGTGCCGGGACAGGACAGACGGAGAGCGAGTCAGGTACGGGAGCCGGGATGCGCATCGCGAGCGGGCGCTACCCGCATCGCGAATCGCATCCCGGCTGGAGACGGTATCGCAGCGCAGCGGGTCAGTGGAGCTGCCCGGAGCGCTGCGGTAGCGAGAGAGAAGCGAGCGCTCCGGGGAGGAGCGGGGACCCGGAGCGCTCGGCGTAACAACATTCATATGACTAAGGTCCTACGAGCCAAAACACGTCATCTTACTCTAGTCCTTGTTGTATTCTATGGCAACTGAATGAACCAATAAAGAAGTTCCTTTTTCTATGAGTTGGCGCTGGACATTTCCTTCTTTTTCTATGCTATGTGGATGAGTCCAAGTCCAGTCTGGGCGCCTGTGCAGGGGTGAGCTGGATTCTACTGCTTTTATTTGAAATAAAAATTACATAGAAAAATCTCTTTAACCCCTTAATGACAATGGACGTAAATGTACATCATAGTGACGTGGTACTTAGCGCACCATGACGTACATTTACGGGCCGCCATGATCGCGAGCACCGGAGTGGTGCTCGCGTCATGCCCGGCAAGTCCCGGCTGCTATCAGCAGCCAGGAACCCGCCAGTAATGGCGGACATCCGCGATCATGGCGCAAAAAATTAGCCCTCATATCGCCCCATATACGGAAAAATTAGACAGTTATAGGTGGTCAAAATAGGGCAATTTCAAACAAACTAATTTTGTTAAAATGGTTTGAGATTTTTTTTAAGCGGTACAATTATAGAAATGCATATAACATGGGTATCATTTTAATCGTATTGACCCACAGAATAAAGAAAACATGTAATTTTTACCGAAAAGTATACAATGTGAAAACAAAACCTGCCAAAATTAGCTAAATTGCGGTTTTCTTTTCAATTTTCCCACATAAATAATATTTGTTTGGTTTTACCGTACATTTTATGGTAAAATAAGTGATGTAATTACAAAGTACAATTGGTGACGCAAAAAAAAAGCCCTCATATGGGTCTGTGGATGGAAATATAAGAGAGTTATTATTTTTAGAAGGCAAGGAGGAAAAAACGAAAATGCAAAAATAAAATTGGTCTGGTCCTTAATGCCAAAATGGGCCTGGTCCTTAAGGGGTTAATCTCTTCAATTTTGATGCCGTATGGTCTCCCTGCTGCTACATCCAGATGCTCTGTGGCAGTGATTCTAATAGTGATGCCTGTAATCTGCATGTCATACTGTATAACGGTATTATTTCACTAACACAGCACACTCCTTATGTGTGTTACGACAAGGCAGAGTGTTCTACACCCCTATTGAGGCTTTCTGTAGCCCAGAAATAGCAGTTTTTAATAGCAATTTGCCGCAAATAAATTGGGACGAAACAATTTTGGGGGGCAAATTCAGCGAATTGGCTGAATAAAATTTTTCAAAAATTTGCTCATGTCTAGTTTACATCTTGTGGTGAACCCTCTGTATTCACTCTGGTGAAGTCTTCTCATGATTGTTGACTTTGACACACATACACCTACCTTGGAGAGTGTTCTTGATCTGGCCAACTGTTGTGAAGTGTGTTTTCTTCACCAGGGAAAGAATTCTTCGGTCATCCATCACAGTTGTTTTCCTTGGTCTTCCGGGTCTTTTGGTGTTGCTGAGCTCAGCGGTGCATTCCTTCTTTTTAAGAATGTTCCAAACAGTTGTTTTGGCCACACCTAATGTTCTGGCTATCTCTCTGATGGGTTTGAAATGAACTCTGGACCTTTTATCTGCACATTGTAATTGGGATAATGAGGGAATAACACACACCTGGCCATGGTACAGCTGAGAAGCCAAATGTTTCATTACTTTTAGTCACATATGCAAACTGTTGTAATTCCTACACCATTCACCTGATTTGAATGTAAATACCCTCACATTAAAGCTGACAGTCTGCAGTTAAAGCAAATCTCGTTCATTTCATTTCAAATCCATTATGTTGGTGTATAGAGCCAAAATTTTTAGAATTGTGTCGATGTCCCAATATTTATGGACCTATATATATGCAAAATACAAATAAATAAAACAAAAACAAAAAAATGCTGGTCAGCTCACCACCAGTCTTAATGGTGATGTATCATTTGGCACACAGTGAAGATCCGGAGCATGGACAGCAATGGACCGCTTCCCATGTAGAAGGCAAAGTAGGAAAAAATTGTAGTAGATCCAGCTCGAGAAAAAAATATCTAAAAAGCTGTATACAATCCCTTCATCATGGCAAAGATACTGCATAAATCATAAGTTTAAATACCTTGTGTATGATGACCAAACTGAGCACACAGCGAATCCACTAGTCCACATCACAGAAACCTGGGTGACGTGGGGAATAGCTAATTGAGAACAGCTGTAAATCCACGTGACAACGAAGAAAGAGGTGTCCTGTGGTGTAATGTGTCACGTGAAATAATTAACCCATTAATTACTTCACAGAGTCTCACGATAAACCCAGGTGTATTAATGCACAATGTGAATCAACACATAAATTAAAATGACTCACAACAATGGTGGATATATATATATATATATATATATATATATATATATATATATATAGACCAACCAGTAATGGTGCAGCACTCCAAAGTTGAAAAAAAACGTGAATTTATTCACCACATGTAACAGACAGCAACGTTTCAGCTCAACACTAGAGCCTTTTTCAGGCATCGTGACAATTATTAAATGGAGGGAATATATACCCAATCACATAATACAACCAATAAAATCAATTAATATTAATAAAGTGCAATATAATCAAAAAAGACAAATAAAGTGCAAAACATAGTGCAAATCCACATACATGATTAAGAGTACTAATAAGTACATATAGTGTCCAGTGTTGAATAGTTACAAAATATTAAAAGCAAGGCTTGAAATAAGATACTCATACATAATTGAGTCTGTGAAATCATTAATATCACATGCAACTTATTAAAATATGCCATGTGTCTCAGAGGAACACTTACCAGCTCCGTTACTGTCATGGCGCCGCCGGTTGGTAGTAATTCGCCGTGCGCATGCGCCAGACATTCCGTTCACGTGACGCAGCCGCATCAACAACAAGTCACATGACCCGTCTCCTAGGAAACAACTGACGCATAATAGCTGTCAGTGCTTCCTGGATTGAATGAAGGAGACTGCTGTGTCAGGTGACTCGCTACCTAAGCAACCTCAGATGCCCTTATGTTGTCAGTGGCAGCGGAGGTTCTATGTTACAATTGGAGATATACAAATTATATATTGCTAGCAATCTCCCACAAGGCAAGTATTTAAATCAAACATAAACTGTGCAAATTTAATAATAACCAATACTTGAAAAATATTATACCACCCCAATATTTAACACCTGATAATGATGTCATCAGCCGTGTGTGAAAAATAAATGTAAAATAATAAACAAAAACAAAATAATGAAAAAAAAAATGCATAAAAAATTAGCAAAATGGAAAATGAATAAAAAAAATAATACAATAAAAAGCAAAAACATAAATAAAAATCAAATATAAAAAAATCTAATATTATTTTTTTAAATTAATAAAAAAATAAAATTAAACTGAATAATATAATAACAATAAGAATCTAGCCAATATCTAGGTCAGAGTGCATGTGTCTAAACCTCCCTGGTTTGTAGGACAGTGTATGTATCATCCCAATAAGGTGACACCCACTACTGTCACTGGCCCGATCCCACTTGTGATATCCCTCACGACACCCCAGTCGGATACTGACCATCTATAGCCTAAGACGGGAGTGCGCCTGCTTTTCAGCTGCACCCACAGATATTGGCTCCATGCACCCATCCCAAATCTTGTGCCACTATATCTGGCTATCTTTCTGTAAAAAAAAAAAAATGAAACTAAAATAAATATAAATGAATAAAAAATTATAACACACTACCAAGGATGATGACACTCACATCAGTGTCTCCCAATTATACAGTGAAATTATCTATCATTAACCTTGCCGAGTGAGTGATCACAAGTCAATAAAAGTGTCAGAATTTTAATATTACAGATATTACACAAATGTAGATGATAAAAGACTTCGGAGCTTGTAAGCTTCTTCCCATGAGATTTCCATGGCATATTATATTTATCTGTAAAAAACAGAATAAACAGAATCAAGATCTTATAATAAATAATTGTCACTTATTATACATTAGACTAAGAAGACAGTTTCTTGGTTTATAAAGGAAAATCAACCACCTTAGACAGCATTAAACTTCACATTCAGGCCATGTGGCCTTAAAGAATTTAATTGATGGATCCACCATAACTCTCTCTTACGAAGTATAGATAACCTGACCCCCCCACGTTTGGGGACAGGTACGTGATCAATGGCAATAAAGCGAAGATCCATGGCCCATCTCACTAAAATGCTTCGAAACTGGCAGATCCATTTTTTTACATCTAATGCTATACCTATGATTGTTAATCCTGGTCTTGAGGCTCCATGTTGTTTGACCAACATATAAAAGATCACATGGGCAAGCTAACACATATATAACCCATGTGGTGTCACACTCCAAAGCTTGACTGTCCCCATACAGTCCTCCTCATAGCTAGTGCTATCCTTCTTCGTAGCAGTGTGGGGGGGGGGGGGGGGGGGAGAGGCAAAGCCAGAGATAAGGAAGCACAGCATCTAGGATGGACCTTTTTATTTCCTCATGTAAGTGAAGACACAGAGGAATCCACTGACCAGTGGCTTACCGTCATATTGTCTGAGTCTTCGGGGGAGATTTATCAAATCCTGTGCAGAGGAAAAGTTATCCAGTTGCCCATAGGAACCAATTAGATTGCTTCTTTCATTTTTCAGAGGCCTTTTTAAAAATGAAAAAAAGCGATCTGATTGTTTGCTACGGGCAACTCGTCAACTTTTCCTTTGCAAGGTTTTGATAAATCTCCCACTTCCTCCTGAGAAGAATTTATTTGCAAATTATAGTGGAAAATAAGTGTTTGGTTACCTACAAACAAGCAAGATTTCTGCCTCTCACAGATCTGTAACTTCTTCTTAAGAATCTCCTCTGTCCTCCACTTGTTACCTTTGAAAATGGAAGACATACAAGACCACTAATAATCTCCCTTGAACTGGGGCTCCACACAAGATCTCACCCCATGGTGTCAAAATGATCTCAAGAACGGTGAGCAAAATTCCCAGAACTACACTGGGGGACCTAGTGAATGACCTGCAGAAAGCTGGGACCAAAGTAACAAAGGCAACCATCAGTAACACACTATGCCAGGAGCTCAAATCATGCAGTGCCAGAAGTGTCCCTCTACTTAAGCCACTGCATGTCCAGGCCCGTCTGAAGTTTGCTAGAGAGCATTTGGATGATCCAAATGAGTATTGGTAGAATGTCATATGGTCAGATGAAACCAAAGTAAAACTTTTGGTAAAAACTCAACTCGTTGTGTTTGGAGGAGAAAGAATGCTGAGCTGCATCCCAAGAACACCATACCTACTGTGAAGCATGGGAGTGGAAACATCATGCTTTGGTGCTGTTTTGTTGCTAAGGGACCAGGACCACTGATCTGTGTAAAGGAAAGAATGAATGAGGCCATGTATCATGAGATTTTAAGAGAACCTCATTCCATCAGCAAGGGCATCGATGATGTCTTTCAGCATGACAATGATCCCAAACACACCACCCGGGCAATGAAGGAGTGGCTTCATAAGAAGCATTTCAAGGTCCTGGAGTGGCCTAGCCAGTCTCCAGATCTCAACAACATAGAAAACCTTTGGAGGGAGTCGAAAGCCTGTGTTGCCCAGCGACAGTCCCTAAAACATCACTGCTCTAGTGAAGATCTGCATGGTGGAATGGGCCAAAATACCCACAACAGTGTGTGAAAAGCTTGTAAAGACTTACAGAAAACATTTGACCTCTTTCATTGCCAACAAAGGGCATATAACAAAGTATTGAGATGAACTTTTGTTATTGACCAAATAATTATTTTCCACCATAATTTGCAAATAAATTCTTTAAAAATCAGACAATGGGATTTTATGGATTTTTTTCTCATTATGTCTCTCATAGTTGAGGTATACCTATGATGAAAAATACAGGCCTTGCTCATCTTTTTAAGTGGGAGAACTTGCACAAATGGTGGCTGACTAAATACTTTTTTGCCCCACTTTATATACTTACCACTTGAATACACTTTGTGGGTGGGTGGCACTGATCAATGCCCATCATTGGCTACTGTAATGTGTTCAGGAACACTATTATAGTGACAAATCACTACTATCTTCACAGTTCCTATAGGCATATATAGGTGCTACTTGAATACACTTTGCGGGTGGATGGCTCAGATCACTGCACCTCACTGGCTACTGTAGCTGGTTCAGTAAAGCTATTCAATTCAGGTATATGCTCTTTGTAAAAATGCCCTCCCCCTGGCTGTGTCTTATTGGCCTTTGTACTGATTGACACAATAAGCAGCAAATTACATGATAGACCTGGGTTATCATGTGAATTGCTGATGTCCTGATGTCATCTTACCGCCGCCCCCCCCCCCCCCTGCCCGCCATGCTTCTTCCATCCACCAAAAAAACATGCTTAAAATTTTTTTAACACTATTTACCGGCTTGTGCAAACGGAACAAGTAAAAGCTCAAGTATTCGCCGAGCCGGAAAAATCCTAAAGATCAGGTCAAATCCAGGTTCGCCATATTCGGCTCGCTCATCTGTAAAAGCAATGTAGAACATAAAAAAGGGGGAGAGTAAACAGAGAATCAATAACAATAAATCAAATCATTGCAATAATTCAACCTCATGGGTGCTCGTGTGTCCATTCTGAGAATCCAAAATACTTTTTTAGTCAATAGTTTTTGAGTCCCACCCCGCTTTAGTGGATTTACTCTTTTAATGCCTTGGACACTGATGCAGTTATAAATATCTGCATGCTCCTCAGCTATGTGTTTTGTAATCACATTGCATTCAACGCAAGTGGAACAGTATACTAGATGTGAATTGTCACAATTTATAAATTATTTTATTGGAAAGGATTGACCCCTAGCTGTAGATTTAAAGCTGTTAGATGTATTCATAAGTTTACACATATTACAGTGTGCATGGCCTCATTTATAACAACTTTTGGTATTAAGCCATGTAGTGGTGGGTGAATTAGATGAAAAAACACTCGGGATAATAAATTACCTAAGGATTTTTCTTTTTTGGCAAACCAATGTGTAGTATACATTCTAAACAACATGACCAGTATATGTTTGGTAAGAATGCTATGAATCTGGTTAAAATTCAGATTATGAGGTGTGGAGAAAGTTCACAGTTTTTTTAAGTTTTTTTTTACATTTTTTTTGTCTTTGTTTGACTCTCCCAGCTGTGTGAATGTTAGGGGGTATCACTCATGGCAGGATTATTAAGATATTGATCTCTTTATTTTGAATCAGCAATTCGTTTAAAGGGGTAATCCGGTGCTTAGACATCTTATCCCCTATCCAAAGGATAGGGGATAAGATGCCTGATCGCGGGGGTCCCGCCGCTTGGGACCCCCATGATCTTGCACAACGCACCCCGCAACGCTCCGGCCCCGTAATCGACAGTAATCAGACCCGGAGCAAACACGCTCCGGGGACTGATTTTAAACGGGGTGCGGCGTGCAAGTTCACAGGGGTCCCCAGCAGCGGGACCCCCACGATCAAGAATCTTATCCCCTATCCTTTGTATAAGGGATAAGATGTCTAAGTGCCGGAGTACCCCTTTAACTCTACTTAACATACTATAATTGTAGCTCCTCTGTTCCAGACGTGCATAGATGTTTTGACAGATTTGTTTCTAGAAAATAGGTGGTGAATATGCTGTTTTTGCCCTAATGAACTTCCCAATATGTAAATTTCTAGTAGTTTGAATGAGGTGGCCATTATTTGCATGGAGGATGTTATTTTCAGATGTAGGTTTTTGGAAAAGTTTAGTATATATGTTGTCAGTTAAGTTGTTGCCTATAGAGCTAATGCCTAAAAAAAACTATTTGTATGGGCTCTACATGTTTTGATCAAAGAAGATCCAGTTCATTGTCATTTAAGACACCAACAAAAGTATCCACTATATTAACTGGCCCCTTCCAGATTAGGAGGAGGTCATGTATATAACGGCTATTCCAACCAATGTAAGGTTGGAATGGATTAGTAGCCGCATATAGATGACTCATATCTCAGAAAGCCATATACAGACTGGCAAGGAAAAATGTTGCCCCCATCAGACAACCTCAACTTTGGAGCCATTAAATGTAAAGAAGTTGTTATGTCATGTTATGCTACACTTGTACTGCTTTCTTTGATTGACTGGGGCCCCATAACTGTTTTTCAGCGGTATCTTGTATATACTGTGAAACTGAGGCAGGTTTTAGAGCAATGAAAGGGTGTTTTTCCAAGACCTTTATCCTAGTTGAGATAGCAGAGAGGCTCATCAGGTGCCTAATTAATGGGACCAGCAGAAGTCTGCATATGAGGAAAGGAAACATAATAGTCTGAGCTCTCGCCCAGAAGCCAGGCACTGTGAGTGACCCCCCAACACTGAAGTGCACAGACAAGGAGTCTTAGCACACACAGCAAGAGTCTGCAAACACAGTGTGTTAACAGTGAGTTAAAGGTTGAAGGACACATGTTTAACTGGCAGGGAAAAGCCCTCCAGTTGATAGTCAGGGCATGCTGGGTTGTGTAGTTAGTGATTGGACGTTCTAGGATTTTGTTTGTTCCTGTGTTATGTTTTTATTTATCCTGCAACCTGTCTAATAAAGCTGTCAAGGAGCAAGACTTGCATAAAGAACTGTTGTTTGCCTGCTGAATGAAGTAGAAACGTGTCCTGTGACTGTGGCCGTTCCCAGAGCTAACCCCAGGGTGAAATCCCTAAAATTGATGGAGAATGCAGGCAACACGTTGATAGAAGCAACCAGTGGTTGAGTTGCAGTGAAGTTGTTGCCAAGAGAAAACAACCGTGCATATTGCAAGGGTTTACTCTTTCTCAAGTAAGGAGACAGGTGGAAGGATCACCTGCCGAGTGCAAAGGAAATTTTTAGACTGTGTATAAAGGCATTGCTAGGGGCAATATAAAATTTTGTTGGCAAGCGGCTGACATTTCGGCAGAGGCCGGTGCTGTGTTTTCAAGGTTTGAAGTGTTGCAAGATGGATGTCCTGATAAGTGCTTTGTTGCAAACGGCTGCAGCGCAAGAGGAAGCAACCTTTGTAGAGTTTGAAAGGATTGCTATGCATGAGACATGGCCCAAGACACACTGGGGAAACTTGGTGTTCAGATTCATTGGAGGAGAGGCCAAAAAAAGTTTATTGTAAACTGGATCCAAAGATCTCACGGGACTATGAAAAGTCAAGACAGAGATCCTGACTCGAGTGGGAAAAAGCCAAGCTGCTAGACTTCAGTGTGCACTCCAGGCTAACAGTGATTCTGGGTTTAAAGTTAAAGAGCTACTTAAAGAGCAAGTGGAGTGATGTTCTGCAGTGGAGAAGTGGTGAGAGGTGTCCAGCGCCAGCCCTTAACCGACTGGTTGGCAAGAGATTCTAAAAAGACTGTTCCAGGGGTTATGGGGGCCATGTATAGAGACTATGAGACTGTGCATAAGAATGATGGGACTGTGCATAAAAATGCTGAGGGTGGCGTTTCTCTAGTTGACTGTGTGAACTCTGTTCAAGGTGGCTCCAACCTATGTCCAGTTGCAAAATCATGTGAGTGGGGGGAGCCTCGTTAAGACTGATGAGACTGTTCACACTCTGAAGATCAGACTTAAAAAGTTTGGTGAACAGAAAATGTTGCTTGCAGGACTAGGAGAAAATTCTACAAAACATACTTTGCATGAGTTAGGTCATGCAATGAACTGTTAGGTCATACAATGAACTGTCCTGTAAATTTTGTACATATGCAATGTGAAAATATTTTTTGGGGAAAAACCCATGCCTATGTCTTCTGAAATCATGTGTACTGCTGCCAACTCTGACAGGACAAAAGAAAACCTGTGTGAGCTGGTACTAGAAGGTAAAAATATGATTGCTTTGCTAGAGCCTAGGGGTATAATGAATCTGGTAAAGAACAGTTGCAGAAAGCCAGACCCTGTCAGTGTCTATACAGGTGGATATTTGGGGTTTTAAAACTGTTAATGTCTGTTTTTCTACTCCCTATGGTACCGTGAGTCACAAGGTTGCAATAGAGCCCTCCTTGGAGTATGATGTAGTGCTGGGGACAGGTGTTCCATTTATTTCAGCAGTTATTGGAAGATTGTCAGGTGACAAGAGCAGGTACACCTGATAGGCCCTTAGCACTTCACTTGCACCACACACTAGTTGAGAGTTACTCAGCAGAGGCTGAGGATGAGGAGTGTCAGCAGTCACTTGATATATGTCAGATAGGGGCCTGCAGACTGCTGGGGGAGCTGAAGAACAGACTGCTAGTCAAGTCCAAGTGGATCCTGAGACTCAAGTGACAAGTGTGCCTCTGACTGAAAAATAATCTTCAGTAAAACCAGAAATGGTCTTAGAAGTCATACAAAAGGGTGATACAGGCTTGTTTGGCTGCCAGCAAATTTGAGCCTTGTTGGTGGCTTGCAAAAGTGCGAATGAAAGAAGTGGGTGCCAGTGAAAATTTGTATAAAGAGCTGGCTGAAGAAGTAAGCCAAGAGTCCCGAAACCAACTTGGAAGAGTTCGAGGAACAGGAAACGCATTTGGACTCTGCCTTTTGAGTACAAATGCTCCTTCCTGGTGGTCTGAGCAAAGGGTGGGGGGGGGGGGGGGTGATGATATGTGACACTGAGGCAGGTTTTAGGGCCATGAAAGGGTGTTTATCTAAGACCTTTATCCTAGGTGAGCTACCAGAGAGGCTCATCAGGTGCCTAATTAATGAGTCCAGCAGAAGTCTGCATATAAGGAAAGGAAACATAATAGTCTGGGCTCTCCCGATAAGACAGCAAGGTGGCTGTAAAAGAGGGGGAGACAGGGGTCCTTGTGAGGAGCACACAGCCAGGTGCTGTGAGTAAACCCCCCCCCCCCCCAACAGTGAAGTGCGCAGACAAGGAGTCTTAGCACACACAGCAAGAGGCTGCAAACACTGGGTGTGAACAGTGAATTAAAGGTTGCAGGACACATTTATCTGGCAAGGAAAAGCCCTCCAGATGATAGTCAGGCATGCTGGGTTGTTTAGTTAGTGACTGGACGGTCTAGGATTTTGTTTGTTCCTGTGTTATGTTTTTATTTATTCTGCATCCTGTCTAATAAAGCTGGTGAGGAGCCAGACTTGCATGAAGAACTGTTGTTTGCCTGCTGAATGAAGTACAAACGTGTCCTGTGGTTGTGTCAAGGACGATCCCAGAGCTAACCTCAGGATGAAATCCCTACAATACATACTATACAATATATCCACTATTGTTGTAAGTTATTTTCCTTTATGTTCCAATTGACATTGTGTGTTAATTAATCTCCATTTATCATGAGACTCTGTGAAGTAATGAACAGGTTAATGATTCCATGTGTCACATATTATGTCACAGGACACGTTCTCTTTCTTTGCTGTCTCAGGGATGCTGTTCTAAATCAGCTGTTTCCCACATCACTGAGGTTTCAGTTAAATATATATATATATACTAGCTGAGTATCCGGCGTTTCCCGGTTTTTCCTTACTAATCCTTGTTGTGGAGGAAAATCAACAAAGGAAGCTTTTGACTTCATATCCCATCTTCATATATTGTTGTCCTATCCCGACCTCCTATCCCGACCTCCTATCCCGACCTCCTATCCCGTCCTCCTATCTCGACCTCCTATCTCGACCTCCTATCTCGACCTCTTATCCCGACCTCCTATAACGACCTCCTACCTCGACCTCCTATCTCAACCTCATATCCCGTCCTCTTATCCCGATCTGTAATATGTGTAACAGGTATTGAAATATCGTACGGAAGTTATGTTGGAAAATAAATTTCCCATTGATTTGCATTGGACTTTAAACAAAAACCCCGACCCTCACAAATGGGGGTATTTAAGGGTTAAATTAACTATCCTATATTTTAAGTGGACATATAAGTAACATGTGACCAAGTATTATCGAAATATCTCCAGCCGTTTGGAAGTTATGCAGTAACATATATTTCCCTTGTATTGGACTTTAAACGAAAACCCCGACCCTAGCAAATGGGGGTGGGTAAGGGTTAAATTACCTATGCTATGTTTGTTTTTGAGATATAAGTAACGCGTGTGCCAAGTTTCATGTTAATATCTTTAGCCGTTTGGACGTGATGCTGGAACATACACACACATTGAGTTTTATATATATATATATATATATATATATATATATACTAGCTGAGTTCCCGGCGTTGCCCGGTTTTTCCTTCCTAATTCTTGTTGGGAAGGAAAACAAACAAAGGAGGAAGCTTTTGACTTCAAATGCAGTCCTCATATATTGTCATATCCCAACCCCACATCCCGACCTCCTGTCCCGACCTCCTATACCGTCCTCCTATCCCGACCTCCTATCCCGTCCTCCTATCCCGTCCTCCTATCTCGTCCTCCTATCCCGTCCTCCTATCCCGTCCTCCTATCCAGTCCTCCTATCTCGACATCCTATGCCGACCTCCTATCCCGTCCTCCAATCCCGAGCTCATATCCTGACCTCCTATCCTGACCTCCTATCCCGACCTCCTATTCCGAGCTCCTATCTCGACCTCCTATCCCGTCCTCCTATCTCGTCCTCCTATCCAGTCCTCCTATCTCGACCTCTTATCCTGACCTCCTATACCGTTCTCCAATCTCGACCTCCTATCCCAACCTCCTTTCCTGACATCCTATCCCGACCTCCTATCCCAACCTCCTATCCCGTCCTCCTATCCCGTCCTCCTTTCCCATCCTCATATCTTGACCTCCTATCTAGACCTCTTATCCCATCCTCCTATCTCGACCTCCTATCCCGACCACCTTTCCCGTCCTCATATCTTGACCTCCTATCCCATCCTCCTATCCCGTCCTCCTATCCAGTCCTCCTATCTCGACATCCTATCCCGACCTCCTATCCCGTCCTCCAATCCCGAGCTCATATCCTGACCTCCTATCCTGACCTCCTATCCCGACCTCCTATTCCGAGCTCCTATCTCGACCTCCTATCCCGTCCTCCTATCTCGTCCTCCTATCCAGTCCTCCTATTTCGACCTCCTATCCTGACCTCCTATACCGTCCTCCAATCTCGACCTCCTATCCCAACCTCCTTTCCTGACATCCTATCCCGACCTCCTATCCCAACCTCCTATCCCGTCCTCCTATCCCGTCCTCCTTTCCCGTTCTCATATCTTGACCTCCTATCTAGACCTCCTATCCCATCCTCCTATCTCGACCTCCTATCCCGACATCCTGTCCCGACCACCTTTCCCGTCCTCATATCTTGACCTCCTATCTTGACCTCCTATCCCGTCCTCCTATCTTGACCTCCTATCCCGTCCTCCTATCTCGACCTCCTATCCCGACCTCCTATCCCAACCTCCTATCCCGTCCTCCTATCCCGACCTCCCATCCCGACCTCCTATCCCGACCTCCTATCTCGACCTCCCATCCCGTCCTCATATCCCAACCCGTAATATGTGTACCAGGTATTGAAATATCTCCAGCCGTACGGAAGTTATGTGAGAACATACATTTCCCATTGATTTGCATGGGACTTTAAACAAAAACCCCTATAAGAGTTATGATTTTTAGAAGGCGAGGAGGAAAAAATGAAAACGTAAAAATTAAATTGTCTGAGTCCTTAAGGCCAAAATGGGCTGAGTCCTTAAGGGGTTAAACAAAAACCCCGACCCTCACAAATGGGGGTAGTTAAGGGTTAAATTAACTATCCTATATTTTAAGTGGACATATAAGTAACATGTGACCAAGTATTATCGGAATATCTCCAGCCGTTTGGAAGTTATGCAGTAACATATATTTCCCATTGACTTGCATGGGACTTTAAACATAAGCCCCCCCCCCCCCCCCTGGCAAATGGGGGTGAGTAAGGGTTAAATCACCTATCCTATGCTTGTTGTTGACATATAAGTAACATGTGTGCCAAGTTTCATGTTAATATCTGCAGCCGTTTGAAAGTTTTTGTGGAACATACATACATACATACATACATATATATACACACACACACACACACGTTGATTTTTATATATATAGACTAGCTGAGTATAGGGCGTTGCCCGTTTTTCTTCCTAATCCTTTTTGAGGAGGAAAATAAACAAAGGAGGAAGCTTTTGACTTCATATGCAGTCCTCATATATTGTTGTCATATCCTGACCCCACATTACGACCTCCTATCCTGTCCTCCTATCCGGTCCTCCTATCCCATCCTCCTATCCCGACCTCCTATCCCGACCTCCTATTCCGTCCTTCTATCCCGTCCTGCTATCCCGTCCTCGACCTCCTATCCCGTCCTCTTATCTCGACCTCCTATCCCGACCTCCTATCCCATCCTCCAATCTTGAGCTCCTATCCCGACCTCCTATCCTGACCTTCTATCCCGTCCTCCTATCCCGACCTCGTATCCCGTCCTCCTATCTTGACCTCCTATCTCAACCTCCTATCCCGTCCTCCTATCCCAACCTCCTATCCCGACCTCCTTTCCCGTCCTCCTATCTTGACCTCCTATCCTGACCTCCTATCCAGACCTCCTATCCCGTCCTCCTATCCCGACCTCCTTTCCCGTCCTCATATCTCGACCTCCTATCTTGACCTCCTATCCCGTCCTCCTATCTCGACCTCCTATCCCAACTTCCTATCCAGACCTCCTATCCCGTCCTCATATCCCGTCCTCCTATCTTGTCCTCCTATCCCGACCTCCTATCCTGACATCCTATCCCAACCTCCTATCTCGACCTCCTATCCCGTCCTCCAATCCCGACCTCCTATCCTGACCTCCTTTCCCGTCCTCATATCTCGACCTATCTTGACCTCCTATCTCGACCTCCTATCCTGACCTCCTATCCAGACCTCCTATCCCGTCCTCCTTTCCCGTCCTCATATCTCAACCTCCTATCTTGACCTCCTATCCCGTCCTCATATCTCGACCTCCTATCTTGACCTCCTATCCCATCCTCCTATCTCGACCTCCTATCCCAACCTCCTATCCAGACCTCCTATCCTGTCCTCATATACCGTCCTCCTATCTTGTCCTCCTATCCCGACCTCCTATCTGACATCCTATCCCGACCTCATATCTCATCCTCATATCCCGTCCTCCTATCCCGACCTCCCATCCCGTCCTCATATCCTGACTCGTAATATGTGTACCAGGTGATGAAATAGCTCCAGCCTAACGGAAATTAGATAGGAACATACATTTCCTATGTTGTTGACATATAACATCTCGACCTCCTATCCCGTCCTCCTATCTCGTCCTCCTATCTCGACCTCCTATCCCATCCTCGTATCCCGTCCTTGTATCCCGTCCTCATATCCTGTCCTCATATCCCGTCCTCGTATCCCGACCTCCTATCTCGACCTCCTATCCCGACCTCCTATCTCGACCTCGTATCCCGTCCTCCTATCTCGTCCTCCTATCTCGACCTCCTATCCTGTCCTCGTATCCCGTCCTTGTATCCCGACCTCGTATCCTGTCCTCGTATTCCGACCTCCTATCCCGACCTCCTATCCTGAACCTCCTATCCCGACCCGTAATATGTGTACCAGGTAGAGATGAGCGAACTTACAGTAAATTCGATTCGTCACGAACTTCTCAGCTCGGCAGTTGCTGACTTATCCTGCATGAATTAGTTCAGCTTTCAGGTGCTCCGGTGGGCTGGAAAAGGTGGATACAGTCCTAGGAAAGAGTCTCCTTGGACTGTATCCACCTTTTCCAGCCCACGGGAGCACCTGAAAGCTGAACTAATTTATGCAGACTAAAGTCATCAACTGCCGAGCTGAGAAGTTTGTGAAGAATCAAATTTACTGTAAGTTTGCTCATCTCTAATACCAGGTATTGAAATATCTCCAGCCGTACGGAAGTTATGTGGGAACATACATTTCCCATTGATTTGCATGGGACTTTAAACAAAAACCCGACCCTCACAAATGGGGGTAGTTAAGGGTTAAATTAACTATTCTATATTTTATGTGGACATATAAGTAACATGTGACTAAGTATAATCGAAATATCTCCAGCCGTTTGGAAGTTATGCAGTAACGTATATTTCCCATTGACTTGCATGGGACTTTAACCCGATAACGACCATGGACGAGTATAGACGTCCAGGTTGGCGGGCGTTCCCGCACCTGGACGTCTATACTCGTCCATTATTCTCGTGGGTGCTGCCCAGTGCACCCACGAGATCGCGGCAGGGACTCGGCTGTAACACACAGCCGGGACCCTGCTGCACTGCCAGGACCGAAGTAAACTTCGGTCCCGGCAGTTTTAACCCTTACAGCCGCGGTCGGAAGTGACCGCGGGCTGTAAGTGTTATGACAGAGGGAGGGAGCTCCCTCTGTCTCCTCTGCAGCACCCCGCATCGCGATCGCGGGGTGCTGCGTGTAATACGCGGCTGGCCGGGGCCTGCCGCACTGCCAGGAGTGAAGTTCACTTCACTCCCGGCAGTTTAACCCTTACAGCGCGCGGTCAGAAGTGACCGCGCGCTGTAAGGAGTTCTGACAGAGGGAGGGGGCTCCTTCCATCTCTCCTGCAGCACCCCGCAGCGCGATCGCGGGGTGCTGTGTGTGGCCACACTGCCGGGAGTGAAGTTCACTTCACTCCCGACAGTTTAACCCCTACAGCCGCGGTCAGAAGTGACCGCGCGCTGTAAGGAGTTCTGACAGAGGGAGGGGGCTCCCTCTGTCTCTCCTGCCGCACCCCGGAGCATCGCGGGGTGCTGCTGCATACCTGGGCAGCCGGGGGTCCTACAAAGACCCCCAGGTCTGCCCTGGGTATTGCCTGTAGGACGTGCTGATATTCTGCCTGCTAGTGAAAACTGGCAGGCAGCATATAACTGCAATGCTTTGGAATACTAAGTATTCCAAAGCATTAAAAAGTGTAAAAATAAATAAATAAAATTAAAGTGTAAAAATAAATAAAAATGTAATAAAAGTGTAAAAAAAAATATATATATTAAAAATACATTTAGTAAATGAATCTAATTAAAAAAAAAAGCATAATGTGTAGGATCGCATTGGCGGATATCCGCAGCATGTAATATGCTGCGGATGTCCGCCACGTGATCCTACACATTATGCAGCAGTCACGGTAATGAGCTCGCTGCTGCGGCTGGGTAGCTTTGTGCGTCCACTCATAGTGGCGGATATTCCGCCAGCAGTCATGAGCGGACACACTGAGCTACCCAGCCGCAGCAGTAATGGATATATTCGCCATGAGCGGTTGCTTATTCCCACAACATGGCGGATATATCCATCAGGAGCCTTAACTGTCACAGACAGACGCGTTATACTGCCAGCCGACCAGCCAATAACTTGTAGGGGTGCGTTATATAAATGGGGTCACTTGTGGGGGTACTGTTCTGCCCTGAAAGCCAAATGGTGCTCCTCTCCTTCTGAGTCCAACCACGCAGCCAAGGAACCATATATGGCCAAAGCGGGGGTATTTCCGAACATGGGACAAGCAGCTAAATAAAATATAGGGTGCATTTCTTTCAATATCAGAAGTGATGTACAAAAAATATGCCCCCCAAATGATGCATTTGTGAAAAATTGCAATTTTCGAATTTTTAACACTGACTTTGTAATAATTCCTGCCAAAAAACTATGGTGTTAAAATACTCACTGAACCCCCTAGCGAATACCTTGAGGGGTCTAGTTTTTAAAATGGGGTCATTTGGGGGGTGTTCCTATGTTCTACTTCCTTTTAATTTCAGCAAACCTTGCATAGCACATAAAAAAAAGATGTACTGTTCAAATTTTCAACATTTTCAAAATTTCAAGTTAAATTGTTAGGGTTCTAACTAATTTAAAATGTTAATTAAAAACTAAAAAATGACGTCAAAATAAAGTAGACATCTGAAAGTATAAGTTTCATAAACTATTTGGTCAGTAAGTATAAATATATGCAACCAATTAGTGTTAAAATAGCAAAAAATTTTAATTTTTTGTAAAAATTTCATGATTTTTTGCATTGTAAAAACAAACTACAAATGATATCGGCTTACTTTTACTATGTACATGAAGGAAAACTTGTGACAAAAAAACAATGTCAGAATTATCATGATTGGCAAAACGTTACCAGAGTTATTCTCTAATAAAGACAGACATCACCGATTTGAAAAAACAGGCCTGGTCTTTCAGGGGCGTACAGGTTTGTTTGCATTGGTCCTTAAGGGGTTAAACATAAGCCCTGCCCCTGGCAAATGGGGGTGAGTAAGGGTTAAATCACCTATCCTATGTTTGTTGTTGACATATTAGTAACATGTGTCCCAAGTTTCATGTTAATATCTTTAGCCGTTTGGACGTGATGCTGGAACATACACACATACATGCATACACACACACATTGAGTTTTATATATATATATATATACTAGCTGAGTACCCAGCGTTGCCCGGTTTTTCCTTCCTAATCCTTGTTGGGAGGAAAATCAACAAAGGAGGAAGCTTTTGACTTCTTATCCCATCCCCATATATTGTTGTCATATCCCAACCCCATATCCCGTCCTCATACCCCGACCTCCTATCCTGACCTCCTACTCAAGTCCTCCTATCCCCTCCTCCTATCTCGACCTCCTATCTCTTCCTCCTATCCCATCCTCCTATGCCGTCCTCCTATCCCGACCTCCTATCTCCACCTCCTATCCCTTTCTCCTATCCCGTTCTCCTATCCCGACCTCCTATCCCGTCCTCATATCCCTACCTCCTATCCTGATCTCCTATCCCGTCCTCCTATCTCCGCCTCCTATTCCATTCTCATATCCCGTCCTCCTAACTCGACCTAGTTCTTGACCTCCTATCCCGACCATCCCATCCTCCTACCTTGACCTCCTATCTCAACCTCCTATCTCAACCTCCCATCCCATCCTCATATCCCGTCCTCATATTCCAACCCGTAATATGTGTACCAGGTATTGAAATATCTCCAGCACATCCAAATATAGGAAACAGTCAGTAGGTGCTTGCCCTCAAATGTCCCTGCTGCAATATGTAGGAAAAGATTGCAGCACACAGCGTTTAAAGCAAATTCAGGTGAAGCTTATTCCATCCTCAGCACAAAATACAAGGTGCAACGTTTCAACGGTCTCACACCATGCTTGAGAATGACGGTGTGAAACTGTTGAAATGTTGCGCCTTGTATTTTGTGCTGAGGATAGAATAAACTTCACCTGAATTTGCTTCAAACGCTGTGTGCTGTGATATATATATGTATATCATCTGGGGGACCTGTCTACCTGTCCTACATAAAGGGAAAAACAATCTACATATGTTCCCTACTTGGGAAACTACCTACCTAATGGGGGACCTGTTATTCTGCTGGGGAGATCTATCTAAAGTAGGAAAATGCCTACCTATTTGTGGGACCTGTCTACATACTGGGGAAACTAATAACTGGAGGACCTTTCTATCTTCTGGGGGGCCTACCTATCCACTTGGGGAATTAACCTAAGTAATGGGAAAAACTTACTTCCTAATATGGGGAATTACCTGTACCTAATTGGGGAACCTAGCTGCCTACTGAGGGACTTGTCTATCTACTGGGAGGAACTAAGTTCCTACTGGTAAAAGCTTTGCAGGTACCTGTCTACTGCCTTATGTATCTACCTACCTACTGGGGAATCTACATTCCTACTGGAAGGACTTGCCTTCCTATTGGGGACTTAACTACCTTTGAGGGGACCTACCTTTCTATTAAAGGAAGGTATCTATCTAATGGGGGACCTACCTATCACTTTCGGACCCACCTGAACAGAGCGTGAACACATGGAAAACAGCTGTGTTTTTATCTTCATCCTGTAAACAATGCTTGCAATAAGACCTCCTTTACACGCATTTGTTCTGATATGTTTTTTTCATTAAGTAACATAAGCTATAGCAATTAAAATGTATAACTATAGCAATAATAAACTATAGCAATTAAGATGCATAATAACTATAGAAATAATAAGTTATAGCAATTAAAATGTATAATGCCAGTAAGACTGTGGTTTTGTTTCTTTTATTTGGCTGAAGTGATTGTGGGTTTGTGGTAACTACAGATCAAAGCACAGTTAGCAATAAATCTAAGGTGTATTGGCTCCTTAAGGGAGGTTTCACACACTGCTTTTTGGAGCATTTTTTCATAATTTTTTATTTTTTTTAGCTAATGATAGAAATGGATCCAGCAGGAACAGAAGTAGAAGTATAAGCCTTTCCTTTATATTTTTTATTCTTTCTGTGTTTGTCTTAAAAAAAAATATGAAAAGCTGCCACAAATCTTTCAAAAGCAGACATCCAGGAGTGATGGCTTAATAAATGAAAAGTATCATTGTTTTTAGCATCCGCCCAAACTATGTATACTATCAAGTCCCTGCTGACTGGTAACTTGGCTTCAGGCAATAGACAGCACTTAAAAAGTTTTAGTGATAACACTTTCTCAAAGATAAATACAGACAAAAGACTCTTTTTAGTGTGACAGTTTGTGAGACATTACTATGTCATTTGTATTTTGTTCCCTATACAAAACTATATTTTTTTGATACCAAAATCCCACACTCTCTTTCAAAAAATAATGACCTTTTTACACCTAACGTCTTTAAAATAGGCAGTTTTTACAAAGAGGAGTAGGACACAGTACTCAGCTAAGCTCTTTTGTCCCCGCCTTATCCTCTCTGAGTGAAGAGCACGTAGCTGAGTGCTTTTCCTGGCACTCTGACCCTGACTGTCACGTATGGGCAGGGAAGGAGTGCACACTATTCTCACCCGTTCCCCTGTCCCTGCCTACTTACGTACTTGCCCTAAACGACAGGTCCGTAACCACGAAGACAGTCCCTTCCTAGATACGTGAGGGGCATAATTAGTCAAAAAAATAAACTACAATGTCACAGACCTAGGTCCGGGGACAGTAGGATAACAGACAGACTAACAAAGAAAGACTACACACACACAACTCCAAGTCAACTAACCACGTCTAAGCCAGGAGAAGTCAAAGTGCCAAGTCGCTAATACCAGAGAGAAGTTGAGATGAAAGCCAAAAGTCAAAGATGCCGGGTAAAACAGGAGTAACAGGGAATACACACTAGCTACTGGAGCAAAAAGACTCTTTCACAGGCTCTGAATGAGAGCAGACTGCCAGGTTAAATAGGCAATTCCACAGGTGCTCTCATCAAGTGGTCAGCTGATCAGCCAGACAGCTGACCCGGCAACAAAAATAAACAAAGAACCTGTCAGAACCTTTTAACCCTATAGGTTCTGACACCGACAGAACAAAATGTTTAAAACAGAAAGCAGACAGCGCTCCACAGTGTGATACCGTATGTTACACAGAAAGGATCATACAGGTGGATATTGCGCTTACCACAAAGGGTTACACTCCACCAAGTGCAACAATGGATCAGGATGTAAGATATAAATTGAGGTGTTGGCAGCCACTCCACGTCTCATTGAATGCAGTAAATGAACAATAAAATCTCCCAGGTATAGACAGGATACACGGGTGCTCAACCACCAGGTAACAGGATAAAAACATTTATTCACCCATAATGCAACGCATTTCACAGCACAGCTGCTTCATCAGGCATCAACAAAATGTTTGACATGTCGCAAAGACATGATAAAATAATAAAAAGTGATCCAGCATTCAATCGATGTGTCTTGTACTTTATTTCAGCAACATATACAAAAATAGTGAGGCAATGGCCCTCATTTACTATTCTAAACCCGACCTCTTTTGTCGGGTTTTTTTGGTGCATCTTTGTCTGCGCCATGTCGCAGACATCGTGCGCCAGTCTGCGACACTATGCGACATTTTTTCCCGACGGACCCGATGTGGATTCTCCCAAACCCGAAAAAAGGGGCGTAACCCGACATTTCTGAGCTTTCCCACGTATTTATTAAGGTTTCCAACCCGAATTTGTTGAATTGTTGTTACGCCTAGCGCTCCGGGTCCCCGCTCCTCCCCGGAGCGCTCACGGCGTCTTTCTCCCTGCAGCGCCCCGGTCAGTCCCGCTGACCGGGAGCGCTGCACTGTCATGGCCGTTGGGGATGCGATTCGCACAGCGGGACGCGCCCGCTCGCGAATCGCATCCCAGGTCACTTACCCGTCCCGGTCCCCTGCTGTCATGTGCTGGCGCGCGCGGCTCCGCTCTCTAGGGCGCGCGCGCGCCAGCTCTCTGAGACTTAAAGGGCCAGTGCACCAATGATTGGTGCCTGGCCCAATTAGCTTAATTGGCTTCCACCTGCTCCCTGACTATATCTGACCTCCTCCCATGCACTCCCTCGCCGGATCTTGTTGCCTTGTGCCAGTGAAAGCGTTTAGTGTGTCCAAAGCCTGTGTACCTGAACTTCTGCTACCCATCCTGACTACGAACCTTGCCGCCTGCCCCGACCTTCTGCTTCGTCTGACCTTGCCTCTGCCTAGTCCTTCTGTCCCACGCCTTCTCAGCAGTCAGCGAGGTAGAGCCGTTGCTAGTGGATACGACCTGGTTGCTACTGCCGCAGCAAGACCATCCCGCTTTGCGGCGGGCTCTGGTGAAAACCAGTAGCCTCTTAGAACCGGTCCACTAGCACGGTCCACGCCAATCCCTCGCTGACACAGAGGATCCACTACCTGGAAGCCGAATCGTGACAGTAGATCCGGCCATGGATCCCGCTGAGGTGCCGCTGCCAAGTCTCGCTGATCTTCCCACGGTGGTCGCTCAGCAATCGCAGCAGATTGCCCAACAAGGACAGCAGCTGTCGCAGTTGACCGCCATGTTACAGCAACTTCTGCCTCTGCTACAGCAGCAACCATCTCCTCCGCCAGCTCCTGCACCTCCTCCGCAGCGAGTGGCCGCTCCTAACCTCCGCTTGTCCCTGCCGGACAAATTTGATGGGGACTCTAAACTCTGCCGTGGATTTTTGTCTCAGTGTTCCCTGCATATGGAGATGTTGTCGGACTTGTTTCCTTCAGAACGGTCTAAGGTGGCGTTCGTAGTAAGCCTTCTTTCAGGAAAGGCCTTGTCTTGGGCCACACCGCTCTGGGACCGCAATGATCCTGCCACAGCCACAGTCCAGGCCTTCTTCGCTGAACTCCGGAGTGTCTTCGAGGAGCCAGCCCGAGCTTCTTCTGCCGAGACTGCCCTGTTGAACCTGGTCCAGGGTAATTCTTCAGTGGGCGAGTACGCCATCCAATTTCGTACTCTTGCTTCCGAGTTATCATGGAATAACGAGGCTCTCTGCGCGACCTTTAAAAAAGGCCTATCCAGTCGCATCAAGGATGTGCTGGCCGCACGAGAGATTCCTGCCAATCTGCAAGAACTCATCCATCTAGCTACCCGCATTGACATGCGTTTTTCTGAGCGACACCAAGAGCTCCGCCAGGAAAAAGACTTAGATCTCTGGGCACCTCTCCCACAGTATCCGTTGCAATCTACGCCTGGGCCTCCCGCCGAGGAGGCCATGCAAGTGGATAAGTCTCGCCTGACCCAGGAAGAGAGGAATCGCCGTAGGGAAGAAAATCTCTGTCTTTACTGTGCCAGTACCGAGCATTTCTTGGTGGATTGCCCTATCCGTCCTCCACGCCTGGGAAACGCACGCACGCTCCCAGCTCACGTGGGTGTGGCGTCTCTTGGTTCCAAGTCTGCTCCTCCACGTCTCACGGTACCCGTGCGGATTTCTTCTTCAGCCAACTCCTCCCTCTCAGCCGTGGCCTGCTTGGACTCCGGTGCCTCTGGAAATTTTATTTTGGAGTCGTTTGTTAATAAATTCCGCATCCCGGTGACCCGTCTCGTCAAGCCGCTCTACATTTCCGCGGTCAACGGAGCCAGATTGGACTGCACCGTGCGTTACCGCACAGAGCCCCTCCTCATGTCTATTGGACCCCACCTTGAGAGGATTGAGTTCTTCATTCTCCCCAACTGTACCTCTGGGGTCCTCCTCGGTCTGCCTTGGCTCCGGCTTCATTCCCCCACCATTGATTGGACCACCGGGGAGATCAGGAACTGGGACTCTGCCTGCCACAGGAAGTGCCTCTCCCCCCCTCCCAGTCCCGTCAGGCAAGCCTCTGTGCCTCCCCATGGCCCCCGTCCTGGTGTCACACTGCCCCGTGCCAGGCCTCGCCCTCTGCCCTCCCTCCCCATTCCCACTCCTGCTGTACTGCCTGCCGTTGAGGAAACCCTCCATTCTTTCCCGGTGTCCTCATCCCAGGGGAGGCAGTTACCGGACAAAGAGAAGGGGAGACCTAAGGGGGGGGGGGTACTGTTACGCCTAGCGCTCCGGGTCCCCGCTCCTCCCCGGAGCGCTCACGGCGTCTTTCTCCCTGCAGCGCCCCGGTCAGTCCCGCTGACCGGGAGCGCTGCACTGTCATGGCTGTTGGGGATGCGATTCGCACAGCGGGACGCGCCCGCTCGCGAATCGCATCCCAGGTCACTTACCCGTCCCGGTCCCCTGCTGTCATGTGCTGGCGCGTGCGGCTCCGCTCTCTAGGGCGCGCGCGCGCCAGCTCTCTGAGACTTAAAGGGCCAGTGCACCAATGATTGGTGCCTGGCCCAATTAGCTTAATTGGCTTCCACCTGCTCCCTGACTATATCTGACCTCCTCCCATGCACTCCCTCGCCGGATCTTGTTGCCTTGTGCCAGTGAAAGCGTTTAGTGTGTCCAAAGCCTGTGTACCTGAACTTCTGCTACCCATCCTGACTACGAACCTTGCCGCCTGCCCCCGACCTTCTGCTTCGTCTGACCTTGCCTCTGCCTAGTCCTTCTGTCCCACGCCTTCTCAGCAGTCAGCGAGGTAGAGCCGATGCTAGTGGATACGACCTGGTTGCTACTGCCGCAGCAAGACCATCCCGCTTTGCGGCGGGCTCTGGTGAAAACCAGTAGCCTCTTAGAACCGGTCCACTAGCACGGTCCACGCCAATCCCTTGCTGACACTACCTGGAAGCCGAATCGTGACAATTGTTGTGGATTTTTTCCCGACAGCTCAGAGGAGTTGGAAACCAAAACCTACAAAACCCACGTGCGACAAACAGGATGCGACATAATAATAAATACCAGGGGAAAAAAGCAGTCGGGTAAGAAAGCAACATAGACTTACAACCCGATTTTCTTAGTAAATGAGGGCCAATGTGTTACAGAGCGTCCATTTATACAACCTTTATCCAATCACAGGGCATTGCTAATTACAACATAAGCCAATCAAATACTGCTAGCATGCTGACAGCATACAAACTATTACTACTACTATACACTTATTGGAACATCTGAGCATAAATAGTACAAAAAATTTGATCATCTGAAGTACACCAGTGAACAATACCTCTTAGGCCACAGACAGTGTGATGCAGATGCAGCTTGATCACTTTAAGGGTAGGGTCACGTGCCGTATTTTGCGTATTTGCTGCTGCGTATTTTCCTACCTATTGAAGTCAATGGGTTGCAAAATCAGCTGCACATTTTGCTACCCATTGAGAGCAAAAAATATGCCACGTGTGACTCTACTCTAAAACCACAACACAGCAAAGAGAGATCATCTGGTTTATCCGTGAATCTATTTTCTCACCTCTAAACTTTATGTATTTGTGTCTCTATGACATATCAAAAAGTTAGTAACATTGACCCTACCACTTCCATAGAACACAAGATGAGTTTAATCAGTATGAAATATTTTTTCTAGTTATTTACAAATTGGTAAATGAGGCAGTTTATATCCAGATAAAGGGAAGTAAAAAAAACGAAGAGTGTCTGGTACACAAAACAGATGGAACGGGATATGGCAAAATGCCAAAGACTAGAGGGGCTCGGCTATCATAACTTATGCCACCCCTCCCCAGGACTGGTGTGACATTCCCTCTGTGTTGGAGACAAAAGTGGAATGGCTTGTCGGTCTTGGTGCAGCAATTTCAATGGTGAGGAGCAAATGTCACACCAATCCTACTCCTAGAATTACGGTGTGATGTGGCATAATTTACGACAGCTCGACCGCTCTAATCTTCATCCAAAGTACATTGACAGCTCATTATAACATTGTTTTGATCGTTGAACCAGTGGTAGAGTATTTTCTCTAAAGTGTCCCAGGAGCTGTTTTTCAACAGGAAAAAACTAGGCTGCATAGTGCTCGTGCTACTGTGAGCATTGTGCGTGGCCTAAATGTGCTACCATGGCCTGCAGTGTCTCTGGACACATCTGGGATGTCATTGATTGGCAAAATCAAAACGAGCTGCCAGAAGGGGATCTTAATTATTTGCATGCCCAAGTGCATTTAGTGGGGCAGAACATTCCTCGGACAACCATCCTCATTGATAGCATGCCAAGTCATGTAAGTGTGTGAATTTCTGCATGAGGCACTGGTATTCAATTTTGAAGTGTTTTGAATATTTTGCTTTCATTTTTCATAATTTGAATATAATTAACATGTCTAGCAATCCTGTCATTTTCATAATTCCATGATTTTTTCTTCTTGGTGTTACAATGTTAATATTGAGGAGTGTATTAGTAATTTGCTGGCAATACAGTACCTTCCGTTTAAGAAAAGCACTTCCTTACACTACTACCCTTGGGTGTGAACCCAGCCCAGAAATGTAAAAAATGTGCTCAGTTAAATTGTGTACCAATATTTACATTGGAGCACTGTTGCGCTTTGTGTATTTGTTTCCTTCTGAGAATCTGCTATTTTCCTCTCAGAAAATATTTATTTTTACATTCCAATCTGCAAACATGATCAGCTAAGTGTCTTCCTACCAAGTATTTTCTCATTTATTTTTCCTTCCTATATAGGATTCCAATAAAAGCTGCATACAATGAAGATATCACTTGTTATGCCATAGGTTACATAATGATTATTCTACAAAAAGGGAGTTAGACAATAGCAAACAATCGCTAGTGCTTCTTCTGTGGCATATATCACATGCCATTATTCTGCAACTGTTAAAATGTCACTAAAATGGGAAGCATAGTGAAATATTACAAAACATCCAATAGTAATAATGTCATCTATACCATTGTTAAAGGGTTATCTTTCAAGCACAGATGTAGTACCTTGAAATCTATAATCTACAGTACAACTCAATAAGAAAAGACATTACGTTTAATGCTTTTCTTTCAGGATTACATACAATACCCACAGCATGTCAATATGCTTCTTCTGTGTATTGGAATTAATGGATCTACAATTTAGAGTGAGTTTATTTTAGAGCAGATTTAACAATTTTAAAGTGAATATCTACCTTTTAACACCCTGTCATTTTTAGGTCAACCTTTTGTTCTAAATCATTCCTTAGTATAGCCTTCTAGTAGAGGTCTTTAAGGTAAGTTAAAGGGGTATTCTAATGTCAAATATAGCAAAATAAAATGCTGCATAAACATATAGCATTGCTTACCTGTCTGTCCCAGTTCTAAAATCACCAAAAATCCATTTATTTTGTGGGTATGTAATCTTCTCACCGGTCTTCTTACTACTTTATGATTGAGTAGCTTCACAATACTGCATTTGCCAGAATGCAATGCTTACCCTATAGTGTTTCATCATAGTCCTCCCACCCTCCCACAGTACTCATGCCACTTTCCCAGCCATTTCAGTACACAGTAGACTATGGTAACATAGTAACATAGTTCATAAGATGAAAAAAAGACCAGAGTCCATCAAGTTCAACCTATAACCCTAATGTGTCCCTACTGAGTTGATATAGATCTAGAATCCATAACCTGTAATGTTGTTATTCTCCAAAAATGCATCCAGACCCCTTTTAAATTCTTTTACAGAGTTCACCATGACCACCTCCTAGAGAATTCCACAGTCCCACTGCTCTTACAGTAAAGAACCCATGTCTGTACAGGTGTAGAATCTTTCTTTCCTCTAGATGTAGAGGATGTCCCCTTGTTATAGATACAGTCCTGGGTATAAATAGATCATGGTATAGATCTCTGTAAGGTCCCCTGACATATGTCTCCATAGTTATTAGGTCTCCTCTAAGACTTCTTTTTCTAAACTAAATAACCTCAATTCTGATAATCTTTCTGGGTACTGTAGTCATCCCATTCCCCGTATTACCCTGGTTGCCCGTCTTTGAATCCTCTCCAGCTCCCCTATATCTTTCTTGTACACTGGTGCCCAGTACTGTACACAGTATTCTATGTGTGGTCTGACTAGTGATTTGTACAGCGGTAGAATTATTTCCTTTTTGTGGGCATGCATCTATGCCCCTATTGATGCACCCCATGATTTTATTAGCCTTGGCAGCAGTTGCCCGACACTGGTCACTACAACTAAATTTTCTATTAACTAAGACTCCCAAGTCCTTTTCCACATCAGTTGTCCCAACTGTTCTCCCATTTAATACATAATCCCAGCCTGTATTTTTCTTCCCCATGTGCATTACCTTACATTTATCAGTGTTGAACCTCATCTGCCACTTCCCAGCCCAAACCTCCAACCTATCCAGATCCATTTGTAACAGAGCACTGTCCTCTATAGTGTTTACCGCTTTACAGAGTTTAGTATCATCTGCAAAGAGTGCTACTTTACTATTCAACCCCTCTACAAGGTCATTAATGAATATATTAAATAGAACAGGACCCAAGACTGACCCCTGTGGTACCCCACTAGTAACAGTCACCCAATAAGAATAAGTACCATTAATAACCACCCTCTGTTTCCTTTCACTGAGCCAGTTACTTACCCACTTGCACACATGTTCCCCCAGTCCAATTCTTCTCATTATATGTACCAACCTTTTTTCTAGCACTGTATCAAATGCTTTGGAAAAATCCAGATATACGACATTCAGCAATTGCCTGTGATCAAGTCTAGAGCTCACCTCCTCATAAAAGCTGATCAGGTTAGTTTGACAGGACCGATCCCTCATAAAGCCATGCTGATATGGAGTCACACCTTTATTTTTATCAAGATACTCCAAAATAGCATCCCTTAGAAAACCCTCAAACAATTTACATACAACAGAGGTTAAACTAACAGGCCTATAGTTCCCAGGGTCACCTTTTGACCCCTTTTTAAATATTGGCACCACATTTGCCATGCGACAGTCCTGGGGAACAGTCCCTGTTACTATAGCGTTCCTGAATATTAAAAATAGGGGTCTGTCGATCACATTACACTACATTGCATTACATTGCACAGTAAGGTTGCAGCACCTGCTGCATTCATTCCCTGTCTATTCCTCTGCCTGTGGCATTGCTCAGCACAAGCTAACATGCTGTAAACATACCTCATTCTTCCCTAAATGCCCCATTAAGATATATATGGATATTTATATATGACAGAAGGATGGTGATGTAGGCTGTAGGGGCTGGTAAAAGGTGGTGACCCTGACATTAATTAGGGGGTGGGGCTTGAGTTCAGAGGCAGGAAGCAGCCAAGCCACATGAAACCTCAGATGATGATGTGTTATCTCGGAAAAGAGAGAGGAGATGGGGAGTTACTGAGAAAACATCACTTTGAAAATGAAAGGACTACACAACTGTTATTTCAAGCAAAAGCATGCTGTAGACAGTATAATTTGTGATAAAGCTGTATAAGAAGGTTAACCCCTAGACATATAGCTGATGAGAGTGAGATAAAACAAATTATACCTTTCTCTTTAACCTTGCTGATTGCTGTTTAAAAAGCTATAAAATTATGTTTTATTATGTAAAATTATGTTTATAATCTCATGAGTTGTAGAGGCCAGGCTAAACAGCAGCATGCATGACTCCACCCTTCCCCACCCATTCATGGCCTTCAGCACCAAGCCCTGTGCCTCAATTGTACATTACATTTTTCAGTAGATCTATGCTCTGCAGGCTTTATCTATTATATTTAGTTCTCACAGAACTGACAGGCAGACCCTAATGTCTATGTTGTCTTTCAAACACTGAACACACAGAGAGGTTCTGTGCACAGCCTAAACTGCAGCAGAATCTCATGAGAGGGACTGCATGTTAAAACTTAACTTTTAATAATGCAATTAAAAATGCAAAACCAAAAAGAAAGTTTTGTGTGTGTATATACAATTAGTGCAGTGCAAGTGTATATAGTGATAAACACAAGCAGGACTGGATAATGTTCAGGTATAACATTATTGATCCACATATCTGAAGGGGCGCGGGTGGGATTCTATCCCTAGGTCTTCCCCTCTTTCCTCCTTCTTGACAAGTGTTGCTCACCCTCAAAAGGGCATCCCCACACCACACTCCTGCAGATGCTGATACCTACGATAGATACAACAAGGGCTACTCACAACTCTGTAGGTATCAGCATCTGCAGGAGTCAGATCAGGTATATACATCTGACTCCACTGTTACAAAGGTGTATGGATGGAACCACACAGTGGTGCGTCCATTTCGGGATCTCCCGCTGTCTCCGCACAGTGGTTGCGTAGATAGCAGGAGATATACCTGATCTTACACCTGCAGATGCTGATACCTATGTGCTTGTGGGTAGCCCTTGTGACATCTGTCATACAGCTGTTGTTTAGGCTAATTATGGGATCTTACTGTACTTACTGATTTTTAACACACATTAAGGTGTATCGGTATTTTTGTGCATAACTGCCATTTACAACTGATTAAATATTATATCATTATATGTTTCTATATAACTGTCCATATAATATTGTCCCCTGATGATTGCTTCATCTCTGGTGCATGAAACGCATAGGAACGGATAGGGACATTTAGGGACAGGTTCCGGTGTAAGGCGTCCCTTTTGAGGGCGAGCAACACTTGCAAAGAAGGGGGAAAGAGGGGAAGACCTAGGGATAGAATCCCACCCAGCGCCCCTTCAGATATGTGGATCAATAATGTTATACCTGAACATTATCCATTCCTGCTTGTGTTTATCACTATATGCACTTGCACTGCACTAATTGTATATACACACAAACCTTTCTTTTTGGTCTTGCATTTTTAATATCATTATTAAAAGTTAAGTTTTAACATGCAGTCCCTCTCATGAGATTCTATTATAGGAGACAGGGTTATGGCATCCCAGTATATATATGCGGTATTGATACCGTATATACTCGAGTATAAGCCGAGTTTTTCAGCACGATTTTTCGTGCTGGAAACACCCCCCTCGGCTTATACTCGAGTGAACTCTCCGCCTGTCAATCCCTTTCAGTGGCCTTCAACCTGCGGACCTCCAGATGTTGCAAAACTACAACTCCCAGCATGCCCGGACAGCCATCGGCTGTCCGGGCATGCTGGGAGTTGTAGTTTTGAAACATCTGGAGGTCTGCAGGTTGAAGGCCACTGCGGCCTTCATCATTATCCAGACCCCCTTTTAGTTTTCTAATCACCTCCCCTCGGTGGAAAAGAAGGGTGAGCTGGACCAGGCCATCTATGCTGCAGGGACCGTCCGTTGGGGAGGGTTAGTCGTTCCGGGCTGTCCATTTTCACCGGGAGGCCCTCTTCTCCGCTCCGGGCCCGGCCCCGGACTAGTGACGTTGCCTTGACGACGACGCACAGTGACGTCCATGCGCAGCAGACGTATCTGCGCATGACCGTCCCTGTGCGTCGTCGTCAAGGCAAAGTCACTAGTCTGGGGCCGGGCCCGGAGCGGAGAAGAGGGCCTTCCAGTGAAAATGGACAGCCCGGAACAACTAACCCTCCTCACCAGATGGTCCCTGCAGCATAGATGGCCCGGACCAGCTCACCCTTCCTTCCCACCGAGGGAAGGTGAGTAGAAAACTAAAAGGGGGGTCTGGATGATGACGAAGGCCGCAGTGGTCTTCAACCTGCAGACCTCCAGATGTTTCAAAACTACAACTCCCAGCATGCCTGGAAAGCCGGGCAACATCTGGAGGTCCGCAGGTTGAAGACCACTTTGACAGGCGGTGATGATGAAGGGGGGGATGATGACAGGGTGATGATGATGGGGTGATGATGACGGGGGGTGAAAATGACAGGGTGATGATGACGGGGGTCATAATGACAGGGTGATGATGAGGGGGTGTTAATGACGGGGGTCTGGATGATGACAGGGGGGGGGATGATGACATGGGGGGATGATGTATTTCCCACCCTAGGCTTATAGTCGACTCAATAACTTTTCCTGGGTTTTTGGGGTGAAATTAGGGGCCTCGGCTTATATTCGGGTCGGCTTATACTCGAGTATATATGGTAATTCTTAAACTGCAGCAGCCAAAGCACTAGCATTCTAAACTGTATGTGAGGCCTCTGGAGAAATCTCTTACTTCCAAAGTTGTCTGTGCCATCTCCCTCTGTCTCTGTGTATGTTCACAAGCGCATCCCCTCCTAATATGAGTCTATGAAAAAGCAACATTTGAATTGTGGCCATTTTCATAAACAACATGGGGGAGATTTATAAAAACCTGTACAGAGGAAAAGTTACTGAGTTGCCCATAGCAACCAATCAGATCACTTCTTTCATTTTTCACAGGTCTTTTTCAAAAATGAAATAAGAAATCTGATTGGTTGCTATGAGCAACTCAGCAACTTTTCCTCTGGAAAGGATTTGATAAATCTCCCCCCATGTGCACTGACACTAAGGTGTTTAACCTCATTTAGGACTCATTTTGGTCAGCATTAGATAATTACCGTATTTATCGGGGTATACCACGCACTGGCCTATAACACGCACCCTCATTTTACCACGGATATTTGGGTAAAAAAAGTTTTTTACCCAAATATCCATGGAAAAATGAGGGTGCGTGTGTGAGCGTGTATACCCCGATATACCCCCAGGAAAGGCAGGGGGAGAGAGGCCGTCGCTGCCCGCTTCTCTCCCCCTGCCTTTCCTGGGGTCTAGAGCGCTGCTGTCGGCCCTTCTCACCCCCTGGTTATCGGCGCTGCTGCCCGTTCTGTCCCCCTGACTATTGGTGCCGGCGCCGATAGCCAGGGGGAGAGAAGCGGCGCCGACAGCCAGGGGGAGAGGGGCGCCGCTGCCCCGTTGCCTCCCCCCATCCCCGGTGGCATAATTACCTGAGTCCGGTCCGCGCTGCTCCGCTGCTCCAGGCCTCCGTCGTGCGTCTCCAGCGTCGTTGCTATGCGCGGCGCACTGACGTCATGCGCCGCGCCGTTCAGCGCATAGCAATGACGCCGGGGACGCACGACGGAGGCCTGGAGCAGCGGAGCAGCGCGGACCGGACTCAGGTAATTATGCCACCGGGGATGGGGGGAGGCAACGGGGCAGCGGCGCCGGCAATGGGTGCCGCTGCCCCTTCTCTCCCCCTGGCTGTCGGCGCCGCTTCTCTCCCCCTGGCTATCGGCGCCGGCACCGATAGTCAGGGGGACAGAACGGGCAGCGGCGCCGATAACCAGGGGGTGAAAAGGGCCGACAGCAGCGCTCTAGACCCCAGGAAAGGCAGGGGGAGAGAAGCGGGCAGCGACGGCCTCTCTCCCCCTGCCTTTCCTGGGGTGTATCGGCGTATAACACGCACACAGACTTTAGGCTAAAAATTTTAGCCTAAAAAGTGCGTGTTATACACCGATAAATACGGTATATATTTTTAACAAAACTAGAAGTTTAACAAAGTCTAAAAATATTGATAAAAAAAAGGCTCAAATACCGTGTATTCAGATAGCCTACAGCTGATTTGTTGCAGTTTTTTTTTTTACAGAAAAGAATCATATGTTTTAAAAATCTCTTTAGTCTGGAGTAATATTGCATTCACAGAACACCTACAGTGCATAATAGCTAAAGCTGCTGTCCTATTTAATGTGTGCAGGCATTAGGAAATCAAAGTTACTTCAAGATGTTCCAAAATCTATAAGTGACCTTCAGTATTTTGAGAACATTAGTTCAGAAATGTTATATTGTGAAATCCCCAGGAAACCTTCACACATACAGAAATAAATGCTTCACAAAGAAAGAAGCTGGAGAAAACTAGGCAACCCAGCTCCTAAAATATATTACCAGTGAAAAACAAAAACATGCTGAATATGGAGCAAAGGGTGCCATTTATAAAATGTGACAAGTATGTGACATTATGCCTGTATTTCTCCGCGGACTACATTCATTTTATTCCGAGTTTTTAGCACGTTCAAGACGTTTTGGAAAACTTTTAGATTGTATGTTGTAAAAAGTTTTTGTTAGACTCCAGAATAAAACAAGGTCTCTGTGAATTCGTAACTAACACCAGAGCAAGAAAGACCCCGTGATGATGTTGAGCACCCACTCTTTTCAGCATTAGAATGATGCCATGCTGCTCCCCACTTGTAGTGAAGGGACTAAGCAGCCGTGTGCAATGGCCGGCAAGCAGGAGTTTGAATTGGTGCGTCATGCCGAAGGGATGTATATTTATGAAGGTGGCGGGTTGATCGGGCAAGAGAGGGCAGTGAAGTCATTGCTAACTAGACTACCTTTATTGCTCAAAAAGCCTAGTTTGCATATTTGGATTTATAATGATAAATGGAATAGAACGCATACACAGATTTTTATAAGGTGAACAGTAGAATCAGAGTCACCCGTACCACTAAGGACTACTGCAGCCTAATAGAATTTATCCCCTATCCGCTGGGACCCCCTCAATCTCCTGTACGGGGCCCCGGCTCTGCCGCGGCTCTCCCCGTGCAGGAGGTGTCCCCCTTCACTGATCTCTATAGGAGAGGCAGAGATGCAGCATTCATGCATCCCTGCCTTTCCTATAGAGCTGAATGAAGGGGGCATTTCTGTCGACCTCACAGTGAGGTCGACGACACAAGTATAGGCAGCGCAGAGCTGCGGCAATGCCAGGTCCCCGATGGTGTCGCAGAAGATAGACTTCCCCGCAATCAGACAGTGCAGATAGGAGATAAGTTGACTGTGGCTGCAGTACACCTTTAACCTATATATTAAAGTGGTACTCAGGTCGAAAACTATTTTTTTTTTTAAATCAACTGGTGCCAAAAAGTTAAACAGATTTGGTAAATTACTTCTATTTAAAAATCTTAATCCTTCCAGTACTTATCAGCTGCTGTATGCTCCACAGGAAGTTGTATTTCTTTCTGGAATTCTTTTCAGTCTGCTCTCTGCTGACACCTCTGTCCCTGTCAGGAACTGTCCAGAAAAGTAGCAAATTCTCATAGCAAACCTCTCATGCTCTGGATAGTTCCTGATACGGACAGAGGTGTCAGCAGAGAGCACTATGGTCAGACTGAAAAGAACTCCAGAAATAAATACAACTTCCCATGGAGCATACAGAAGCTGATAAGTACTGGAAGGATTAAGATTTTTAAATTGAAATAATTTACAAATCTGTTTAACTTTCTGCCACCAGTTAATAAAAAAAAAAATTAAGTTTCCCATTAACACCATTTTAATTAATTTCCTATATCCTGTTACCCTGCAGTAATAAACTTTACTTCCTCATGCTCATTTGTTTGAGTTCACATGTTTCAGTATGTACAGTATATTCAATAATTTAAATGTAGGCAGCACTCCATAGTGTTGGTAAAATCTACTTTATTAATAAATCATCCAGGACAGTACAAACATATGCAAAAAATAAAAACAAAACAGGACAGTACAAACACATAAGGGGGGGGGGACTTCACTTCAACACGTTTCGAACATTAAGTTCTTTTTCACAGGTGTGATGCGAAAAAGGACTTATGTTTGAAAATGCTTGCGGTAAGGCTATTATCATTTATATAATTTTTTTCATGTGTTTGTACAGTCCTGGATGATGATTATTAGAGCAGATTTTACCAAGACTATGGAGTGCTGAACTGCTAAATGTGTCAATTACAAGTGTCTCGGCTGTAGATTTGCATCACTTAAATATGTACTTAAAGAAGTACTCTAGCATTGACTATTTCTCCTTCATTGTGCCCGAGCTGGAAAAAAAAATTAAAACAAACTTTCATTTACCTACCTGCGTTCTCCCAGAGCACTGCTACAGCTGATCGGTCCTCCGGTCTCGTCTTCTGCCTTCTTCCGTGAGCACGGATCGCCACATGGCGCTCAGCCTATCACCGGCCGCAGCTGTATCCTGCTTTGGCGGGTGATAGGCTGAGGGCAGAAGACGGTACCCGAGGATCGATCAGCTATAGCAGCGCTTCGGGGGAAAGCTGGAAGGTGAGTGAATGTTTATTAAAAAAAATTTTTCATCCCGGGCACAACGGAGGAGAAATAGTTGGCACTAGAGTACTCCTTTAAAGGAAATGTATCACCTCATGTCTTTATCAATTTAATTTCTATAATGGATTCCTTTTTCTTTTCTTATTTGTATTCTTCTGATATATTTTTTATTATGTTTTACAGTATACACCAGGACAGAAAGGAACTACATGACATATAGAAAAGTTTTCTCTTTATGTTTTGTGTTATTCATTACCTTAGCTCCTGTTACACTGATCAGCTACTGGGACTACTGACAGGGGAAGTGAATAATTTTCTATATTTTTTTTACAATGGCACCTGTCAAAGGTTAAGATACAGTCACTAAACAGTTAGTTCTTAGAGCCGATATGTTGGAAACAGAATAATGAGCAAGGCTAAGGATCTAAGTACTTCAACAAAGGGACAAATAGTGATGACTAGATGACAGATGTGTCAGAGCATCAGAGCATCTTTCAAAATGGCCCATCTTGGCGTTTTGTTCCCAGTATACTGTGGTTAGTATAGTAAACTGTCACGATGCCGGCTGGCAGGAGGTGGATCCTCTGTGCCAGAGAGGGATGGGCGTGGACCGTGCTAGTGGACCGGTTCTAAGTCACTACTGGTGTTCACCAGAGCCCGCCGCAAAGCGGGATGGTCTTGCTGCGGCGGTAGTGACCAGGTCGTATCCACTAGCAACGGCTCAACCTCTCTGACTGCTAAAGATAGGCACGGTACAAGGGAGTAGACAGAAGCAAGGTCGGACGTAGCAGAAGGTCGGGGCAGGCAGCAAGGATCGTAGTCAATAAGGTAATAGCAGGAGGTCAAGGACACAGTATGGACAAACACAGTAACGCTTTCACTAGGCTCTAAGGCAACAAGATCCGGCAGGGGAGTGCAGGGGCAGAGATCAGATATAGTCTGGGAGCAGGTGGAAGCCAATTAAGCTAATTGGGCCAGGCACCAATCATTGGTGCACTGGCCCTTTAAGTCTCAGGGAGCTGGCGCGCGCGCACCCTAGAGAGCGGAGCCGCGCGCGCCAGCACATGACAGCAGGGGACGGGAACGGGTAAGTGACCTGGGATGCGATTCGCGAGCGGGCGCGTCCCGCTGTGCGAATCGCATCCCCGACGGCCATGACAGTGCAGCGCTCCCGGTCAGCGGGACCGACCGGGGCGCTGCGGAGAGAGAGACGCCGTAAGCGCTCCGGGGAGGAGCGGGGACCCGGAGCGCTAGGCGTAACATAAACCTTCTAGCCTCTATTGATTCTTGAACCTGTCTGTGTTTTGACCCTGTGATTTGTATCTGGACTCTTCTCTGAATTTGTTCTTTCTTTATTAACATCCCAATCCTGACCCACTTTTGGTCTTCATTGAAACATCTCACTCTCAACCGATGACTGTTGGGGGAACCAGTGTATTCAGCCATCAAAAAGGAATCCGTCACATTGAGTAAGTGAGCTCTAAGCATCATGTTATATAGCAGGAGGAGCAAAGTTAGTTTTGAAGGAAAACATTCAGCATAACTAAATATTCAAGTAATCTAAAACTCTGCTTATTTTGGGTTTAAAAGGGTACTCCACTGGAAAACATTTTCTTTAAAATCAACTGGTGCCAGAAAGTTAAACAGATTTGTAAATCACTTCTAATAAAAAATCCCAATCCTTCCAGTACTTAAAATACACAGGAAGTACTCTTGTACTCCAGTGTATAATATACAGGCAGTTCTTTTATCTTTAATTTTCCTTTCTGCCTGACCACAAGTGCTCTCTGCTGACACCTCTGTCAATTTTAGGAACTGTCCAGAGTAGGAGCAAATCCCCATAGCAAACCTCTCTTGCTCTGGACAGTTCCTGCCATAGACAGAGGTGTCAACAGAGAGCACTTGTGGTAAGGCAGAAAGGAAATTCAGAAATAAAAAAACTTCCTGTGGAGCATACAGCAGATAATAAGTACTGGAAGGATTTGGATTTTTTTTATAGAGGTAATTTACAAATCTGTTTAACTTTCTAGCACAATTTAATTTAAAAGAAAACGTTTTCCAATGGAGTACCATTTTAAGAGACTAGTGGGCAGTTCAAAACCAGTGATTTCTGTGTGTTTACATATACAGGGAAGGCTGTTGTCACGCTGAGCGCTTCGGGTCCCTGCTCCCTCCCGGAGCACTCGCGACGCTTGTCTGCTTGCAACGCCCCGGTCAGACCTGCTGACCTGGAGCGCTGCTCTACTGTCACCGGTGGGGATGCGATCCGCGAGGCGGAACGCGCCCGCCCGCGGGTCGCATCCCAGTCCTCTCACCTGCCCCGTTCCACTGCTGTCAGTTCCCGGCGCGCGCGGCCTCGCTCTCTAGGGCACGCGCGCCGGCTCTCTGAAATTTAAAGCGCCAGTGCACCACTAATTGGTGCCTGGCCCAATCAGTGTTTATCACTCCCTAACATACAAAAACCCACTTCCCCTTCCTGTCCTTGCCGGATCTTGTTGCCATGTGCCAGAGAAAGCGTTCCCATTTGTCCATTGCCTGTGTATCCAGACTCTTGCCGTTGCCCTTGACTACGAACCGTTGCCGCCTGCCCTGACCTTCTGCTACGTCTGACCTTGCCTTTTGCCTAGTCCTTGTGTACCGCGCCTGACTCAGCAGTCAGTGAGATTGAGTTGCTATTGGGTGGAACGACCTTGGGGTTACCTGCCGCAGCAAGTCCATCCCGCCTTGCGGCGGGCTCTGGTGAAAACCAGTAACCCCTTAGATTTCGTTCCCCTGGTACGGCCCACTCCATCACCTCACTGACATAGAGGATCCACTACCTGTGTCGTCCCTGCATACCACTCCGGATCCTGAAAGTAGATCCGGGCATGGATCCCGCTGAGGTCCCGCTGCACAGTGTCGCTGACCTAACCTCCGTGGTCGCCCAGCAATCTCAGCAGATCGCGCTACAAGGACAACAGCTGTTGACTGCTATGCTACAACAGCTTCTGCCTCAACAACAGCAACCATCTCCTTCGCCAGCTCCTGCATCACCTCCGCAGCGAGTGGCGGCTCCCAGACTCCGCCTGTCCCTACCTGACAAGTTTGATAGGGACTCCCTACACCTGGAGATGATGTCAGACCAATTTCCTACAGAACGGTCTATGGTGGCGTTCGTGGTCAGCCTGCTGTCTGGAATAGCTTTGTCCTGGGCCCACCGCTTTGTGACCGCAACGATCCTGCCACTGCTACTATCCAATCCTTCTTCTCAGTAGTACGCAGTGTCTTTGAGGAGCCAGCCCGGGTTCCCTCAGCCGAGACTGCCCTATTGAATCTTGTCCAAAGGAGTTCTTCAGAGGGCGAATACGCCATTCACCGTCGTCTCTGAGCTATCCTGGAATAATGAGGCCCTCTGCGCGACCTTCAAGAAACGCTTATCCAGTCACATCAAAGATGTTTTGGCTGCACGAGAAATTCCTGCTACCCTGTCTGAACTCATCCATTTGGCCACCCGCATCGACATGCGTTTCACTGAAGGACGCCAGGAGCTTCGTCAAGAAAAGGATCTTGTTCGCACCAGGCGGTTTCCTCCCCTGGCCCCTCTCTTTCAGCGTCCTTTGCAATCTGTTCCAGTGCCTTCCGCCGAGGAGGCTATGCAAGTGGATCGGTCTCGCCTGACCCAACAAGAGAGGACTCGCCGTAGGAACGAAAACCTGTGTCTGTACAGTGCTAGTACCGAACATTTCCTAAAGGACTGTCCTATTCGTCCTCCGCGTCCTAGTTAACGTAGGAGAGACGTTGCTATATGTGAATTCTTCCTCTCCACGACTGACTATACATGTGCGGATTGCTATACCCGCTAATACTAATGCTTCCTTCTCCACTGTGGCCTTCTTGGATTCTGGTTCAGCAGGAAGTTTCATTGAAGCCTCCCTAATCAACAGATTCAATATTCCTGTTACCCGTCTTGTCAAACCTCTCTACATTTCATCCGTTAATGGAGAGAGGCTGGTCTGCACCGTGCGTTACCGCACTCAACCGCTGCTCATGAGTATTAGAGTTCACCATCATGAACATATTGAATTTTTTGTGCTGCCCAACTGTACTTCAGAAATTCTTCTGGGCTTGCCCTGGCTCCAACGTCACTCGCCTAGCCTCGACTGGGCCACCGGGGACATTAAGAGTTGGGGATCTTCTTGCCACAAGCGATGTCTCCACCCAGTTCCTTCCTGCCAAGTCCCCATTGCCACTCCATTGCCAGGTCTTCCTAAGGCCTATCAGGACTTTATTGACGTCTTTAGTAAAAAGAAAGCAGAGGTCTTACCTCCACATAGACCCTATGACTGCCCTATCGACTTGCTCCCTGGTATCACACCGCTTCGTGGTAGGATTTACCCACTTTCTGCCCCGGAAACACAAGCCATGACAGAGTACATTCAGGAAAACCTCAAAAGAGGGTTTATCCGGAAATCTTCCCCAGCCGGAGCTGGATTCTTCTTTGTGGCCAAGAAGGACGGCTCTCTACCCCCTTGTATTGACTACCGAGGTCTTAATAAGATCACAGTAAAAAACGCTATCCTCTACCACTGATCTCTGAACTATTTGATCGATTGCGTGGAGCTAAGATCTTCACCAAACTTGATCTAAGGGGCGCCTATAATCTCATCTGTATTCGTGAAGGTGATGAATGGAAAACCGCCTTCAATACCAGAGATGGTCACTTTGAATATCTTGTCATGCCCTTTGGTCTATGCAACGAGATTTTCCGGGACATGCTGTATTCCTGTGTGGTGGTCTATCTTGATGACATTCTTATTTTTTCTTCCAACCTAGAGGGACATCGCCTCCATGTCTGTCAAGTGCTCTAGCGCCTACGAAAAAATCATCTTTATGCCAAGATCGAGAAATGTCTTTTTGAACACAGCAGTCTCCCCTTCTTGGGATACATAGTCTCCGGTCAAGGTCTTCAAATGGACCCTGATAAACTATTTGCAGTAATAGATTTGCCACGTCCCACTGGTTTGCGAGCCATGCAACGATTTCTCGGATTTGCAAATTATTATCGTCAATTCATTCCCCATTTCTCCACCATTGTTGCGTACCACCGATGCCTCGGACTCAGAAGTTCTTCCTCAACACATCATACCTCCTGAGTGCCTGGTTGTCTCCGCCCCAGCTTCTTTGGTGCCAATTCCTCCCAGAAAAACTTATGTTCCTCCACGTCTTCGCCTCCAGACTCTCAAATGGGGTCATTCCTCCCACCTGGCGGGTCATGCTGGAATCAAAAAGGCCATACAGCTAATTGCCATACACTATTGGTGGTCTTCCTTGGAGAAAAATGTGACCGATTTTGTTCGGGCCTGTACAGTGTGTGCACGTGACAAGACTCCACGCCAGAAGACGGTTGGTCTTCTCCTTCCTCTGCCTGTGCCTGAACAGCCATGGTCTCATATAGCGATGGACTTTATAACTGACCTACCTTCATCTCATGGCAACACTGTCATTTCGATGGTGGTTGATAGCTTTTTCAAAATGGCTCATTTTGTCCCGCTTCCGGGTCTACCTTCTGCGCCACAATTGGCGAAACAATTTTTTCTACAAATTTTTCGTCTCCACAGGCTTCCCATGCATATTGTCTCTGATAGATGCGTTCAATTTGTTTCAAAATTTTGGAGAGCACTCTGCAGTCAATTAAAGATCAAATTTAATTTCTCTTCCTTCTATCACCCCCAATCCAATGGACAATGGGAAAGAGTAAACCAGATTCTTGGCGACTACTTGCAGTATTTTGTCTCCTCCCGTCAAGATGATTGGGGCGACCTTCTGCCCTGGGCTGAATTCTCAAGAATTCTGAGTCTTCCTCCAAATCTCCATTCTTTGTGGTGTACGGACGTCACCCGCTTCCCCCCTCCCAATTCCCACTTCATCTGGAGTTCCTGCCGTGGATGAATTGACACAAGATTTCTCCTCCATCTGGAAGGAGACTCAAAAGTCGCTCTTACTGGCCTCATCTCGAACATGCCGATAAAAAGAGAAGAATTCCTCCTGTTTTTGCCCCCGGTGACAAAGCATGGCTCTCCGCCAAATACATCCGTTTCCGTGTCCCTAGCTACAAGCTTGGTCCTCGGTACCTTGGCCTTTTAAAATCAAGAATCAAATCAATTCTGTCTCCTGCAAGCTTCATCTTCCCCCTTCTCTTCATATTCCTTACTCTTTCCATGTTTCACTTCTCAAACCTTTCGTACTTAACCGCTTTTCTCCCAAGTTCACTGTTCCTGCTCCTATCTCTGGCTCTTCTGATGTCTTCTCCTTCAAGGAAATCCTCGCCTCCAAGGTCGTCCAAGGTAAAAAAAAAATTTTTGGGTGGATTGGGAGAATTGTGGCCCTGAAGAAAGATCATGGGAACCCGAGGCCAATATTTTAGACAAGGAACTCATCTACAGATTCCTCGGTTCCAAAAAGAGGGGGAGACCCAAGGGGGGGTACTGTCATGCCGAGCACTCCGGGTCCCTGCTCCCTCCCGGAGCGCTCACGGCGCTTGTCTGCTTGCAGGGCCCCAGGCAGACCCGCTGACCGGGAGCGCTGCTCTACTGTCACCGGTGGGGATGCGATCCGCGTGGCGGGACGCGCCCGCCCGTGGGTCGCATCCCAGTCTTCTCACCTGCCGCGTTCCCCTGCTGTCAGGTCCCGGACTGCGCGGCCTCGCTCTCTAGGGCGCGCGCGCATCGGCTCTCTGAAATTTAAAGGGTCCGTGCACCAGTAATTGGTGCCTGGCCCAATCAGTGTTTATCACTCACTAACATATAAAAACCCACTTCCCCTTCCTGTCCTTGCCGGATCTTGTTGCCTTGTGCCAGTGAAAGCGTTCCCGTTTGTCCATTGCCTGTGTATCCAGACTCTTGCCATTGCCCTTGACTATGAACCGTTGCCGCCTGCCCTGACCTTCTGCTACATCTGACCTTGCCTTTTGCCTAGTCCTTGTGTACCGCGCCTGACTCAGCAGTCAGTGAGGTTGAGTCGCTATTGGGTGGAACGACCTGGGGGTTACCTGCCGCAGCAAGTCTATCTCGCCTTGCGGCGGGCTCTGGTGAGAACCAGTAACCCCTTGGATTCCTTTCCCCTGGTACGGCCCACGCCATCACCTCACTGACATAGAGGATCCACTACCTGTGTCGTCCCTGCATACCACTCCGGATCCTGACAGCTGTCAGTTACAGAGTGAAACTGCCCTCTAGACTTTTAACCCAAAAATGAGCAGGAGCTTAGACTAAATAATTAGTTGTACAGAATGTTTCCCTCAAACCTATATAAAATATATATGAATCCACCCCTACTGGTCTATAACATGCTGCCTGTAGATTGGATTGCATTTTTATGCTGACAGATTCCCTTTCAGCCCAAAGCTGTCACGCCGAGCGCTCCGGGTGCCGCTGCCTTCCCGGAGAGCTCACGGCGTTCCTCTGGCTGCAGCGCTCCGGTCGGCATTGCTGACCGCGAGCGCTGCTCTCTGTCTCTGCTCTCTGGCTCGTGTCCGCCCTCGGATTGCGCCCCGTCTCTCTCACGTCTCGCTCCCGTCTGCTTCCTCCCACCGAGTGGTCCCGCTCCCTAGGGTGCGCGCGCGCCGACTTGCTTAAATTTAAAGGGCCAGTGCACCACTAATTGGTGCCTGGCCCAATCACGCCCTAACGTATAAAAACCCACTTCCCCTTCCTCTCCTCGCCGGATCTTGTTGCCTTGTGCCCTGAGAAAGCGTTATACTGTGTCCCAAGCCTGTGTACCTAGACCTTCTGCTGTTGCCCCTGACTACGAACCTCGCTGCCTGCCCTGACCTTCTGCTACGTCTGACCTCGCCTCTGTCTAGTCCTTGTGTACCGCGCCAGTCTCAGCTGCCAGAGAGGTCGAGTCGCTACTGGGGAACATGACCTGGTAGTTACTGCCGCAGCAAGTCCATCCTGCTTTGCGGCGGGCTCTGGTGCAAGCAGTAACTGCTTAGAACCAATTCCCCAGTACGGCCCGCGTCATCGCCTCTCTGGTACAGGGGATCCACCTCCAGTGTCATCACCAGCCGCTAGCCCGGATCCTGACAGTAGATGCAGCCATGGATCCCGCTGAGGTACCGCTGCCAAGCCTCGCTGATCTCACCTTCGTGGTTGCCCAGCAGACCCAGCAAATTGCTCAACAAGGACAACAGCTGTCGCAGTTGACCGCCATGATTCAACAGCTCCTGCCTCCACAGCCTCAACCGCAGCTCCAGCATCTCCTCCTCTCCGAGCTGCTGCTTCTTCCACTAGAGTCCGCCTGTCTCTCCCAGACAAGTTTGACGGGGACTCTAAAAATTTCCGGGGATTCCTGTCTCAATGCTCCCTGCACTTGGAGATGTTGTCTGACCAATTCCCCACTGAACGGTCTAAGGTGGCGTTCGTCGTCAGTCTACTTTCCGGGAAGGCCTTGGCCTGGGCCACGCCGCTTTGAGACCGCAACGATCCTGCCACTGCCTCAGTCCAGTCCTTCTTTTCTGAAGTCCGCAGTGTCTTTGAGGAACCTGCCCGTGCCTCATCCGCAGAAACTGCTTTACTGAACCTTGTCCAAGGAGAATATGCCATACAATTCCGGACTTTGGCCGCTGAGTTGGCCTGGAACAATGAAGCTCTCTGTGCGACCTTTAAAAAAGGTTTATCCAGCCATATCAAGGATTGTCTGGCTGCACGAGAGATTCCATCCTCCCTGACTGAACTAATCCACCTGGCTACCCGCATTGATATGCGCTACATTGAGAGACGTCAGGAGCTCCGCCAGGAGAAAGATCTCATTCTCACCAGGCGATACCCGCGCCTGGCTCCTCTCTTCCAGCATCCTTTGCAGCCTGTTACTGTGCCTCCCGCTGAGGAGGCCATGCAAGTGGACCGGTCTCGTCTGACCCAGCAAGAGAGGACTCGCCGGAGGAACGAGAACTTATGCCTATACTGTGCGAGCTCTGAACATTTCCTAAAGGACTGTCCCATTCGTCCTCAGCGTCAGGGAAACGCTCGCACCTAGTGATCGTGGGAGAGGCGTCACTGGGTGTAAATTCTTCCTCTTCACGCCTGACTATTCCAGTGCGGATTTCTCCAGCTGATAAAGCCTCCTTCTCTGCGGAGGCATTCTTGGACTCTGGTTCAACTGGAAATTTCATAAAAGCCTCCTTCATTAACCGGTTTAACATCCCTGTTATCCGTCTAGTCAAGCCCTTCTACATTTCGTCAGTTAACGGAGAACACCTGAATTCTACCGTACGCATGACCGTGGGGGTTCTCCATCAAGAAAGGATTGAGTTCTTTGTCCTGCCTAATTGCACCTCAGACATCCTCCTTGGCTTACCCTGGCTCCAGCGGCATTCTCCTACCCTCGGCTGGACCACGGGGGACATAAAATCCTGGAGTTCTTCCTGCCACTCTCGCTGCCTTCAGTCGCTTCCCACCAGCCAAGTCTCCGTTGCTTCTCCTTTGCTCGGTCTTCCAAAGGCCTATCAAGACTTTTCTGACGTCTTTTGCAAAAAACAGGCAGAGGTCCTACCACCACATAGGCCCTACGACTGCCCTATTGACTTGCTCCCTGGGACCACGCCGCCCAGTGGCAGGATTTACCCTCTCTCCGCTCCTGAAACGGAGGCCATGACGGAATATATTCAGGAGAATCTCAAAAAAGGTTTAATCAGGAAGTCTTCTTCTTCTGCTGGAGCAGGATTCTTCTTTGTTGCCAAGAAGGATGGGTCGCTACGCCCTTGTATTGACTACCGCGGGCTCAATAAGTGTTACGCCGAGCGCTCCGGGTCCCCGCTCCTCCCCGGAGCGCTCGCTTCACTCCCTCCGCTGCAGCGCTCCGGTCACGTCCTCTGACCCGGGGCGCTGCGATCCCGCTGCCAGCCGGGATGCGATTCGCGATGCGGGTAGCGCCCGCTCGCGATGCGCACCCCGGCTCCCCTACCTGACTCGCTCCCCGTCTGTTCTGTCCCGGCGCGCGCGGCCCCGCTCCCTAGGGCGCGCGCGCGCCGGGTCTCTGCGATTTAAAGGGCCACTGCGCCGCTGATTGGCGCAGTGGTTCCAATTAGGGTTTTCACCTGTGCACTTCCCTATATTACCTCACTTCCCTTGCACTCCCTTGCCGGATCTTGTTGCCTTAGTGCCAGTGAAAGCGTTCCTTGTGTGTTCCTTGCCTGTGTTTCCAGACCTTCTGCCGTTGCCCCTGACTACGATCCTTGCTGCCTGCCCCGACCTTCTGCTACGTCCGACCTTGCTTCTGCCTACTCCCTTGTACCGCGCCTATCTTCAGCAGCCAGAGAGGTGAGCCGTTGCTAGTGGATACGACCTGGTCACTACCGCCGCAGCAAGACCATCCCGCTTTGCGGCGGGCTCTGGTGAAAACCAGTAGTGGCTTAGAACCGGTCCACTAGCACGGTCCACGCCAATCCCTCTCTGGCACAGAGGGTCCACTACCTGCCAGCCGGCATCGTGACAGTAGATCCGGCCATGGATCCCGCTGAAGTTCCTCTGCCAGTTGTCGCTGACCTCACCACGGTGGTCGCCCAGCAGTCACAACAGATAGCGCAACAAGGCCAACAGCTGTCTCAACTGACCGTTATGCTACAACAGTTGCTACCACAGCTTCAGCAGTCATCTCCTCCGCCAGCTCCTGCACCTCCTCCGCAGCGAGTGGCCGCTCCTGGGATACGCTTATCCTTGCCGGATAAATTTGATGGGGACTCTAAGTTTTGCCGTGGCTTTCTTTCCCAATGTTCCCTGCATCTGGAGATGATGTCGGACCTGTTTCCCACTGAAAGGTCTAAGGTGGCTTTCGTAGTCAGTCTTCTGTCCGGAAAAGCCCTGTCATGGGCCACACCGCTCTGGGACCGCAATGACCCCGTCACTGCCTCTGTACACTCCTTCTTCTCGGAAATCCGAAGTGTCTTTGAGGAACCTGCCCGAGCCTCTTCTGCTGAGACTGCCCTGTTGAACCTGGTCCAGGGTAATTCTTCCGTTGGCGAGTATGCCGTACAATTCCGTACACTTGCTTCAGAATTGTCCTGGAATAATGAGGCCCTCTGCGCGACCTTCAAAAAAGGCCTATCCAGCAACATTAAAGATGTTCTGGCCGCACGAGAAATTCCTGCTAATCTACATGAACTTATTCACCTAGCCACTCGCATTGACATGCGTTTTTCTGAAAGGCGTCAGGAACTCCGCCAAGATATGGACTCTGTTCGCACGAGGCGTTTCGTCTCCTCGGCTCCTCTCTCCTCTGGTCCCCTGCAATCTGTTCCTGTGCCTCCCGCCGTGGAGGCTATGCAGGTCGACCGGTCTCGCCTGACACCTCAAGAGAGGACACGACGCCGTATGGAGAACCTCTGCCTGTACTGTGCTAGTACCGAACACTTCCTGAGGGATTGTCCTATCCGTCCTCCCCGCCTGGAAAGACGTACGCTGACTCCGCACAAGGGTGAGACAATCCTTGATGTCTACTCTGCTTCTCCACGTCTTACTGTGCCTGTGCGGATGTCTGCCTCTGCCTTCTCCTTCTCTACAGTGGCCTTCTTGGACTCTGGATCTGCAGGAAATTTTATTTTGGCCTCTCTCGTCAACAGGTTCAACATCCCGGTGACCAGTCTCGCCAGACCCCTCTACATCAATTGTGTAAATAATGAAAGATTGGACTGTACCATACGTTTCCGCACGGAGCCCCTTCTTATGAGCATCGGATCTCATCATGAGAGGATTGAACTTTTGGTCCTCCCTAATTGCACCTCGGAGATTCTCCTTGGACTTCCCTGGCTTCAACTTCATTCCCCAACCCTGGATTGGTCCACTGGGGAGATCAAGAGTTGGGGGTCCTCTTGTTCCAAGAACTGTCTAAAACCGGTTCCCAGTAACCCTTGCCGTAACTCTGTGGTTCCTCCAGTAACCGGTCTCCCTAAGGCCTATATGGACTTCGCGGATGTTTTCTGCAAAAAACAAGCTGAGACTCTACCTCCTCACAGGCCTTATGATTGCCCTATCGACCTCCTCCCGGGTACTACTCCACCCCGGGGCAGAATTTATCCTCTCTCTGCCCCAGAGACTCTTGCCATGTCCGAATACGTCCAGGAGAATCTAAAAAAGGGCTTTATCCGTAAATCCTCCTCTCCTGCCGGAGCCGGATTTTTCTTTGTGTCCAAAAAAGATGGCTCCCTACGTCCTTGCATTGACTACCGCGGTCTTAATAAAATCACGGTTAAGAACCGCTACCCCTTACCCCTCATCTCTGAACTCTTTGATCGCCTCCAAGGTGCCCACATCTTCACTAAATTGGACTTAAGAGGCGCCTATAACCTCATCCGCATCAGAGAGGGGGACGAGTGGAAAACGGCATTTAACACCAGAGATGGACACTTTGAGTATCTGGTCATGCCCTTTGGACTGTGCAATGCCCCTGCCGTCTTCCAAGACTTTGTCAATGAAATTTTTCGTGATCTGTTATACTCCTGTGTTGTTGTATATCTGGACGATATCCTAATTTTTTCTGCCAATCTAGAAGAACACCGCCAGCATGTCCGTATGGTTCTTCAGAGACTTCGTGATAACCAACTCTATGCCAAAATTGAGAAATGTCTGTTTGAATGCCAATCTCTTCCTTTTCTAGGATATTTGGTCTCTGGCCAGGGACTACAGATGGATCCAGACAAACTCTCTGCCGTCTTAGATTGGCCACGCCCCTCCGGACTCCGTGCTATCCAACGCTTTTTGGGGTTCGCCAATTATTACAGGCAATTTATATCACATTTTTCTACCATTGTGGCTTCTATCGTGGCTTTAACCAAAAAAAATGCTGATCCCAAGTCCTGGCCTCCTCAAGCAGAAGACTCCTTTAAACGACTCAAGTCTGCCTTTTCTTCGGCTCCCGTGCTCTCCAGACCTGACCCTTCCAAACCCTTCCTATTGGAGGTTGATGCCTCCTCAGTGGGAGCTGGAGCTGTTCTTCTACAAAAAAATTCTTCCGGGCATGCTGTCACTTGTGGTTTTTTCTCTAGGACCTTCTCTCCAGCGGAGAGGAACTACTCCATCGGGGATCGAGAGCTTCTAGCCATTAAATTAGCACTTGAGGAATGGAGGCATCTGCTGGAGGGATCAAGATTTCCTGTTATTATCTACACCGACCACAAGAACCTCTCCTACCTCCAGTCTGCCCAACGGCTGAATCCTCGCCAGGCCCGGTGGTCTCTGTTCTTTGCCCGATTTAATTTTGAGATTCACTTTCGTCCTGCCGATAAGAACATTAGGGCCGATGCTCTCTCTCGTTCCTCGGATGCCTCAGAAGTTGATCTCCCTCCGCAACACATCATTCCACCTGACTGCCTGATCTCCACTTCTCCTGCCTCCATCAGGCAGACTCCTCCAGGAAAGACCTTTGTTTCTCCACGCCAACGCCTCGGAATCCTCAAATGGGGTCACTCCTCCCATCTCGCAGGTCATGCGGGCATCAAGAAATCTGTGCAACTCATCTCCCGCTTCTATTGGTGGCCGACTCTGGAGACGGATGTTGGGGACTTTGTGCGAGCCTGCACTATCTGTGCCCGGGATAAGACTCCTCGCCAGAAGCCCGCTGGTTTTCTTCATCCTCTGCCTGTCCCCGAACAGCCTTGGTCTCTGATTGGTATGGATTTTATTACTGATTTACCCCCTTCCCGTGGCAACACCGTTATTTGGGTGGTCGTTGATCGATTCTCCAAAATGGCACATTTCATCCCTCTTCCTGGTCTTCCTTCTGCGCCTCAGTTGGCTAAACAATTTTTTGTACACATTTTTCGTCTTCACGGGTTGCCTACGCAGATTGTCTCGGATAGAGGGGTCCAATTCGTGTCTAAATTCTGGAGGGCTCTCTGTAAACAACTCAAGATTAAATTAAATTTTTCCTCTGCATATCATCCCCAGTCCAATGGACAAGTAGAAAGAATTAACCAGATCCTGGGTGATTATTTGCGACATTTTGTTTCCTCCCGCCAGGATGACTGGGCAGATCTCCTTCCATGGGCCGAATTCTCGTATAACTTCAGGGTCTCTGAATCTTCCTCCAAATCCCCATTTTTCGTGGTGTACGGCCGTCACCCTCTTCCCCCCCTCCCTACCCCCTTGCCCTCTGGTCTGCCCGCTGTGGATGAAATTTCTCGTGACCTTTCCATTATATGGAGAGAGACCCAAAATTCTCTCTTACAGGCTTCTTCACGCATGAAGAGGTTCGCGGATAAGAAAAGAAGAGCTCCCCCCGTTTTTTCCCCTGGAGACAAGGTATGGCTCTCCGCTAAATATGTCCGCTTCCGTGTCCCTAGCTACAAGTTGGGACCACGCTATCTTGGTCCTTTCAAAATTTTGTGTCAAATTAATCCTGTCTCTTATAAACTTCTTCTTCCTCCTTCTCTTCGTATCCCTAATGCCTTTCACGTCTCTCTTCTCAAACCACTCATCCTCAACCGTTTTTCTCCCAAATCTGTTCCTCCCACTCCTGTTTCCGGCTCCTCGGACGTCTTCTCGGTCAAGGAAATTTTGGCTGCCAAAAAGGTCAGAGGGAAAAATTTTTTTTTAGTAGACTGGGAGGGTTGTGGTCCTGAAGAGAGATCCTGGGAACCTGAGGACAACATCCTTGACAAAAGTCTGCTCCTCAGGTTCTCAGGCTCCAAGAAGAGGGGGAGACCCAAGGGGGGGGGTACTGTTACGCCGAGCGCTCCGGGTCCCCGCTCCTCCCCGGAGCGCTCGCTTCACTCCCTCCGCTGCAGCGCTCCGGTCACGTCCTCTGACCCGGGGCGCTGCGATCCCGCTGCCAGCCGGGATGCGATTCGCGATGCGGGTAGCGCCCGCTCGCGATGCGCACCCCGGCTCCCCTACCTGACTCGCTCCCCGTCTGTTCTGTCCCGGCGCGCGCGGCCCCGCTCCCTAGGGCGCGCGCGCGCCGGGTCTCTGCGATTTAAAGGGCCACTGCGCCGCTGATTGGCGCAGTGGTTCCAATTAGGGTTTTCACCTGTGCACTTCCCTATATTACCTCACTTCCCTTGCACTCCCTTGCCGGATCTTGTTGCCTTAGTGCCAGTGAAAGCGTTCCTTGTGTGTTCCTTGCCTGTGTTTCCAGACCTTCTGCCGTTGCCCCTGACTACGATCCTTGCTGCCTGCCCCGACCTTCTGCTACGTCCGACCTTGCTTCTGCCTACTCCCTTGTACCGCGCCTATCTTCAGCAGCCAGAGAGGTGAGCCGTTGCTAGTGGATACGACCTGGTCACTACCGCCGCAGCAAGACCATCCCGCTTTGCGGCGGGCTCTGGTGAAAACCAGTAGTGGCTTAGAACCGGTCCACTAGCACGGTCCACGCCAATCCCTCTCTGGCACAGAGGGTCCACTACCTGCCAGCCGGCATCGTGACAATAAGATCACCATAAAGAACCGCTACCCTCTGCCACGCATCTCGGAACTCTTTGACCGGCTGCGCGGAGCAAAGATTTTTACCAAGCTTGACCTCAGGGGCGCGTACAATCTCATCAGAATTCGTGAAGGAGATGAGTGGAAAACTGCTTTTAACACTAGAGATGGTCACTTCGAATACCTGGTCATGCCATTCGGTCTTTGCAACGCCCCCGCAGTCTTCCAAGACTTTGTCAATGAGATCTTCCGGGACATGTTGTATACCTGCGTGGTGGTCTATCTCGATGACATTCTAATCTTCTCCTCCAACCTAGAGGAACACCGCCTCCATGTTCGCCAAGTGCTCCAGCACCTCCGAGTTAACCATCTCTATGCCAAAATTGAGAAATGCCTCTTTGAACGTACCTGTCTTCCTTTCCTAGGATATCTGGTCTCAGGACAGGGTCTTCAAATGGACTCCGATAAGCTCTCCGCAGTCTTGGATTGGCCACGCCCCTCTGGACTTCGCTCTATCCAGCGCTTCCTCGGATTCGCTAATTACTACCGTCAGTTTATCCCCCACTTCTCCACTATCGTGGCCCCCATAGTGGCCTTGACCAAGAAAGATGCGAATCCGAGATCCTGGCCTTCCCAAGCAGAAGTAGATTTTACTCGCCTTAAGGCTGCCTTCGCCTGCGCACCAGTCTTGACTAGGCTTGATCCTCTGAAGCCATTCTTCCTTGAGGTGGATGCCTCTTCAGTTGGAGCCGGAGCGGTTCTTCTTCAGAAAAATGCTAAAGGGAAAAACGTCACCTGCGTTTTTTTCTCTAAAACATTTTTCCCCTCCTGAAAAAAATTACGCTATTAGTGACCGAGAATTGCTGGCCATTAAAATGGCACTCGAGGAGTGGAGGCATCTCCTGGAAGGGTCTCTCCACCCGATCACCATCTACACTGAACACAAAAATCTGTCATACCTGCAGTCCGCCCAGCGTTTAAATCCTGGCCAGGCCAGGTGGTCATTGTTCTTCGCTCGCTTTAATTTCCAGATACATTGACAAGAATGTCAGGGTGGATGCCCTTTCTCGTTCCACTGATGCCACAGAGGCAGAAACCGCTCCTCAACACATCGTTTCCCCTGAGTGTCTGATCTCTGCTGCTCCGGCTTCCCTGGCACCAGTTCCTCCAGGAAAAACCTTTGTTCCTCCACGTCTTCGCCTCCGGATTCTCAAATGGGGTCACTCCTCCCACCTGGCAGGTCACGCTGGAGTCAAAAAATCCACTCAGTTGATTGCCAGACACTATTGGTGGCCTTCCCTTGAAAAAGATGTAACTGACTTCGTACGCTCCTGTACTGTCTGCGCACGTGATAAAATTCCTCGCCAAAGACCCGCGGGTCTTCTTCTTCCTCTGCCAGTTCCCGAACAGCCTTGGTCACACATAGCGATGGACTTCGTCACTGACCTTCCTGTATCCCATGGCAACATGGTCATCTGGGTGGTCGTTGATCGATTCTCCAAAATGACCCATTTCGTTCCTCTCCCTGGCCTTCCTTCTGCTCCACAATTGGCGAAGCATTTTTTTTTGCACATTTTTCGTCTCCACGGACTGCCTACACATATCGTCTCCGATAGAAGCGTTCAATTCGTCTCGAAATTCTAGAGAGCACTCTGCACCCAATTAAAGATTAAATTGAATTTTTCCTCCGCCTACCACCCGCAATCTAATGGACAAGTGGAGAGAGTAAACCAAATCCTTTGTGACTACCTGCGTCATTTTGTCTCCTCCCGCCAAGATGATTGGGTTGACCTGTTACCCTTGGCCGAATTTTCGTACAATTTCAAAGACTCTGAGTCATCCACCAAGTCTCCATTCTTTGTGGTGTACGGCCGTCACCCACTTCCCCCCCTCCCTATCCCCACTTCGTCTGGAGTCCCTGCCGTAGATGATTTGACCCGGGACTTTTCCTCTATCTGGAAGGAGACTCAGAGGTCGCTCTTGCTGGCCTCCTCTCGTATGAAGAAACACGCGGACAAGAAGAGAAGAATTCCTCCTGTCTTTGCCCCTGGTGACAAAGTGTGGCTCTCTGCCAAATATATTCGGTTCCGTGTCCCTAGCTACAAGCTGGGTCCACGTTACCTCTGGCCATTCAGGGTCAAAAGTCAAATCAACCCTGTCTCTTACAAGCTTCATCTTCCTCCTTCTCTTCATATTCCTAACTCCTTTCATGTTTCCCTCCTCAAGCCTCTCATTCTTAACCACTTTTCTCCCATGGTCACCGTTCCTGCTCCTGTCTCGGGCTCCTCTGACGTCTTCTCGGTTAAAGAGATTCTCGCTTCAAAGTTTGTCAGAGGTAAAAAAAAAAATTCTTGTTGATTGGGAGAATTGTGGCCCCGAGCAGAGGTCTTGGGAGCCAGAGGGCAATATTCTAGACAAAGAACTCATCTACAGATTCCTCGGCTCCAAGAAGAGGGGGAGACCCAAGGGGGGGGGTTCTGTCACGCCGAGTGCTCCGGGTGCCGCTGCCTTCCCGGAGCGCTCACGGCGTTCCTCTGGCTGCAGCGCTCCGGTCGGCATTGCTGACCGTGAGCGCTGCTCTCTGGTCCCCGGAGGGGACGCGATCCGAGGCACGGCTCGTGTCCGCCCTCGGATTGCGCCCCGTCTCTCTCACCTCTCGCTTCCGTCTGCTTCCTCCCGGCGTGCGCGGTCCCACTCCCTAGGGCGCGCGTGCGCTGACTTGCTTAAATTTAAAGGGCCAGTGCACCACTAATTGGTGCCTGGCCCAATAACGCCCTAATGTATAAAAACCCACTTCCCCTTCCTCTCCTCGCTGGATCTTGTTGCCTTGTGCCCTGAGAAAGCGTTATACTGTGTCCCAAGCCTGTGTACCTAGACCTTCTGCTGTTGCTCATGACTACGAACCTCGCTGCCTGCCCTGACCTTCTGCTACGTCTGACCTCGCCTCTGTCTCGTCCTTGTGTACCGCGCCAGTCTCAGCTGCCAGAGAGGTCGAGTCGCTACTGGGGAACATGACCTGGTAGTTACTGCCGCAGCAAGTCCATCCTGCTTTGCGGCGGGCTCTGGTGAACACCAGTAACTGCTTAGAACCGATTCCCCAGTACGGCCCGCGTCATCGCCTCTCTGGTACAGGGGATCCACCTCCAGTGTCATCACCAGCCGCTAGCCCGGATCCTGACAAAAGCTCTTTAAGGCTAAGTTTCCACTTGGTTTTTTTTCTGGCAGTTTTTGGAATACTGCCACTGCAGTTTTTGAGCCAAAGCCAGAAATGTATTCAAAAGGACTAGGACATATAAAGGAAGGCCTTACACTTCTCCTCCCTTAGGATCCACTTCTGACTTTGACTCAAAAACTGCAGTGGCAGTATTCCAAAAACTGCCAGAAAAAAAACCAAGTGGAAACTTAGCCTTATGGATCCACTTCTGACTTTGGCTCAAAAACTGCAGTGGCAGTATTCCAAAAACTGCCAGAAAAAAAAGTGGAAACTTAGCCTAAAGGCACCCTGGTAAAGAACAGGAGGGTATTTTAGGCTGAGCTCATACTACACACAAATTTTGCTAGGAAATACCAGTGCAGCAGATTCCAATTACTGTCAGAATACCACACATAATATATTGGCATCTATGGGGACCGGCAATGTCCCCCGTCCATCCACAGAATCTTCATAGGGATTATGTAGGGTGAAGCCAGCCTTAAAATCCTCACCTAACTTTGGTCAGTGTCAGATTGGTGTAATGCAAGGCTAGGTTACATTCACATCATACTGAGCTTTTTCCCATTCAGGGTCCGTTCAACACCAAGCAAATAAGCCAAACGGACCCTTTGCACAACGGAAAGGCCCCGACAGATCCTATTGACTTGAATGGGTCCATCCGATGTCCGTTATTTTAAGGGAATCAAGTTTTCTCAAACGTAGCCTTACCTTGTTTCAAGGTTCAACAACCTAACAAGCGATGTCTTATATTTACTGCATTTTTTTAAATTTACATTAACCCCCTCCATGACCCAGAAATGGTTTTTTTCTCCTCACATTCTAAGACCCATACCTTTTTTTTACATTTTTTTTACTGACAAAGTAGTAGTGTATTAGGCCTTATTTTTTGTACTATTGCCGCTCTTTATCTTATCATATAATGTATTAAAGAGCCAATAAAAAAATATATGTAAGACAAAAGCTTTTTTTTTAAATATGGAATAGAGCAGTTTTATGGGGCAATAGCTTTTTTCGGAGATCACAATATGGTAAATCTGAGATGCTAACTTTATTCTATAGGTCGGTATAATTCCAATAATATCAAACTTGGATAATTTTTGTTTAGTTTTGTTGTTACGCCGAGCGCTCCGGGTCCCCGCTCCTCCTCGGAGCGCTCACAGCGTTCTCTTATTCACAGCGCCCCAGTCAGACCTGCCGACCGGGTGCGCAGCGATAATGTTCCCAGCCGGGATGCGATTCGCGATGCGGGACGCGCCCGCTCGCGATGCGCATCCCGATGCGCATCCCGCGCGCGCCGGGTCTTTGCGATTTAAAAGGCCGGTGCGCCACTGATTGGCGCATGAGGTTTTAATCAGTACCTTCACCTGTGCACTTCCCTACTTATACCTCACTTCCCCTGCACTCCCTCGCCGGATCTTGTTGCCATTGTGCCAGTGAAAGCGTTTCCTTGTGTGTTCCTAGCCTGTGTTCCAGACCTCCTGCCGTTGCCCCTGACTACGATCCTTGCTGCCTGCCCTGACCTTGTGCTACGTCCGACCTTGCTCTTGTCTACTCCCTTGTACCGCGCTTATCTCAGCAGTCAGAGAGGTTGAGCCGTTGCCGGTGGATACGACCTGGTTGCTACCGCCGCTGCAAAACCATCCCGCTTTGCGGCGGGCTCTGGTGAATACCAGTAGCAACTTAGAACCGTTCCACCGACACGGTCCACGCCAATCCCTCTCTGGCACAGAGGATCCACCTCCAGCCGGCCGAATCGTGACATTTGTGCTAAAAAAAAAAACCTTTTTTTCCACCTACAAAGCTATGTTAGGGTTTATTTTTCTTAGCGCCATGAGCTGTAATTTTTATCTGTACTTATTTTGAATTTATGTGAATTTTTTATCACTTTTTATTTTTTTTTCTAGGATGGGATGTGACCAAAAATCAGCAATTCTGGCATTTAGAATTTCTTTGTCTTTACGCCGTTTACCATGCAGGATCAGGAACATCGCTATTTGATAGTTAGGACAATTACACAGGGGGCTGATTAAAATTTTTACTCGGGGGATTTTGTAAAATATTTTTAAAAACATTTTTTTTATTTTTTTCTACACATTTTGGCATTCCTATAGATCTATCACAAGCCATCAGTAGATTGCTAGTGCATTACATTGATTTAGGTTATCTGCACTCGATTGCTCAGGGCTTTCTAAGGCAGCCTTAAGCAATCTCAGAGCCGGGAAAAATGCTGTGGACAAGGTAAAGCCCTGGACTTCTCCAGCAATCCATCCTCACCCTGTGATTACATCACGTGGGTGAGTTGTGGTCATGGGGCCACTAGTCACCAGGGATTACAGGCATTTAGTGTTTAAATGCCGTGATTGTTATTGATCATGGCATTTAACCATTTAGATGACGGACATGGAAGCCAACTCCCATTTCCGTCATTACTGGCAGATGCCAGCTGCTGATAGCAGCGGCCATCTGCTGATTATGTTGCGGTTACAAAGAAAGAAAAGTTCATTAATGGGCAATTAATTTATGAAGCTGTCTAAAAGAAATACTGTCTAAGTTGTTCATAGCAATCAATCAAGCTCAGCTTAATTGAGCTTAATTCTTTAGGACAGCTTTATAAATCTGATCTAATGGTATATTTCAAAATAAAAGGCTAAGCATTTGGTCCTTTTTTTGTCAGTAGTTTTTCCTAAAACCAGGTATGAAACTTGCACAGAGAAAAACTATACACTTAATTTTTTTTGATCATGGTTTTACATTACTGCTTTGTTTTAAACTTTTACTACACAATGAGAAAAACTAAATTACAATCTTGCAGACACAATACTTTTTAATGGCTAACAATAATTCTTTTGAAATTACATCTGTATACCATACAACAGGGCAGAGACATAGTGAGTGAGATAAATGGACATAAAAAAAAGTACACAAAATAAAGAATGTGTTCAATAAAAATGTATTAATGTTACTAGATCGTGGCAGTGCCCTTCATTTCTTGAAGGAAGTGTCGTTTGGGAGGTTTCTTATCACTATATGTATCACTATGATGACCGCCATTTTGACTGGTCCTAACGGGCAATAACGGGTCCTGATGGACCCCATTATAGTCAATGGGGTCCGTCAGGCGCCATTATTTTCAGAGAAAATAGCGGGATAAAAAGACGGTGCAAGAACTATTTTTCTCCCACTATTCGTGATCCAAAAATAACGGGCTTCACATTGCCTGATACAATCCGCATTGTGAATATAGCCTAAGAAAATCCTTAAGTTGTTCAGAGATAAGGAGAAAGTTTTATTCTCTCAAAATGGATGTGGGTTCTGAAGCTTGTTCTGGAGCAGATTCCTTAGGGTATGTTCACATGAACAAAAATTGCCCCCCTAAAAATAGTGAAAAAATGTTCAAAAAAGCACATGGTTTCTAAAAAATAATGCTCTAAAAAAATATTGTTTAACAAATCTGGGAGTTTTCTTTAACATAGTATGAGGGGGACTTGGAATTTTATTTTCAAATGGTCATGGTCAACTTCAGTGACAGCAGACATAGACTTGTAGACTTACTGGAGAGTTGTAGCTTTGTGGTACTCCAGATGCTGAACACTTGTCTCTAAGGCCTCTGGTAGCTGCTTCGGCCAAGACTTGTTCTAGCAGCAGGTGGTAAAGCTAAGAGAGCTGGTAGCTAAGAGACTGAATTAAAGATGGCCACCCCTATATATAGTGGGGGCTGGATAAAAGCCCATTGGTCAAGCTGTGGGTCATCGGTTAAAGCTGGTGCTTTTGGGGAGTACATGTTACAACCAATCATATAACTGCATAACATAACATGTGACAGGCTTACTCACACAGGTCCTTGAGTCCTCCAAAGGTCCTGTATACTATCTAGACATAAGGATCCTGTCTATGCTCTTAAGGTAACATGCACCACATTTAATAAGTCAGCAAGATAACACAGGGAGTCCCTGAAGGGGAGCCCCCAGGTCACTGAGGGACTCTACCTGACAGGACCTACAGGTAGTACAGGACTATGTACCTGTAGTGGGACACCACACTTGGCTTTGTAACCCTTTTTCTCTCTCATCTATTCCTAAATAAACAAGCTAAAAAAAATTAGTATAGAAAGCAGTTGCTCTTCACATGAGTGATATAGGTCTTATATATATTCAGTAAGAACTTCAGAATTTAGTGATATATTTATTCAGGTCTCTACTGTACATGAGTATATTGAATTTCTATAATCTGATTGGATTTAAATGGATAACGTCTGTAAACATGAATTTAGAAATTAATCCACTATATTTATCTTTCACGTCATTCATTGCTAGCCGGGTTTATGTAAGTGTAATCTGGAAAAATAATAAACTCCTATTTTTCTTAATTAACCCCTGTTGCCTGAATTTTTTTATTCCTCAGGCCTGTGGTAAATGTCTGCAGAGGTCAAAGAAAGGTGCTAGAATGTTATTAGCAGATTAATTTCACTTTCAAAATGATAATATTGGATATTATATTATGAGTTTTATTGCAATTTGAAAATATTGTAACTTGAAATCTTATGTGTCAATCCAAAATAAGAAAATCATTATAATAATAGAAAAGTAAGTAGATATATATTATAAATAAATCAAGCCTGTTCCAGGACATCCATGCAGAGTATTCCACTGCCATGGAGATTGTGCTGCAAGAGCAAAGACTTGGCTGTCAGCGACAGCGGGGCTCTCCGGAGAGAAGGCAGGGGTGGTGTATAACTATCTCTGATCTGTGTTTACACAGTATTTAATGATGGATGTGTGTTCAAGCTCAGTAGGGTGCAATATAGCATTCTGAATCCCGTCCTGCAGTCATGTATTAACCAGTGTTGGGTAGCTGCAGTAAGCTTCTGGGTCTTTGCAGACCCAGATAAGCTCTTTACAGAGTATATGGGGTCTGTATTCTCCCTGTAACAGGGACTAAGGTTTCAGCTTCAGCAACAAGGAAAATCCCTAATAGACTGGATTTCCACTCTGCAGTATCTTGGAAAACGGCAACTTCAGTTTTGGAGCCAAAGCCAGAAGTGTATTCAAAAGGAATAAGAAAAAGAAAGGAATAACTCTATCCCCCATATATATATGTTAATCTCATCTTCCTCAGCAGGTCCGTAAAGAGGCTAAAGGGGGTGGACTTATTGCCATAGCCAGCAGGAAAAAGCATTCCACATACAGCAGCAGCTGTCTCCGTTGCAGCTAACAAAAAATATCATATTAGCAACAAGATGAATATTTCCTGAACACCTATTGCCCAGTAAGAACCATTAGAGACAGGGTCACTTGTACTATCTACCTGTATACTCAAGTTAATGCAGGTGACCCTACTGTCAGTTTCCCTTTTATTATCTACATGAATGTTTGTTTAAGTTTCCTCCGGGAACGTTGGTTTCCCCCAACACCCCAAAACCTACTGATAGACTAAATGGAATTAAGATTTTGGGCCGGGTGGAGATAGTGATGGTTGTACAGTGCTGCTGAATAAATTCTTGTCAGATAACTTAATAAATAAAGTAAAACATGCCTCAGGTTTATCTAAGGAATATGAACTAATTTATTTATGGCTGTGCACCTGTTGGAGTGGCATATGGACACCTAAAATGTTGTATTTCAGACGACCAGGATACTTAATGCAGAGAACAATAATTTCTCTGATAATTGAGTAAAAGGGGTACTCCGGTGGAAAACAAGCTCCAGAGGAAGTTGGGTTGTTCTTTTCAGTCTGACCATAGTGCTCTCTGCTGACACCTCTGTCCATGTCAGGAACAGTCCAGAGCAGGATACGTTTGCTATGATGATTTACTCATACTCTGGACAGTATCTGACATGGACAGAGGTGTCATCGTAGAGCACTTTGGTCAGACAGAAAAGAACAACTCAACTTCCTCTGGAGCATACAACAGCTGATAAGTACTGGAAGGGTTACAATTTTTTATTAGAAGTAATTTACAAATCTGTTTAACTTTCTGGAGCCAGTTGATATGAAAAATAATTGTTTTCACTGAAGTTCCCCTTTTAATATAGAACCTGAAACTAGACTTCATTGTTGGAGTTAGGGAGAGATGGGCCAATTCCCATTTTGTCCACTTCACTTATGTTAAAGGGGTTATCCACCATAAGGTGATTTTAGTACGTACCTGGCAGACAGTAATGGACATACTTAGGAAGGATCTGCGCTTGTCTTGGGCTAAATGGCTATGCTGTTAGATTACTATAGCACTGTGGCTATCTTTTTGTGAACTTGTATTTCCTGTTTTCAGTTTTCTTGTTTGCCTACAAATCCCATGATTCCATTTTCCTCCTTCCCACACATCAGCCACCCCACCCATTGAAACATAAATGAGCTGCAGACCTGTGGTTTTCAATCAGGGTGCCTCCAGCTGTTGCATTACTTGCAGATTGCTCTCTCTACCCATTGAAGCAGACAGGCTCCCTGTCATCAGCTGACTAGTGAGTCAGGTCTCGACCGCATTGCAAGCTGGGAAAAATCTGAGACAGCAGTCATTTTGTCATAGACAAAATAAATGTATTGTACGGCTCACCTCCAAATCTTCCCGTGCACGGATCCGCACTTGGCTCAGTGCTTGTGATAGTCGACAAAGAAAGTAGAAACTGATCCAGCACTTGGATAAAAAGTTGCAGCTTTATTTTGGTCCGAATCCGACAAACAAACTTTCCACGGTAAAACCGACACCCTCCCTTGTCATACGCGTTTCAAGCGCATGCGCGCTCTTCCTCAGTGATGTCATGGCTCTGTTGGGCAAGGACTTAAATTGTACCGGCACAGGTGAAAGGTAAATATACCTAATTACACCGCCCTGGGTCTCTGTGCTTGCACCACAGACACACATGACACAACAGAGACTTAGTATACAAATACATGTTTTAAAAAGGAGGTTTCTTTTCTAAAAACAAAGGTATTATAACACCGTATCCATCACCATATAAATGTCAACACATTACTTGTATTTCCAACACCACCAAAAGCATTGTTATTTTGATTCATGGGTGTTGTATTTTTACATTGCATTATGATGAACATTGTACCGTTAATAATGAAAAAGCAGTTCACGCCTGACATTCATCCCAAACGGGGCGCGAGTGCCAAGGGTGAACTGCCAGAAGGCTTCTCTATGTTCCAATTTGTTCCTGATACACCCTTGTCCGATACCAGTTTTTATGAGTTCTATTCCATATATTCTAAAACCAGAAACATTGCCATTATGTATTATTTGAAATGACCGCATTGCAAGCTGGGAAAAATCTGAGACAGCAGTCATTTTGTATGCTGTTAAAAATAAATATTGGGGTGAAAATCACAGAAGAATTGTGAGAAAACCGTCACACACAGGTACAGACACTATATTATGAACTACACTAACTTTACAGCCCCTGTAGCATAGTCAAATAAAAAAAATTCCTGGAATACCCCTTTAAGCTATTTAGGTTTAGCTATCTCTGTCAGTCCCATAGAATTTGTAGAGTAACAGTGTGCACAGCCAACAGCTGCCCCATTCAAATGGATGGATGAACCCCCATCCAATCAAATATTTATTTATTTAGTGGCTAGGTGGTAATTTTTGTCACCAAGCACTTTAGTCAAAAGTCAATGGAATCCACCCTCGGGCCACCCAACTCTTCCCCAATGTCAAGGTTGAGAAGGATAAGGCTTCTTGGATTTCAACTGCCATACTCATATGGGATAAGCCCCTCCTAGTGCTGTCCGGCAGCAGTTTACAACTCCTCTCTCCATTAACAACTCGTGAACACACAGTGAAGCTGAATGTTCATGTGTATGGGTAGATAGCTGTCGGCCACATGAATGTTTGGCTGGCAGCTATTGAAGATGTTTTTTGCTTCAATGCTTATGGTTTTGGCTTAATGGTACATATTAATGGTACATTTTCTCTCTCATATTTTCTAAGGTAAAAAATTTCTCTGCTGGAACAAATGGTCTTCAATTATGTGTCTCTTGCAGTGCTTTATGCATTAGGTAGATACTATATTTACTTTTCTTTCTGTCATTGACATGGAATGACAACTGCTGCAGGTAAATAGAGGTGAGGGCACATTTCTCTAGTGTATGCCAACAAAGCCGACCCATAATGGGTTATTAAATATGAGCTGCAGAGCTAAAAATGTACTGTAGGTCAGTACTGAAGACTTTGATATCTGCAGGTAGATATTAAAATGTACAAATAGCAGTTGTCTGTTTAAAGACTGTACAGTGGGGCTCAAAAGTATTTAGTCAGCCACCAATTGTGCAAGTTCTCCCACTTAAAAAGACGAGAGAGGCCTGTAATTTTCAACATAGGTATACCTCAACTATGAGAGACATAATGAGAAAAAAAATCCATAAAATCACATCTGGTCCCCGGCAACAAAGGAGTGGCATCGTAATAAGCATATCAAGGTCCTGGAGTGGCCTAGCCAGTCTCCAAATCTCAACCCCATAGAAAACCTTTGGAGGGAATTGAAAGCCTGTGTTGCCCAGTGACAGCCCCAAAACATCACTGCTCTAGAGGAGATCTGCATGGAGGAATCAACCAAAATACCAGCAGCAGTGTGTGAAAACCTTGTGATGACTTACAGAAAATGTTTAACCTCTGTCATTTCCAACAAAGGGTATATAACAAAGTATTGAGATTAACTTTTGTTATTGACCAAATACTTATTTTTCCACCATAGTTTGCAAATAAATTCTTGAACTCCTTATAAGCTCAGCGTTTTTCAGTTTTTCCATTTTCGTTTTTTCCTCCTTACCTTTAAAAAAATCATAACCCTTTCGATTTTCCACCTAAAAATCCTTATGATGGCTTATTTTTAGCTCCACCAATTCTACTTTGTAATGACATAAGTCATTTCCCCGAAAATCTACGGAGAAACAAGAAAAAAAATTATAATAATAAATAAATCAATTTGCAACAAAATTGAAGATAAAAATGCAATTTAGTAACTTTTGGGGGTTTCTGTTTCTACGCAGTAAATTTTTTGGTAAAAATTACACACTCTCTTTATTCTGTAGGTCCATACAATTAAAATGATACCCAACTTATATAGGTTTGATTTTGTCTTAATTCTGGAAAAATTGATAAATACAATACAAAAATGTCCTCTTCTGACCCCTATACCTTTTTAATATTTCTGCATATGGGCATTTATTAGGGCTCATTTTTTGCGTTGTGATCTGAAGTTTTTATTGGTACCATTTTTGTTTTTATCAGTCTTTGATAGCTTTTTTATAGATTTTTTTAATGGTATAAAATGACCAAAAATACGCTATTTTGGACTTTGGAATTTTTTTAAAATTTATAATGATATATTTTTATAGTTCTGACATTTATGCACGTGGTGATACCACATATGTTTAAATTTATTTTTATTACATAGTTTTTCTTTTTATGGGAAAAGGGGGGTGTTTCAAACTTTTATTAGGGAAGGGGTTAACTCACATTTATTAACTTTTTTTACACTTTTTTTTGCAGTGTTATAGCTCTCATAGGGGACTATAACATGCAGTACATTGATTGCCAGCACTGATCAATGCTATGCCATAGCATTGCATTGATCAGTGTTACCGGCAGTTAATTGCTCAAGCCTGGATCTCAAGCTTGGAGCAATCAATCGCCGATCGGACATGCACAAGGCAGGTAAGGGACCATCCTAGTGCGTCCTAGCTGATCGGTTCACCGCGGTGGCCCCGATCAGCCCGACTGAGCAGCCGGGAATGCTTTTTTTTACTTTAGACACGGCGATCAACTTTTTTTTGCCGCGTCTATAGGGTTAATAGCGCACGTCACTATGATCAGTGACATCCGCTATTAGCCATGGGTCCTGGCTACCGTTAGCCACCCGCACCGACCTGATATGAAGCAGGGTCACTGCGTGACCCCGCGTTATATTGCGGGAGCGGGCACGGGATGTAAAGGTATGCCCCATGTCCTTAAGAAAATCAGACAATGTGATTTTATGGATTTTTTTTCTCATTATGTCTCTCATAGTTGAGGTATACCTATGATGAAAAATACAGGCCTCACTCATCTTTTTAAGTGGGAAAACGTGCACAATTGGTGGCTGACTAAATTTTTTGCCCCGCTGTATCACCAATGTTGCATTCTGTTCTATGATCAACTTAATTTAAACATAAATGTTAGAATAACCAAATAAAAAAAATGATTTTCCATGTGTTTAATTAGAGTATAACCTGTCTCCCTTTAATGCCTAACCATGCGAGTAATTCACCAGCAAGAAGAGCTAGGAAAGGATTGTTATACATTGGATTAAAGGATTGTGAGAATAAATAGATTCACACACAATTGCCATTAACCCATTTGTGACCAGCTTACTTTTAGGCCCTTAATAATGATAATAATATGTCATATTCCAAGAGCTGTAACAAGAGCTGTAACTTTTTATATTCTTGTTGATTTAGCATGATAAGGAATTTTTGTGGGATAAGTTTATTTAATTATTAAAAGGCAATTTTACCATATTTATTGCATTTTACCTTACATCATTCACCACAAGGTAAAAAAAAAAAAAAAATACATTAGAAGGCTAGGGTCACATGTGCTGTATTTTGCTGCTTATTTGCTGATGCATATTTTTCCTAGCCATTAAAGTCAATGGGTAGAAAAATCAGCCACGTATTTTGCTACCCATTGACTCCAATGGGTAAAAAAATATGCAGCAGCATTAACTCAGCAAGATACGGCATGTGTGACCCTACCCTTACTGTATTCTCTGGGTCAGCGTGACTACTAGCAATTTCTTTAAAATGTTATTGTTTTGACACAATAAAAATACTTTTTTTTTTAACAATAATTATTTGTGTTGTCACCTTCCAAGACCTATTACATTTTATAGCAGTTTTTATTGGTACTTTTGATCACTTTTTTTTATTTATGCGGGAAAAAAACATAAAAGAAAGTAATAATCTGGGCAGGAGAGATCATAACATCAGAGATCATCACACTCCCATAGAGTGAGCAGCCATCTTTCCTTCAGCATAGACTATAGGGGCGCTCTGCACCTACATCTCCCTACAGTGGGGAACTGCAACATTGTGAGGCTGGCGCGGTCCCATTGAGTGAGTAGCTGTCCCACATCCTCAGACGGGGGAAGAATGCACAGCACCTAAAAAAAACTCTCTGCCTCTCTACTTCAACAGGACATATACAGACTTCCCTGTATGAGCTCTACTAATATTAAGTGATTTATTCAATGTGCACTGCAATGTTTATATGATACAATCAATTTCTACGACTGCATTGAATGGCAACAGCGGATATTTGTTGTAACTTTTTTTTTTTACCTAGAGCAATAAGAAGACATCAGGAACATTTTATTTTCTTCACAGGAATTATTGCTATCCTCAGCAGCATATTAATTGGCTATTTTTATACTTCAAACGGGAATCACTAAATCGATTAACTCACATAAAAGCATGATATAAACTCTATGAATTTTGTTCTTTTATAAAATATGTGGAAATAAAAAACATTTTCATTAAGAATTTTTATCATTCATATTTTATTACTGAATCTTTTTTTTATCTATTTTTTTTTAAATATTTTTGCTCACTCAACCAGATGATCACAAGGGCTCTATGATTCACTCTAGGTGTAATTTATCTAATAAATCAGTTTATTGTTTAAGATAAGCCATCTTGTATTATCATTTATTCTTTCCTTTAACATTATTTATTTACTTAATTATTTTTGGCTTGGTCTATCAATTCATCATACCTCCCATATAATCAGGCATCTCATTTTAACTAACTTCCCATGTGTTTACCTAGAAGGACTATCATTTCCAGTTCTCATTATTAATTTTTCCAAACACATAGGGTATTGTGTTACACATTATGCTTGGTAAACCACACATTGACTAGTAGTGAGAGCTGCACAAATGTTTGCTTCTTATGTTCAGACATGAATGCAGTCTACAAGACAGATATTTTAGGAGTCACTTTGTGGCCCCTCATACTAAGAGGATATGGATAAACAACCTGTTATAGGTTGTTACAAGTAAAGGGGCTACCTTTAGATGCATGGATGTTTGTATGAATCTCCACAGTAACATAACAAATCATAAATACCTAATAAGGGTCTACATTCATTGCACCTCTAAAGGGCTGGTATAGAAGGAATTTGGCATATGTGGTAAGGAATATATTGAAAAGATCATTTGTGAATATAGACACAGAATCGGAGAATATGTACATGATGATGCTAATAATGCTGACAAGCCATTGGCGAAGCATGTAATTTGGGAACATCACAATCTACGGGCATATCTTGAGGTATGGGTATATAGTGTGGTAAGATGAGACAGTAAAGCCTATATGTGTATTCATAATATGCCTCTCCCTAGGGTACTTGGTACATCCCTTTATATTACTTGAGAAAAACCTCAGATAAGGTCAAAACGTGGCATCACTTGTATTGTATGGGTGAACAAACCTACCACCTGTTTTGAAAACAATTTTGGAATGCCGTTTTCCATCTTTTTGCTTTATTGGAATTTTGACCGTGGTCAGGCCTTTGAAGACAGAGCACCCATTGACTTGGAAATGTCATACACTGTGCAACATCCATCTCTTCCTTTTTATTACTTTATATATGACACTCTTGTTGGTGTTGGATTTTTAAGACATTGAATAAATGTGGTGCTTTATGTGTATCTAGGGTTAACCATTTATTTCATGGAATGAACTCGAATGGTTTGAGTTCTGTGAGGACTGATACGAAGGGGTGCTGATGTTACTTTTTACAATTAATTACTTAAATAGATAAGAAAAGACACATGCTGGATACCTTTATTAGCTTCACAGCCATGACATATTTTTTGAATCAGTATTACCGCAATTTGCAGAACTCCGTTTCAAATAGGACAGAAATTTTCTGTTAGATTTTTCTTTTAGTAGTCGACTATAGTCTTTGCATCAAAGGTTTTACACGGCATGTAACTATGCCCTTACTTCAACTCAGTAGTTTGATGATACTTAAAGAACATCACTGTCAGTCACATAAATGATTTTGAATGTTTCTCCAGCTGTCAGTTCGGAGGCAGCACAACAATGGAGGCTTTTCTGTAATGTGCAGCTCTCTGGAGGGTCATAGTTATGCACTGAAGGTTTTTATGATTTAAAGGAAAGTCTTCCGTTGGGCTTAGTAACTAAAAGCTTGGAAGATTTAGAGCAGAATAAAAGGCCGGGGAAGGTGCATTAAAGTTGTTTTCTGATGAACAACACCTATGTCTCTGGTGGCCATGTGAGAAGTCCAATATACTGAACATTTGGAAATATCACAAAAGTTCCTATGTAAAGATGCTGAGGAGTGACACAGGCCTCCAAGCTAAACCACTTGCACTAGAGTGTATAATCTCATGTGACACAAAGGACATGCTCATCATTTTCTTTCAATGTTACTAGGTCATCAGTTATACAGTGAGCATTCCAAGGACTAACAGGAACAGAGCTAATAACTCTATGGGACCATCACAGGGACAAAATAAACAAATCAATTAAGAATGATAATTTACTGTAAAGAAAGAGGAGTAGAAATGTTTCATGATATTTCCTACATCTGTGCATCAGGCTGTTTTATCACTTGCCTCAGGACCATGAGTATTTTCCCAAAAGGCAGTCTATCCTCTGAACCATTTAGGAATTGCTATATAATTATATTAGATCATTAGTAACAAAAACCTACAGAAAATGCTGAATATCCATAGATAGCAGCGTGCACCCGTTTATTAGGTTGTTGTGCTGGCTATTTTTCTTTTTGCTTGTTTGTACAACTCAGGGGGAAATGGCACCCTCTTAAGCTGTGCACCCCTCCCCCTTTTTCACAGGTGGTGTTTTACATTTTTAATGGATCCAGCATGTCACCCAGTCAGAGGCTATATGCCAAGCAGGGGTGAGTGGATATTGGAGTGTAAGGCTCAGAATTTGGGCTAGGGTCCCATCCTAAATGAGGCCACCTCCCCGTGGTGGATGGGGGACACGTTTTGATCAAAAAGTGCGCTAAGAGCCTCAATTGTTTGACCAATGTGTGCTGCTGCAATCCTCTTTTTTTGCATAGCCATAGATATAATATACTCTTCAGGGGTCAATCCTGGGAAAAAAGTATGGAACTCACTTAAGATTTCCAGCCACATCCCCTGCCACTCCCCTAGCCACACCCTCAGCCACTCCCCTAGCCACACCCATGGACACTCAGTCTTCTTCATCACATATTGAATATTCTCTTACTGCTGTTCATAACATAGCTTACATATCAGACCAACACTTCATTCATTTTTTATGCAGCATTGCCCCTCCATAGAAAATCAGTCGACTACTGAATCATTCCCTTTATCATTTCCTTCTTTGTCCATCTGTCACTTGAGATAAGGAGGCCCTCCTAAACTCACAGAATGACAAGAACCTCTATCATTACTATGATAAACCATATCAAAGATTTCAGTGCAGTGATATCCAGTGAACCCCCTTCACACTGCCTAAATAAACAGTCACACCATAGACACTATCACCACCACAACAGGCCATATAATTGATTATGGGGCAGTTGCATCTGGTGACTTACAGGTAACAGCTTCTCTGATCAGAGTAATTCACTTTGCTTTTTGTTGTCCATCCAGCCTAGACCATCATGGCAATTTTTAAAAGCCTGAGTTTGTCTCTGCACAATAAGCCGGACAAACATTTTAGGCTCCACATTTTTGCAACACCTATAATGCCCCAAGCAGTAATTAAATCACACATAGTCACATCAGTGTTCTGGTGGACAGAGAACAGTGCTTTTTTCCAGTCACTTTCTACAACATTGTATTACAGAGAGGGGCAGAGAGCTGTGTGTTGCCTCATACATTTCAACAAGCTGCCTCAACTTCATAAACCTTAGCAGAGGAGGCATGAATGATTTTTCTGCACAATTCTGTGTCTTTGTTCCACGACAAATCATCTGCTGGTTATACTAGTCTGTAGACGGTATAATACCCAGCAGTCCATTCCTAATAGTCTTTGAGAGAGTGCAATTTTGGGTTTAGTACACAGCGACTGTTGTGTACTGCTGGTGTTGTGCAAAAATACATATTTTTAAGCATACTCTAGCAAATTTTTCTGCCCTCATTAGTGCATACCACATACCTACATCTCAGTGGTGTATTATTTTGTACCTGTTAAACTCTCAAGGGCCTAGATACTTTGAAAGGCGAGGCAAAAGTACTCACTGGCTGTTGTTGTACTCTACTTTTTTAAGTGTACTGCAGTGCATTTTTCTGCCCTCATAAGTGCATACCTTATACCTACATCTAAGTAGTGTACTATTTTGTACCTGTTAATCTGTCAAGGGCCTAGATACTGTGAAAGGACAGCCAAAAGTACACACCTGCTGCTGTTCTTGACAAATACTGTTTTAAGTGTGGTGAAGCGTACTGTACTCCCCTCATATACGCACTAACTATGTCAGGCAGAGAAGTGCCAGGACGTTCACAGAAGAGTGGCAGAGGTCTAAATTCTTCAGGTGCAGGCAGAGGTCACAGCAGACTAGGCGCAAGTGGCAGCAGGAGTCACAGTGAGAGATCTGAGCTCCCGGTATCAGCTAGCAGTCGTGTCTTGACCAGCAACCCATCTGCCGTAATCGATTGGTTAACACAGTCATTCACTTCATCACAAGTGACATCTGATACCTCCAGTCAACAGTCAGTGGAATCCTCAGACACAACCCTCAGTTGTCATGGCCTGGGAGCAGTCCCTGTCCTCCAATTGCCTCTGTCCTATGCTGTTCCGTCCCCTACAGAAGAATCTTATGCTGTGGCTTAATTCACATGTATCCCTGCCAGCTCCCATGCTTCACAGCATGGCCTCTACTTTTCCATTTCCCCTTGACTCTGCAGGTACATAATGATATCAGTCATATGTGCCGAAGTGTAGAGGAAGAGAAACTTAGCTTCTTGTGGCTAGAGCATGATTCTGGGGGCAGCCACCAGAGTGATTGACAGGGCGAAGAGCCAATGGCTCATTGATCTGTCAAACTCTCAACCGAGTGCCACATCTGTTTGTAAGTGTGTCATTAGGATGCTTGTACAGGTAAATGCGGGACATGTGGTGTCAGTCCCAGGAAGGTATGGGAAAAATGTTTATGCTGTGGAAATAGTGCAGGAGGGCCATTTCCTTGCATTTTTGTAGGATTTGGGCCCTGTATCATGTCGCTTATTTCTTAGCCGAGGAATAGCAAAATAAAAACTCTTATTCCTAATATAGAACCAGCAGATGTCCTAGCTTTTTTTAGGTTTCTGATTGGTGTTCTTATGCAGTGATAGTTTAGCAGTGCTTTACAACCTATGGGCATTCAGCTACAGCTACAACTGTGAAACCAAAGGTTGGAGGAACACAGTAGTGTAGTGCATGTAACATTGACCCATACCTCTATAAAATTAATCTTACCCCTTACCCTTATTTCAATGTATTCTGAGTTAGGGCATGTAAAGGGAGGGTAAAACATATGTGCAACCTTTTAGAATGATTTACAAATTTAAGGAGGTAATTCAATAAAGTAGGGCGAGGTAAGGAAGGGTAAAACAAAAAGAAATAAAACATATGCAACCTTGTATAGGGAGTTTAAAATGCCAGGAGGTAACTCAGTAAAGAGAGGTGGTGAGGAAGGGTAAAGCATGGAAGAAGAGAAGAAATACATTCAAACTTTTATAACAAATTAGGAATGTCGGAGTAAAGCAGGGGAGGTAACAAAGGGTAAAACATAAATGCATGTTGTATGGAGATTTACAAATATTATAAGTAGAGTTGAGTGAGTTTTTCAAAAGTTAAGCTCATCAGGCTCACCAAATTTTTTAAAGCTGTTTGGTTTACTGCAAACAGTTTCTCCATGAACCAGTAATAAAAATAAGCTTCAATGCATATGTTTAAATCTCCCTAAGAGCTCTAATGCCCTGCACAATACTGCTAGGGTCATCTAAGGATGTATTCAAGTAGTTTAAAAGTGGTTTTAAGGCTAAGTTAATGTCAAAGTTTTTCTGTATGCTTTTTAACACTAACATAAAAGTGCATAAAGTATCCCTTATCCCAATGGCTTTTTCTAAATATTAGCGACATAACATCACTAATTCCACTGTTATCCTTGCTGACAAATCTTGTTGCCTCTTCGAAAAAGCCTGAGCATGTAACAGGTGTCTCTAATTAGCTGCTAATGATTAAGCTGAAGGTCACGAAGACTCCAAAAACTGTCTGCTGCATTATTAAGTCTGTCATTGCTTTTTCCTGCTGGTACAGGTGGTCTAACATGTGTAATGTTGATTTTCACCATGTTGGAATGTCGAAAATGAGGTGTTGTTAAAGAAGATCATTTTGGTGCTGTAGGTCAATAAGGGAATGTTTAAAAGCATAAGAATACCTTAAGCGAATGCAAACTTCCTTTAACATAGACAGCACATCACTTGGACTGTCAATTTTTCATGAACTACAAAATTTTGAGCCATGAAGGGAGAGAGCGTGTCATGCCACCTAGACGCAGAGCAACCAGAGGGTTTTTGGCGTTATCCTGGCCACGTTTCCCAATCTCAGATTAAGCCCAAAGAGCCAGTGCTAAACATCCTACTGCAGACAGGGCAGCAAGTCCTCCACTGTGTGGCTTTTCTCACCCGGGCTTAGCAGATATAATACAGCGTGGCAGCAGTTGATTTTGCACTGATGAAAAGAGAAAGGAGGGTAATCTACTCTCTTTCCAGTGGGGGCATGCAAGATGTCAGTGAAAGAGTACCTGGATAAGAAGGACGATAGACATCAGGTGTCAGAAGCTGAACCGGATCGCACAACCGTTAATGTTTTACTACTATTTCCTGGCCTTGTTGCGGTGAAGCCTTGTACTGCATGATGTTGATCCAGTACACCATAAAAGACATGTATTGGCCATAGCTACTACTCCAAGTATCTATTGTGGCATGCACTGTGCTGCACACCAACCACTGCATAGAGAAGCCCACACTTCCCACCATATGATTGTGCAAAGCAGAGATGGCTTTTTTGTCATAATAATGGCGACTAGGTATGCATCACCTGGGCTGGGCACTCCTCATTAGTTGCCTAGAGGCTGTGGAGTCAAAAGGTGTACGATAGCTGCTGCATCACTAACAACTTGGACAGGTATGAACAGGTATGAGTTAAAGGGGTACTCCGGTGGAAAAAAAAAATCAAAATCAGCTGCTGACAGAAAGTTATACAGATGTATAAATTACTTCTATTTAAAAATCTTAATCCTTACAGTATTTATCAGCTGCCGTATACCACAGAGGAAGTTCTTTTCTTTTTGAATTTTGTTTCTGTGTGACCACAGTGCTCTCTGCTGACACCTCTGTCTGTGTCAGGAACTGTTCAGAGCAGGAGAGGTTTACTATGAAGATTTGCTCCTGCTCTAGACAGTTCCTGACATGGACCATTTTACCATGGTGAAAATATATTCACACACACACACACATATATATATTAAACTGCTATATACATGTGTGTGCATATATATAGATATATATATTTTTTTAGACTGCTATATACATGTAGCGCCAACTGAGTTTATAATATTATCTTGTATGTATAACTGCAGTGTTTGTACATGTATTATTGACATTAGCTGTAAGCCAAATACACTACTCAAAAAAATGAAGGGAACACTTAAACAACACATTGTAACTCCAAGTCAATCACACTTCTGTGAAATCACACTGTCCACTCAGCAAGCAACACTGATTGACAATCAATTTCACATGCTGTTGTGCAAATGGAACAGACAACAGGTGGAAATTATGGGCAATTAGCAAGACACCCCCAATAAATGAGTGGTTCTGCAGGTGGTGACCACAGACCACTTCTCAGTTCCTATGCTTCCTGGCAGATGTTTTGGCCACTTTTGAATGCTGGCTGTGCTTTCACTCTAGTGGTAGCACGAGACGGAGTCTACAACCCACACAAGTGGCTCGGGTAGTGCAGCTCATCCAGGATGGTACATCAATGTGAGCTGTGGCAAGAAGGTTTGCTGTGTCTGTCAGCGTAGTGTCCAGAGCATGAAGGCGCTACCAGGAGACAGTCCAGTACATCAGGAGACTTGGAGGAGGCCGTAGGAGGGCAACAACCCAGCAGCAAGACCTATACCTCCACCTTTGTGCAAGGAGCAGCACTGCTAGAACCCTGCAAAAAGACCTCCAGCAGGCCACAAATGTGCATCTGTCCACTCAAGCAGTCAGAAACAGACTCCATGAGGGTGGTATGAGGGCCCGATGTCCACAGGTGGGGGTTGTGCTTACAGCCAAACACCGTGCAGGATGTTTGGCATTTGCCAGAGAACACCAAGATTGGCAAATTGTGCTCTTCACAGATGAAGGCAGGTTCACACTGAGCACATGTGACAGAGCCTGGAGATGCCGTGGAGAACGTTCTGCTGCCTGCAACATTCTCCAGCATGACCGGTTTGGCGGTGGGTCAGTAATGGTGTGGGGTGGATTTTTTTGGGGGGCCGCACAGCCCTCCATGTGCTTGCCAGAGGCAGCTTGACTGCCATTAGGTACCGAGTTGAGATCCTCAGACCCCTTGTGAGACCATATTCTGGTGCGGTTGGCCCTTGGTTCCTCCTAATGCAAGAAGAAGGCATTGATGCTATAGACTGGCCTGCCCGTTCCCCAGACCCGAATCCGATTGAGCACATCTGGGACATCATGTCTCACTCCATCCACCAATGCCACGCTGCACCACAGATTGTCCAGGAGTTGGCGGATGCATTAGTCCAGGTCTGGGAGGACATCCCTCAGAAGAACATCCACCACCTCACAAGGAGCATGCCCAGGTATTGTAGGGAGGTCATACGGGTACATGGAAGCCGCACACACCACTGAGCCTCATTTTGACTTGTTTTAAGGACATTACATCAAAGTCGGATCAGCCTGAAGTGTGGTTTTCCACTTTGATTTTGAGTGTGACTCCATATCCAGACCTCCATGGGTTGATAAATTTGATTTCCATTGATAATTTTTGTGTGATTTTGTGTACGCACATTCAACTATGTAAAGACGAAAGTATTTCATTATATTAGTTCATTCATTCAGATCTAGGATGTGTTATCTTAGTGTTCCCTTTATTTTTTTGAGCAGTATAGGCAGGGATAAAAGACCATTTCTTGAAATGCCACATTAAAATTGTAAATTTTCTGTTTCTGGATAAGTTGAGTGCAGTCGCTCACAGTCATTTCATAGGGCAGGCCCATGGCCTCACAATCAGATGTTAAATCAGTAAATAGTAATATACGGTATATAAGCTAGAAGACTTTATTAAGAACAATATTAAATCAGGCAGAAAGGTCATGACTTGTCTCAGCTGGAGGTATGAGGGTTTTGCCTCCAAACCTTCCCACATCCTATTTATAAAGGATGTAGTCTGAATTAATTAGAACTACGGAGAACAGGCGTTTCAACACACCATGGTTCACGGAATACGTTCTCATTAGTTTATTTATTTAACATTACTTACAGAGCACCAACATATTCTACAATGTCATCACATATAAACTTTATGGAACAAAAAAAAAGCTTACTAAAAATTCATTAAGGTGTTTATATCAAAGTAATAATATTCTGAGTAAATTTTTTTATTTCATCAGTTAAATTAAAGAAAATGTTTCTCTGTTATTAATAGGGAATCATGTTTCTCTAGCGATTTCTCTAATGATAGTGTTATTTGGATTCATACATATTCATCAAAGATTATTTTAGACTGGCTATACATATAAGATAGCATTTGGCTAACAGCTATCTCTGCAGATCTCAAGGTGGTTGGGAAAGGGATTAAAGCTGCTGCCAGACTCAGCCCCCCCCCCCCCCCCTGCTGCATCTTATCTTTACAAGAAAAAAAGAATTGGGAATCTGTTAGCCTGATATTTCTCTCTCTTTGACATTTGTTGTTGGTGTAGAGTCAGGAGTCTGTCATATACATTAGATGGTCCTTTCTACCAAAATAAATGGGCTCAGACAATATTTATCTGGTGTGTATGGCCAACTTTAGCAATATTTTCTCCTACTGAGGTTGCAGATTATTGATAAATAGCTTCTAGCCCATCCCAAATGATAAACATGCAAAATAATGTTGACCTTTACAAACAATAGATATTTATGATAGATGGAATTGCTCGTAGAGAACCTGTGCATATGACTAGTCTTCCAGTCTTCCAGATAGGACAAACGCCTATGGCTTGTCTAGTGAACCCATGCTGAAACACAGGGGGGGGGGGGGGGCAGATTTATTAAGACTGGCATTAGATACACCAGACTTATCCTGAAGTACATTTGGGGAGATTTATCAAAACCTGTCCAGAGGAAAAGTTGCTGATCAGATTGCTTTTTTCATGAAAGATACAATCTGATTGGTTGCTATGAGCAACTCAGCAACTTTTCTTCTGGACAGGTTTTGATAAATCTCCCCCACTGAGGGAAATAGGAAGGCCTGATTAAGGGCAAATATCCACCCGAAACATTTATAACCTGCAATTGTTCTGAATGTACCTTCCTATAAAAGTTAAAGTTTTCACCCAGAAGAAAAAGTTAAAGTTCACACCCAGAATAAGAAGTTTCTCATTTTCACTTGTGGTGGCCCAGTACAGAAGCGGCCCTTCTGTACCCTGTTTGGTCCTTTCAGGTGGACTCAGTCCCAATCCCCTGGCCTCCACACTCCTCAGAACTCTCATCAACAGTTTATCATCTAAAGAGTAAATGTATTAAATTCATGTTAATGTGACTTTAACTATTGTTACTAAGTCTGTGTAGCCAGGGAAAAAGCCAGTGACCAGGTCACTTGTAGGTGACCTATGGGAGCCCTCCAAATGTCTCCCTTATATACTAGAGATGCTAGCATGGTGAGTCTAGAGTATGCAGTCTAGAGAAGAGTCTAAGCTGGGGAGCAGTACAGTCAAGACCTGAGAGTGTCTGTGTCCTGAGGGAGGGAGACCAAGGCCTAACCACACAGCCACACCTCCATCAACAGTGAACCCCTTTCAGGTGAAAGTCAAAACCTGGTAAGCAACCACAGGGGAGAAGTCTAGTCTGTCATAGTCAAGTCTAAAGTCAGCGTGGGATTGCATTATTAAATCCAAGTCCACTACAAGTCCTAGCAAGCCCTCAAGTCTCCTAAAGTCACTGGTCATCTCCTTGGGCCTAAATGAGCTGTAAAGACTATACCATCTGTCTGCCTCAGTAAAGCTGCCGTTGTTCTGTAACCTTGCATTGGAGTGATTATTTTCCCTGTGCCTGGCCCAGGAACCAGCGGCCATACCTCAGCTGGTGTAGAGGATAACCACGCCCTGGCGTCACGAAAACATCTGCCATCTGCCCCTAAGGGTAATAGCATCTGCCCTTCATCATACCCTCTCCAAAACTTTTGGCATCCTACAAACAGGATAAGGGTGTGTGCCTTATGCGAAAAGTAGTGTCGAAAATTCACACACTGAAGCGAAAAGAAATTACACCCAAAAGTGTACGGGACTTTGTCTGTGAAAATTCTATGTCAAGACGAAAACGTTTCTTGTGAAGAAACGTTTTTTGTCTGCCATTGTGCTGAAACTGTACCTGCCATGTGTAAAATACGTACTGAAGCTATGCTACATGGTGAAATGTTTGTCGTACCTGAAAGGGTTAAAGATGTAGAATAAAAACGCACTAAAAAGTCTTGCGCTGGTCAACATCCCGCCCCGGGGCATGGTAGTCAAGTTGCAGTCTCAAATCCTAAGTGGAACCAGAAAGGTCCCCCCCTTGTTGCCGGTAAGGGACGCACTGGTAAGGGATGCACCGCCGACACACTTCCTGCCGGAGGCCATATTGCTCAATCCCACTATAAGAGGAGCACCACTGCTGGACCTCTTCAGTCTGCAGGAAGTTGGTGAGCAGTGCAACATGGCAGAAGCACAGGAGAGCACGAGGTCTGTGAGTCCCAAGATGGCGCCCAGAGCCCGCAAATTAGCAGCAGCCGCAGCTCAAGTGTTTCAGGAGCTTGCAGACCGGCTGCAGAAGCTGTCAATCGGGGCCAAAGAGGCATGCTTACAAGTCCCGCTGCTGAGGGATGATGAACAGTGGCTAGCGACTCCTGAGGGTGGAACGCCCGCATCATCTAGAGCAGTGTTGCCGGTGAGACTGTCGCCACACCATCGATCCTGAGGAACTGAGGAGTCAGATGTGAGTACTCTGGCCGAAGCCGCATTTTCTACCGCTTCCAGCCAGTCCAGCCCAGAGTCCACTCTCCCAGCCCAGAAACCTGTAGCACGTCCACTCCCCTCCACTCCCAGAGTGGGTGTTTGGCGATGAGCCACAAATGTATTGTATATATGCACCTGTATCTACTCCCTCTGCCCGGAAACAAACATCCCCCTGTCCCAGCAGCAGTGTCTGAGAGGGCCAGGTGAGAAACCCAGATGTCTGCAATCATAGAAGAGCTGAGGGCACAGAGGAGGCAGGAGTACGGCCCAAAGGAGATGCCCTACTAGGTGCGACAGGCCCAACAATCTAACACTAAAAATTTAGAACGTCTGTACATCCGTATATTGGACCACCCCAGAGCAGGAGAACCACCCCCTGAGAGGCAAAGAGCCAGAGTAGTGTAAATTTTATAGAGTCCGGGGGTTCAGAACCTTGATGGACTGCTACCATGGGGGCACTGTCCTTGTGAATCGTCAGGCAGTCAAGAGAGACTACCTCCCCACCCATCTACACTCCTTGGAGAGCGGGAAGATCGTGGAGTACCCCCAGTCCACAGCACAAAAGGAGAATGGGTGATGGCAGTGAAAAGACCAAAGAATCCCACACAGCTCCCCTCAGAGGATTGGGAGTCGGAGCCCTTTGGCCTATGACCTCCACAAGTCAAATGTCAAGTCATGGAGGAAGAGTTCCTGCCCGAGGTGCCCGTCATGGCACCTAAGTACCACCCAGGCTCAAAGAAGAAGTCTACAGATGTGCATAGGCCTACTCCTGGCATTGAGTACCTTTGAGTGCCTGCCCACCTGGCACCAACTAAAGTGCCTCTGCCTACTCCTGCTGAGGAGGAGATGTGGCCGGCCCAACTGGTACCATTACTTTGTCCCCCAGTGGCGGAAGATGCTGCAGGAAAGATGGTGGTTACAGTGAGCCCCACCATCACTGATCCCAAGCTATCTCAAGTGTCTTGGAACACACGAGTCAGTCCGTTAGAGAGGGCACAGTCCCGTGGTCCCCGCTACATGTCCCAACCTAGAAAGCACCCTGACAGGCGAAGTTGGGATGGAAAATTTCTGGGATGAACTCGCATGTGTTAACCCCTTGCCTCAGAATGCCAGGTTTTTACAACGCTGCGGCACAGGAGCTGAGCTCGCATCATACCCGCACAGTCTCGGCTGCTATCAGCAGCCAGGACCAGTGGCTAATGCCGGACATCGCCATTCCGGCAGATGTCCAGCATTAACTCTTTAGACACGGCGATCAAAGTTGATTGCCGCGTCTAAAAGTGAAAGTAAAACCATCCCGGCAGCTCAGTCGGGCTAATAGGGACATCGCGATAAAATTGTGATGTCTCGATCAGCTGGGACGCAGCAGGAGGGTGCCTTACCTGCCTCCTGGGCGTCCAAACGGCGATTGATTGCTGCAAGCCTGAAATCCAGGCTTGAGTAATCAACCGCCGATAACACTGATCTATGCAAAGTTATGTCTTTGCAGTGATCTGTGGAAAAGATTAGTGTGTGCAGTGTTATAGCGCTATAACATTGGGAAAAAAAGTGAATAAAGATTATTTAACCCCTTCCCTAATAAAAGTTTGAATCACCCCCCTTTTCCCATAAAAAAAAACTGTGTAAATGAAAATAAACATATGTGGTATCGCCGCGTGCATAAATGTCCGAACTATAAAAAAATATCGCTAATTAAACTGCACGGTCAATGGCGTACGCGCAAAACAATTCCAAATTCCAAAATAGTGTATTTTTGGTCACTTTTTATAACATAAAAATATGAATAAAAAGCAATCAAAATGTCTGATCAAAACAAGTATGGTACCGATAAAAACTTCAGATCATGGCGCAAAAAATGATCCCTCATACCGCCCCGTACATGGAACAATAAAAAGTTATAGGGGTCAGAAGAGGACAATTTTAAACGTATCAATATTCCTGCATGTAGTTATGATTTTTTTCCGAAGTAATAAAAAATCAAACCTATATAAGTAGTATATAAGTTCTATATAAGTAGTATATATAATTGTATGGACCTACAGAATAAAGATAAAGTGTCATTTTTAATGAAAAATGTACTGCGTAGAAACAGAAGCCCCCAAAATTTAAAAAATGGCGTTTTTTTCTTCCATTTTGTCTCACAATGATTTTTCTTTTCTGTGTCGCCATAGATTTTTGGGTAAAATTACTGATGTCATTACAAAGTAGAATTGGTGGCACAAAAAATAAGCCATCGTATGGATTTTTAGGTGCAAAATTGAAAGGGTTATGATTTTTTTAAAGTAAGGAGGAAAAAACGAAAGTGCAAAAACGGAAAAACGCCATGTCCTTAAGGGGTTAACATTGTCGTGAGACTAACATTGTTTTGTAAAATATCACTATTGTTTTATAGGTTCTACCGTAACATTAAAGAGATGCACCTGGCGGACTAGCCATGAACTGCTAGTAACCAAAAATCGTAAGCTTTTGTGGCTGGCTTAAGCCATGATCCTTTACAACAGACCCTTGAGTAACAGAACTGTAGAGTGGTACTATCATTTACTTAAAGGGGATGATATTGTTACACCGAGCGCTCCGGGTCCCCGCTCCTCCCCGGAGCACTCGCAGCGTTTTCCTGTTCGCAGCACCCCGGTCAGACCCGCTGACCGGGAGCGCTGCGATAATGTCCCTAGCCGGGATGCGATCCGCGATGTGGGACGCGCCCGCTCGCGATTCGCATCCTGGCCCGCTTACCAGACTCGTTCCCTGTCTGTACTGTCCCGGCGCGCGCAGCCCCGCTCCCTAGTGCGCGAGCGTGCCGGCTCTCTGCGATTTAAAGGGCCAGTGCGCCGCTGATTGGCGCCTGGTTCTAATTAGTGTGTTCACCTGTGCACTTCCCTATATAACCTCGCTTCCCCTTCCCTTCCTTGCCGGATCTTGTTGCCATTGTGCCAGTGAAAGCGTTCCTTGTATGTCCCAAGCCAGTGTTCCAGACCTCTTGCCGTTGCCCCTGACTACGATACTTGCTGCCTGCCCTGACCTTCTGCTACGTCCGACCTTGCTCTTGTCTAATCCCTTGTACCGTGCCTATCTCAGCAGTCAGAGAGGTTGAGCCATAACCGGTGGATACGACCTGGTTGCTACCGCCGCTGCAAGACCATCCCGCTTTGCGGCGGGCTCTGGTGAATACTAGTAGGAACTTAGAACCGGTCCACCAGTACGGTCCACGCCAATCCCTCTCTGACACAGAGGATCCACCTCCTGCCTGCCGAATCCTGACAGTAGATCCGGCCATGGATCCCGCTGAGGTCCCGCTGCCAGTTGTCGCTGACCTTACCACGGTGGTCGCCCAGCAGTCGCAACAGATAGCGCAACAAGGCCATCAGCTGTCTCAACTGACTGTTATGCTACAACAGATTCTACCACAGCTTCAGCAACCATCTCCTCCGCCAGCTCCTGCACCTCCTCCGCAGCGAGTGGGCGCATCCAGCCTCCGCTTATCTTTGCCGGACAAATTCGATGGGGACTCTAGACTTTGTCGTGGTTTTCTCTCGCAATGTTCCCTGCATTTGGAGATGATGTCGGACCAATTTCCAACTGAACGGTAGAAGGTGGCTTTCGTGGTTAGTCTCCTGTCTGGGAAGGCCCTGTCATGGGCCACACCGCCCTGGGACCGCAATGATCCTGTCACTGCCACTGTACAGTCCTTCTTCACTGAGATTCGAAGTGTCTTCGAGGAACCATCCCGAGCTTCTTCTGCCGAGACTGCCCTGCTGAACCTGGTCCAGGGTAAATCTTCTGTACGCGAGTACGCCATCCAATTTCGTACCCTCGCCTCTGAATTATCTTGGAATAACGAGGCCCTCTGCGCGACCTTCAAAAAAGGCCTATCCAGTAACATCAAAGATGTGATGGCCGTACGAGAAATCCCTGCCAACCTGCATGAACTTATTCATTTGGCCACCCGCATTGACATGCGCTTTTCCGAAAGACGCCAGGAGCTCCGTCAGGATATGGACTTTGTTCGCACTAGGCGGTTTCTCTCCCTGGCTCCTCTCTTCTCTGGTCCGCTGCAATCTGTTCCTGTGCCTTCTGCCGTGGAGACTATGCAAGTAGACCGGTCTCGCCTGACACCACAAGAGAGGACACGCCGCCGCACCTATGCCTGTACTGTGCCAGTACCGAACACTTCCTGAAGGATTGTCCCATCCATCCTCCACGTCAGGAAAGACGCACTCCGATTCCGCACAAAGGTGAGACAGCTCTAGGTGTGAACTCTGCTTCTTCACGTCTTACTGTGCCTGTGCGGATTTCTTCTCCTCCTTCTCAGCTGTGGGCTTCTTGGATTCTGGATCTGCAGGAAATTTTATTTTGTCCTCTTTCGTTAACAGGTTCAACATCCCAGTGACCAGTCTCGCCAGACCTCTCTATATCGCTTCAGTTAATGGAGAAAGATTGGACTGTACTGTGCGTTGCCGCACAGAACCCCTGTTAATGTGCATTGGACCTCATCACGAAAAAAATTGAATTTCTGGTCCTCTCTAACTGCACAATTCTTCTCGGATTGCCTTGGCTCCAACACCATTCCCCTACCCTTGACTGGACCACCGGGGAAATCAAGAACTGGGGTGCTTCTTGCCACAAAAAATGCCTCACGTCTGCTCCCAGTCCTGTCATTCATACCCCTATGGCTCCTCCTATACCAGGTCTCCCCAAGGCCTATTTGGACTATGCCGATGTTTTTTGCAAAAAACAAGCAGAGACTTTGCCTTTTGGGCTCTGCAATGCCCCTGCTGTCTTCCAGGACTTTGTGAATGAAATTTTTCGTGATCTAATATATACCTGTGTTGTAGTTTACTTGGACGACATTTTGATTTTCTCTTCTAATCTCAAAGAACACCGCCGTCATGTCCGTCTGGTGCTCCAGAGACTCAGTGACAATCAATTACATGCCAAAATGGAGAAATGTCTCTTTGAATGCCAATCTCTTCCCTTCCTAGGATATTTAGTCTCTGGCCAGGGGCTTCAAATGGACCCAGACAAACTGTCAGCAGTATTAGATTGGCCACGCCCCTCCGGACTCCGAGCTATCCAACGCTTCTTGGGGTTTGCCAATTACTACCGACAATTTATTCCACATTTTCCCACCATTGTGGCTCCAATTGTGGCCTTAACCAAGATAAACGCCAACCCTAAGTCCTGGCCTCCCCAAGCGGACGAGGCATTCAACCGTCTCAAAACTGCCTTTTCTTCTGCTCCTGTACTCTCCAGACCTGATCCATCTAAACCCTCCTTACTGGAGGTAGATGCCTCCTCGGTGGGAGCCGGAGCTGTACTCCTACAAAAAAACTCTTCTGGCGGAGAAAAATGACTCCATTGGTGATCGAGAACTGCTGGCCATAAAATTAGCCCTCGAGGAATGGAGGCACCTGCTGAAGGGTTCCAAATACCCAATTATCATATACACAGATCACAAGAATCTCTCTTATCTTCAGTCTGCCCAACGGCTGAACCCACGCCAGGCTAGGTGGTCGTTGTTTTTTGCCGTTTTAACTTTGAGATTCATTTTGAGATTCATTTTGAGATTCATAACTTTGAGATTCAAAAACATCAAGGCTGACGCAATCTCTCGTTCCTCTGCTGCCTCCGAAACGGAAGCCCCCCTGCAACACATTGTTCCTGCTGAGTGTCTGATCTCCTCTTCCCCAGCTTCCATCAGACAAACACCTCCTGGAAAGACTTTCGTCCCTCCACGCCAGCGCCTCAAGATCCTCAGGTGGGGACACTCCTCGCACCTCGCCGGCCATGCTGGCGTCAAGAAGTCCATCCAACTCATCTCTCGATTTTATTGGTGGCCTACCCTGGAAGCAGATGTTGCTGATTTTGTTCGGGTTTGTACAGTCTGTGCCCGGGACAAGACTCCTCGCCAGAAGCCTGCTGGCCTCCTTCATCCTCTGCCTGTCCCTGAGCTACCATGGTCTCAGATTGCCATGGACTTTATAACGGACCTGCCTTTATCCCATGGCAACACAGTCATTTGGGTGGTCGTTGATCGTTTCTCCAAGATGGCACATTTTATTCCACTTCCAGGCCTTCTTTCTGCGCCACAGTTGGCGAAACAATTATTTGTGCACATTTTTCGCCTTCACGGGCTTCCCACGCATATCGTCTCGGATAGAGGCGTTCAATTTGTGTCGAAATTCTGGAGAGCTCTCTGTAATCAACTAAATATCAAATTAAATTTCTCGTCTTCCTATCATCCCCAATCCAATGGGCAAGTAGAGAGAGTTAACTAGGTTCTTGGTGACTATTTGCGACATTTTGTTTCTTCCCGCCAGGATGATTGGGCCAATCTTCTACCCTGGGCTGAATTCTCGTACAATTTCAAAGTCTCTGTATCCTCCGCTAAATCCCCGTTCTTTGTGGTGTACGGCCGTCATCCTCTTCCCCCCCTCCCCACTCCCACTCCTTCTGGTTTGCCCGCTGTTGACGAGGTTACCCGGGACTTCTCCACCATCTGGAAAGAGACTCAAAAATCCCTCCTACAGGCCTCATCCCGGATGAAGAAGCATGCCGACAAAAAGAGAAGAACTCCTCCTGTCTTTGCTCCTGGAGACAAAGTGTGGCTCTCCGCCAAGTATATCCGCTTCCGTGTCCCCAGTTATAAACTGGGACCACGTTATCTTGGACCCTTTAAAATCAAGTGCCAAATCAATCCTGTCTCCTACAAACTCCTTCTTCCTCCTTCTCTCCGTATTCCTAACACTTTTCATGTTTCTCTTCTTAAACCGCTTATCCTTAACCGCTTCTCTCCCAAGGTTGTCGCTCCTACTCCTGTCTCCGGGTCCTCAGATGTCTTCTCGGTGAAAGAAATTCTCGCGTCTAAGACGGTCAGAGGTGAAAAAAAAATTCTCGTAGATTGGGAGAATTGCGGTCCTGAGGAGAGGTCGTGGGAACCCGAGGATAACATTCTTGACAAGGACCTCATTCACAAATTCTTAGGTTCCAAGAAGAGGGGGAGACCCAAGGGGGGGGGGGGGGTACTGTTACGCCAAGCGCTCCGGGTCCCCGCTCCTCCCCGGAGCGCTCGCAGCGTTTTCCTGTTCGCATCGCCCCGGTCACACCCGCTGACCGGGAGCGCTGCAATAATGTCCCTAGCCGGGATGCGATCCGCGATGTGGGACGCGCCCGCTCGCGATTCACATCCTGGCCCGCTTACCAGACTCGTTCCCCGTCTGTACTGTCCCGGCGCGCGCACCGACTCTCTGCGATTTAAAGGGCCAGTGCGCCGCTGATTGGCGCCTGGTTCTAATTAGTGTGTTCACTTTGTGCCAGTGAAAGAGTTCCTTGTATGTCCCAAGCCAGTGTTCCAGACCTCTTGCCGTTGCCCCTGACTACGATCCTTGCTGCCTGTCCTGACATTCTGCTACGTCCGACCTTGCTCTTGCCTAATCCCTTGTACAGCGCCTATCTCAGCAGTCAGAGAGGTTGAGCCGTTACCGGTGGATACGACCTGGTTGCTACCGCCGCTGCAAGACCATCCCGCTTTGCGGCGGGTTCTGGTGAATACCAGTAGCAACTTAGAACCGGTCCACCGGTGCGGTCCACGCCAATCCCTCTCTGACACAGAGGATCCACCTCCTGCCTGCCGAATCCTGACAGATATATTGTTTCCTATTTTGCACAAGTGTATGCAACAATAAATATTGTTGTGAAGTCAGTTCACTGGAACACCTTGTAATAAAGTGTATATAAAATGTTTGCACCAAAAGTCTATAGTGTCCAATGTCCTTGCTAGACATGGCATTTGTACAGGAGGTATCCTGAAACCATCAGGAGAAGCATATCTACTTACCTCATTGCCATAAAATGCATGTTAGTGAACAAAGCACTTATGTATATAATAGTATGTAGTCAAAAATATACTATTATTGTCTAGATTGCATTATTCAGTCCAAGTCCACTACAAGTCCCAGCGAGCCCTCAAGTCTCCATAAGTCACTGGTCATCTCCTTGGGCCTAACTGAACTGTAAAGACTATACCATCTGTCTGCCTCAGTAAAGCTGCCGTTGTTCTGTAACCTTGCATCGGAGTGATTATTTGCCTGGCGCCTGGCCCAGGAACCAGTGGACATACCTCGGGTGGTGTAGAGGATAACCACACCCTGGCGTCACAAACACAAAGGGTTAATGCCATCTTCCCCTAAGGGTAATAACATCTGCCCTCCATCACACCCTTGCCACACACTTTTACAGTGCAGCCTGTCAATGCGTTCCTAAATGTGAGGGTGTGGTGTGCCGGGAACAACTTTTCTGCTCATAAAATATATACTTTTACGCTTTGGGCATACAGTTATATCATGTCACCTGTCAGGAGTCAGTAATGTAGCGGTGAACATTATTAATAGTAATGTCTAAGAAACACGTTTCTGCTGTTCTCCACATGATCATTTGAGCATGGTAAAGTGCTGCTTTACTTCCATATGGCCTATTCCCAAATGTGAAAAACAGTACATGTTCTTTACATCTGTTCACTGCAGCATGCTCTCATGAAGTGCTTTTAGGACATATCTGCAGATCTTGAGCGTATCTTGGGAATATATGGAAAATTTTTGATACTGCATAGCATACACTATGAATATCATTGCAGCATTTGTGCCGTCTAGCCAAATATAGTGCTGTAAGCAGATCATGGGGGGTCCCAGCGGTTAGACCCCCGTAATCAGACATCTTATTCCCTATTCTTGGGAAAAGGGATAAGATGTCTAGGGGCAGAGTACCTCTTTAAGCCATTTTGTCACAACTTTAGAAGTATGCTTGGGGTCATTGCCCATTTGGAAGCTCATTTGGGCTTAAACTTCAACATCCTGGCTGATGTCTTTGCTTTAGTATGCCCACATAGTTTTACTTGAAGTGTACCAGTCCCTCCTACAGCACAGCATCCCCACAACATGATGCATCCATCCGTGTGCTTCACATTTATGGTAATGTTCTGAGGCTTTCAAGGCTTCCCCTTTTTATTCCATAATGATGGTATTGTAGCAAAATAGTTTTTGCTTCATAAGATCAGAGGATATTTCTCTGGAAAGTAAGATCTTTATCATCATATGCAGTTGTAAACTGTAACCTGGTAGTTTGGGGCAGTAGCTTTTTCATTGCTAAGTGGCCTTAGCAGTTTTATTGTTGACATAGATATTTTTTACGTGTTTGCTCGAGCATCTTAACAAGGTTGTTTGCTGTTGTTCATGAATTGATTTGTATATTTTGCACCCAAGTACATCCATCTCTAGGTGACAGAATGCATCTCCTTCCTGAACAGATGTGGCTCTGTGGTCCCATGATGTTTAAACTTGCATGTTATCGTTGGAATAGATGAACTTGAAACTTTAAGGTGTTTGGAAAAGGGTTCCCAAGGATGAACCAGATGTGTGGAGGTCCACAGTTTTTGTTTACAATTTTTTTTAGCTTTTCCCATAAAGTTCAGCAAAGAGGCAAGTAGGCCTTGAAAGTATGCCTTAAAATACTGCCACAGGAAACATGCTTGTGTCATGTACAAAGTAGGTCTCCCAACCAACTCACAAACATATTTTAACAAAAACCTGTCATCACATTCACGCTGCTTAAACCTGAAATCATCATTGTTGTCCCTGGTGTCTTCTTTCCTTTCTTACCAGACTTGACTGACTGGATCTGTCCTATACCCAAACAGAGAGAAATCTATTAATCAAGACTGGTGGGGTGGGGAAAAGTCTACCTCTCAGATTTTTTTAAATTATGTGGACTTGTTTTTGTCCTTGAATCTATGGCCAAGACCAGAGTAGCATCACAGCTCTTGGTTGGTTGGGACTGGGCTCCTTCCGGAGCGGTGTCACCAATGGCACATGCTCTGCCCTTAGTCCGGAGGGCTAGAGCGGGTGCCGGATGTCTACATCGGCAACGAGGGGCCTCTGATCCATGATTTCCGCGGTGGGATCGGGACCCCAGGAATGGCGGCGGCGAAGAGCAGCAGGTGGTAATGGCTGTGCCAAAGGGCATGCTGAGAGTTGTAGTTATGCAACAGCTGGAGGCAAACCACTTTGGCTGTCCGTGCATGCCGGGAGTTGTACTTGTGCATCCAGCTGTGGCAAAACTACCACTTGTAGTTTTGCAACAGCTGGAGGTTGTTCTTGTAAACTTGTTTTATTGAAAAGTGAGTAAAAACCAGTTCAACATATCCGCAGAACAATACTGCGTACGACAAAAGCGCAAGAACTGAAATACAGACATTGCAGAATAACAAAGATCATACAGTACATTCAGTGCAGAGTTATATTGTAAAATTGAAACCCATAACAATAACTCCAACATAAAGAACAAACTACTTCACAATATTGAAATGCATAGCCGTGATTCCCCATCAAATATTAAATAGAGATGAGAGAAAAGGGAGAAAGGTGGAAAGGGTACACACAGAGCTGCTGCCCCACAACCAAGAAAGTCACAAATACAAAAGGAGAAACAGAAGAGGAAAAAAGAAGAGGAAAAACAAAGGAGGGAACAGGAATCAAAAGGGAGAGCCCAGAGAACCAGAGGACATCAAAGAGGTAAATGCCAAGGGTGAGTAACAAGTAAGAGGTGACCCACACCAAACACCCCACACCTTAAGGAATTTATCAGGGCATTTTCTGTGTTTAACACCTTAGGGACCGAGCCTATTTTGACCCTAAGGACCAGTGCATTTTTTGCAATTCTTACCACTGTCACTTTAAGCCGATTTTGGAAACTACACCCCTCAAGGAATGTAATAAGGGGTGCAGTAAGCATTTACACCCCATATGTGTCTAACAGATTTTTGGAAATGGCGTCTGTCAAAATGAAAAATTTTATTTTTCATTTGCACAGCCCATGGAAGGGAGACGTGGGGATTTCTTTGAATGTCTGGAATTGAGCCAACTTAAATTGGGTTAATAAAATTTACTTTAAGTAATCTTCTCTGGAAAGCTTGGGAATGCATTGAAAAATATGGTGAATTAAAGGAGAAGTATTGTGCAAATAAATTTATCTCCCCCGCAATCTTCTGCATGGGATCCCGGCTCTCTGCAGAATTGCACATGAATCGGCGTCCGACATGCCCACTCCATGTATCTCTATGGAAGAGCCAGAAAAAGACCAACGCTGGATCTTTGCCTCTCCCATATATGTGTCGGACGACATTTTGTGTCGGGGTTGACACGCCCCATTCCCAGGGAAAGCCGGACTCCCATGCATGCAGGAGATCGTGGGGGGTCAGATGTCCTGTGCAATAGTTCTCCTTTAACCTGTTAAGGACCCAGGGCATACAGGTACGCCCTGACATCCTAGGACTTAAGTACCCAGGGTGTACCTGTACTCCTGTGGGAATATCGGTCCCCGCTGCATGCCAGGCGGGGACCTGACCGGGTTGCCTGCTGAAATCATTCAGCAGGCAACCCCTGCAAACCCCTGGGGGAGTCCTGACCAATTCAGATTGGTGATTTTTGGCAATTTCAGTGATATCAGGTCCTCAATGACCCGGAAAAAAGGGTGATAGGTGCCGTCCGACACGGCACCTATTACCCTTTAGCAGCAGGAGTGAGGTGGAACCAGGAGTGACACCTATTACCCTTTAGCAGCAGGAGTGAGGTGGATTATCCTGATTCGTCGCCCCTTACCGGACAACGAATCAAGATTCCTGCTGTTTGGGTGTCTCTACCCGCATCCACTCCGCCCCTACTCTGGAGGGTGAGAGCGGGTGCCAGGAGTATGTACCTGAAGTGGGGGGCCCCGATCCCCCGCATCAGAGGCTGTATCGGGGCCCCCAGAACGGAGACAGTGGCAACAGGCAGGATGTGGACGGGGATGTGACATCATGGCCATGCCCCCTAGTGACATAACGCCCCCTACATTGATGGAGTGACATCATGTCCCCATCTCGGAGGCAGCACCCGGCACAGAATGCCAGGGGCTGCACCGAGATTGCGGGGGTCCCCTGCAATGGGACCCCTGCGATCATTCATCTTATCCCCTATCTTTTGGATAGGGTATAAGATGTATATATCCGGAATACCCCTTTAACCCCTTAAGGACCGAGCCCTTTTTCACTTTAAGGACCAGAGCATTTTTTGCAATTCTGACCACTGTCACTTTAAACATTAATAACTCTGGAATGCTTTTAGTTATCATTCTGATTCCAAGACTGTTTTTTCGTGACATATTCTACTTTAACTTAGTGGTAAAATTTTGTGGTATCTTGCATCCTTTCTTGGTGAAAAATCCCCAAATTTGATGAAAAAAATGAAAATTTTGCATTTTTCTAACTTTGAAGCTCTCTGCTTGTAAGGAAAATGGATATTCAAAATAAAAAATTTTTGGGTTCACATACACAATATGTCTACTTTATGTTTGCATCATAAAATTTATGAGTTTTTACTTTTGGATGACACCAGAGGGCTTCAAAGTTCAGCAGCAGTTTTGAAATTTTTCACAAAATTTTCAAACTCGCTATTTTTCATGGACCAGTTCAGGTTTGAAGTGGATTTGAAGGGTCTTCATATTAGAAATACCCCATAAAAGACCCCATTATAAAAACTACACCCCCCAAAGTATTCAAAATGACATTCAGTAAGTGTATTAACCCTTTAGGTGTTTCACAGGAATAGCAGCAAAGTGAAGGAGAAAATTCAAAATCTTCATTTTTTACATTCGCATGTTCTTGTAGACCCAATTTTTGAGTTTTTGCAAGGGGTAAAAAGGAGAAGATTTTACTTGTATTTGAAACCCAATTTCTCTCGAGTAAGCACATACCTCATATGTCTATGTTAATTGTTCAGTGGGCGCAGTAGAGGGCTCAGAAGGGAGGGAGCGACAAATGGTTTTTGGGGGGCATGTCACCTTTAGGAAGCCCCTATGATGCCAGGACAACAAAAAAAAAAAAACATGGCATACCATTTTGGAAACTAGACCCCTCAGGGAATGTAACAAGGGGTAAAATGAACCTTAATACCCTACAGGTGTTTCACGACTTTTGCATATGTAAAAAAAATAATTTTTTTTTTACCTAAAATGCTTGGTTTCCCAAAAAATTTACATTTTTAAAAAGGGTAATAGCAGAAAATACCCCCCAAAATTTGAAACCCAATTTCTCCTGATTCAGAAAACACCCCATATGGGGGTGAAAATTGCTCTGCTGGCGCACTACAGGTCTCAGGCGAGAAGGAGTCACATTTGGCTTTTTGAAAGCAAATTTTGCTCTGGGGGCATGCCGCATTTAGGAAGCCCCTATGGTGCCAGAACAGCAAAAAAAAAAAAAACACATGGCATACCATTTTGGAAACTAGACCCCTCGGGGAATGTAACAAGTGGTAATGTGAACCTTAATATCCTACAGGTGTTTCACGAGTTTTGCATATGTAAAAAAAAATCTTTTTTTTTACCTAATATGCTTGGTTTCCCAAAATTTTTACATTTTTAAAAATGGTAATAGCAGAAAATACCCCCCAAAATTTGAAGCCCAATTTCTCCCGATTGAGAAAACACCCCATATGGGGGTGAAAAGTGCTCTGCTGGCGCACTACAGGTCTCAGAAGAGAAGGAGTCACATTTGGCTTTTTGAAAGCAAATTTTGTTCTGGGGGCATGCCGCATTTAGGAAGCCCCTATGGTGCCAGGACAGCAAAAAAAAAACACATGGCATACCATTTTGGAAACTAGACCCCTCAGGGAACGTAACAAGGGGTTAAGTGAACCTTTATACCCCACAGGTGTTTCATGACTTTTGTATATGTAAAAAAAAAATAATAATTTTTACCTAAAATGCTTGTTTTCCCAAAATTTTACATTTTTCAAAAGGGTAATAGCAGAAAATACCCCCTAAAATTTGAAGCCCAATTTCTCCCGAGTACGGCGATACCCCATATGTGACCCTAAACTGTTGCCTTGAAATACGACAGGGCTCCAAAGTGAGAGCGCCATGCGCATTTGAGGCCTAAATTAGGGACTTGCATAGGGGTGGACATAGGGGAATTCTACGCCAGTGATTCCCAAACAGGGTGCCTCCAGCTGTTGTAAAACTCCCAGCATGCCTAGACAGTCAGTGGCTATCTGGCAATACTGGGAGTAGTTGTTTTGCAACAGCTGGAGGCTCCGTTCTGGAAACAGTGGCGTACCAGACGTTTTTCATTTTTATTGGGGAGGGGGGCTGTATAGGGGTATGTGTATATGTAGTGTTTTTTACATTTTATTTTGTGTTAGTGTAGTGTTTTTAGGGTACAGTCACATGGGCGGGGGGTTCACATTAGTTTCTCGCTGGCAGCTTGAGCTGCAGCAGAAAATTTGCCGCAGCTCAAACTTGCCGCCGGATACTTACTGTAATCCTCCGCCCATGTGAGTGTACCCTGTACGTTCACATGGGGGGGGGGGGGGAATACCTCCAGCTGTTGCAAAACTACAACTCCCAGCATGTACGGTCTATCAGTGCATGCTGGGAGTTGTAGTTTTGCAACCGCTGGAGGCTCCGTTTTGGAAACAGTGGCGTACCAGACGTTTTTCATTTTTATTGGGGAGGGGGGCTGTGTAGGGGTATGTGTATATGTAGTGTTTTTTACTTTTTATTTTATTTTGTGTTAGTGTAGTGTAGTGTTTTTAGGGTACAGTCGCACGGGATGGGGTTCACAGTAGTTTCTCGCTGGCAGTTTGAGCAGCGGCAGAAAATTTGCCGTAGCTCAAACTTGCAGCCGGATACTTACTGTAATCCCCCGCCCAAGTGAGTGTACCCTGTACGTTCACATGGGGGGGGCGGAATACCTCCAGCTGTTGCAAAACTACAACTCCCAGCATGTATGGTCTATCAGTGCATGCTGGGAGTTGTAGTTTTGCAACAGCTGGAGACACACAGGTTGTGAAACACCGAGTTTGGTAACAAACTGTGTTTTGCAACCAGTGTGCCTTCAGCTGTTGCAAAAGCTACAACCCCCAGCATGTACGGACAGCGGAAGAGCATGCTGGGTCTTGTAGTTATGCATCAGCCGGAGGCATATTACATTGGCTGGGGATGCTGGGGATTGTAGTTATGCAACAGCTGGAGACACACTGGTTTACTACTTAACTCAGTGTGCCTTCAGCTGCTGCAAAACTACAACTCTCAGCAGTCACCGACAGCCAACGGGCATGCTGGGAGTTGTAGTTATGCAACCACCAGATGCACCACTACAACTCCCAGCATGCACTTTAGCTGATTGTGCAAGCTAGGAGTTGTAGTTATACAACAGCTGAAGGTACACTTTTCCATAGAAAGAATGTACCTCCAGCTGTTGCAAAACTACAAGTCCCAGCATGCCCATAAGGGCATGCTGGGAGTTGTGGTGGTCTGCCTCCTGCTGTTGCATAACTACAGCTCCCAGCATGCCCTTTTTGCATGCTGGGAGCTGTTGCTAAGCAACAGCAGGAGGCTGTCACTCACCTCCTGCTGCTGCTCCACGATGCCGCCGCACAGGTCAGTCCCGCCACCGCCGTCGCTCCTGGGGCCCCGATTCCAACAGGGACGCCGGGGATCGGGGTCCCCAGCACCGGGGGTCGTCTTCCCGCACCCGCTCACGTCCTCCGGAAGAGGGGCGGAGCGGGTTGCGGGAGTGACAACCGCAGCAAATATAGCACTATATATTCGTAATTACGAATATTCGTTTTTTTTTTTCACAGTACACATCACAGTGATCATCCCTCTCTGCTTCCAGCTTGTGTGGTGTAAAGAAGGCTCTAATACTACTGTGTGAGACGGGTGTAATTTTCGCATATGCAAATTTTCGCTTATGTTAATTTCTGGATATGCTAATTTTCGTATATGCGAGTTTTCGCATACATGAATATTCGCATATGCGAAAATAAATCGAGGATATTGCGAATATTCGCGAATTCGAATATGGCCTATGCCGCTCAACACTAGTCTGGCTGGGTTTTCTAGAATGCACAGAGAAGACAGTGAACTCGGTGTTCTCTTTTAATTAGAATTACTTTTTTCTGTGGAGCCAGTTGTAAATTGTTCTTGCACATGAAGAGAAACAATTTACAGATGTAACTAGTACCGAAGATTTCACAATGGTTACAGTGTAACAACGCAGTTTGATCGCTGGCTACCGTACACAGTTCTACATAGTCTGTAAGAGGTGTGTACTGTACGTGACCAGTGATATATAGACATCCAGCGTAAAGTGCTATAGAACATAGACATAAGGGGAGCAGGGCCGTTTGAAGGAATTTGGAAGCCCCAAGCAAAATGGACATGGAGGCCCCCCCCCCCCTTGATGTTCACGCACGTCACGCTCTAGAGCCGGCGTCAGGACGTAGTAACGTCGGCCCTTGAATGCTGGGAGCGCGACGTGAGCAAACGTCGATACGAGGCCCCCACATTAGGTGCAGCACAGTTCCCCCACGTTAGGTGCGGCACAGTTCCCCCCCATATTAGGTGCCGCACAGTTCCCCCCACGTTAGGTGTGGAACAGTTCCCCCCAGGTTAGGTGTGGCACAGTTCCCCCCATGTTAGGTGCGGCACAGTTCCCCCCACATTAGGTGCAGCAGAGTTCCCCCCCCCCACATTAGGTGCAGCAGAGTTCCCCCCACATTAGGTGCAGCAGAGTTCTCCCCACATTAGGTTAGCAGTGTTCCCCCACATTAGGTGCAGTATAGTTCCCCCACATTAGGCAGTATAGTTCCCCACATTAGGTGCAGTATAGTTCCCCCACATTAAGCTGTAGTTCCCCCACATTAATTGCAATATAGTTCTCCACATTAGGTGCAGTATAGTTCCCCCACATTAGGTGCAGTATAGTTCCCCACATTAGGTGCAGTATAGTTCTTCCCACATTAGGTGCAGTACAGTTCCCCCACATTAGGTGCAGTATAGTTCCCCCACATTAGGTGCAGTATAGTTCCCCACATTAGGTGCAGTATAGTTCTTCCCACATTAGGTGCAGTATAGTTCCCCCACATTAAGCTGTAGTTCCCCCACATTAATTGCAGTATAGTTCTCCACATTAGGTGCAGTATAGTTCCCCCACATTAGGTGCAGTATAGTTCCCCACATTAGGTGCAGTATAGTTCTTCCCACATTAGGTGCAGTACAGTTCCCCCACATTAGGTGCAGTATAGTTCCCCCACATTAGGTGCAGTATAGTTCCCCACATTAGGTGCAGTATAGTTCTTCCCACATTAGGTGCAGTACAGTTCCCCCACATTAGGTGCAGTATAGTTCCCCCACATTAGGTGCAGTATAGTTCCCCACATTAGGTGCAGTATAGTTCTTCCCACATTAGGTGCAGTACAGTTCCCCCACATTAGGTGCAGTATAGTTCCCCCACATTAGGTGCAGTATAGTTCCCCACATTAGGTGGAGTATAGTTCTTCCCACATTAGGTGCAGTACAGTTCCCCCACATTAGGTGCAGTATAGTTCTCCCCACATTAGGTGCAATATAGTTCTCCCCACATTAGATGCAGTATAGTTCTCCACATTAGGTGCAGTATAGTTCCCCACATTAGGTGCAGTATAGTTCTCCACATTAGGATAGTCCCCCACGTTAGGTGCAGTATAGTTCTCCACATTAGGTGCAGTATAGTTCTCCACATTAGGTTGGCAGTATAGTTTACCCTACATTAGGTGCAGTATAGTTCTCCACATTAGGTTGGCAGTATAGTTTACCCCACATTAGGTGCAGTATAGTCCCCCCACATTAGGTGTAGTATGTTCCCCCACAGACATACAGCCTCCAGCCATACAGTGTATGGCTGGAGGCTGTATGCGTGTTTACTGCCCTACTTCAGTGCTCCGACCACTGCTCCTCTGTTCCGGCCACCATAGCAGTAGGTCCCGGGACTGGAGAAGCGGTGGTCGGAGCACTGAAGCTGAAATGCCGCTGGTCACTTACCATGTTGGCCAGCGCATGTCCTGTTCGCTGCTCCGCTCTTCCGCATTGCTTTCCAATGGGCGCACGCACGGGACGGGGCAATTGCCCCGTTTCCCTCCCTGGATCTGACACTGCATGCATTATATACACACACAACACACTGTACACATTAAATACTGTACATGCATGCTTCATACACACCATACTGTATACACTACATACTGTACATGCATGCTTCATACACACACAGATACCGTACACATTACATACTGTACATGCATGCTTCATACACACACAACACACTGTACACATTACATACTGTACATGCTTCATACACACACACACAACATACTGTACACATTACATACTGTACATGCATCATACACACACTGTACACCTTACATACTGTACATGCATGCTCCATACACACACAACACACTGTACACATTACATACTGCACATGCATGCTTCATACAAACACATACTGTACACATTACATACTGTACATGCATCATACACACACACTGTACACATTACATACTGTACATGCATCATACACACACATACTGTACACATTACATACTATACATGCATCATACACACACACACACACTGTACACATTACATACTGTACATGCTTCATACACACACAGCACACTGTACACATTACATACTGTACATGCTTCATACACACACAACACACTGTACACATTACATACTGTACATGCATCATACACACATACTGTACACATTACATACTACACATGCATCATACACACACACACTATACACATTACATACTGTACATGCTTCATACACACACAACACACTGTACACATTACATACTGCACATGCATCATACGCACACACACTGTACACATTACATACTGTACATGAATCATACACACACATACTGTACACATTACATATTGTACATGCTTCATACACAGACAGACACTGTACACATTACATACTGCACATGCATGCTTCATACACACATACTGTACACATTACATACTGTACATGCTTCATACACACACAACACACTGTACACATTACATACTGTACATGCGTCATACACACACAACATACTGTACACATTACACACTGTACATACATCATACACACACACTGTACACATTACATACTGTACATGCATCATACAGACATACTGTACACATTACATACTGTACATGCATCATACACACACACACTGTACACATTACATACTGTACATGCATCATACACACACACTGTAAACTTTACATACTGTACATGCTTCATACACACACATACTGTACACATTACATACTGTACATGCTTCATACACACACAACACACTGTACACATTACATACTGTACATGCTTCATACACACACAGATACTGTACACATTACATACTGCACATGCTTCATACACACACTGTACACATTACATACTATACATGCATCATACACACACACTGTACGTATTACATATTGTACATGCTTCATACACACACACTGTACACATTACATACTATACATGCATCATACACACACATACTGTACACATTACATACTGTACATGCTTCATACACACACACTGTACACATTACATATTATACATGCATCATACACACATACTGTACACATTACATACTATACATGCATCATACACACACATACTGTACACATTACATACTGTACATGCATCATACACACTCACTGTACACATTACAGTACAATCAACTATAAGTCCCAGCAAGCCAATAAGCTTCCCAAAGTTCACCCTGCATCTCCTTCACACTAATCTGAGCTGTAACTGATTGTACCATCTTTCCAACCTCAGTAAAGCATACCAGTTATCCATAACCTTGCATCAGAGTGATTATTTGCCCTGTGCCTGGCACAGGAGAAGCTGGTCTACCTCAGGTGGTGTATAGGTCAACCACGCCCTGGCGTCACAAAACGGTTAATTACACATTACCCTCATTCAACACCACAATATAGTACTTTTGCTGATTGTAATGAAAGTTATATTTTAACAAACTACTTAGTAAGATAGTATATGCATTAATGTATTTCATATTTTCTTTAAAAGAATACAGAGACTGATTTCTTATCTCTTATCACTATTATATCATTGGATCATTTTCCTTTTTTTCTACCCATATGATCATTTGGTAGATTTTCTTCTGTGATCCAAAGTCACACTGTACATAATTCAGAAATATAGCATACCTGTCACCTAAGGTGACTTTTCAGGAGAAGCTGTCCTGTGTATACATGAAAAGCAGCACTATTTGTTGGCATTATATAATTTGTATATGACATTTTTGTATTCGTTTTCTCCTTCAGGACCACAGTGCTCTCAAAGTACCGCACTGCCGCAGATGCCGTGCATCTGATGGGTTAAAGGCGGACATCCATGCGATCGCGGCCGGGACCTGCCGCGCATGATGCGAGCACCGCTCCGGTGCTCGCGATCATGGTGGCGCGTAAATGTACGTCATGGTGCGTTAAGTACCACGTCACCATGACGTACATTTACGTCCATTGTCGTTAAGGGGTTAAAGCGCAACTGTCATTTAGCCCCCCTGAGTTTTTAGCCCCCCAGACGACTACATGTTGTTACAGATGTCCATAACGTGAGTATAACCATACCTTTATCGCATTTTCTCCTTCTTTTATAACTTATAAAATATATTTATCCAGCGGTCAGGCACAGTTGGATAGGCGTGGCTTGGGGTTCGCAAAGCCCTGCTGCCGACACGCCTTTCTTCTCCTTTCAGCGCATGGACTGCTGTGTAGTAAGATGCAGCGCATGCGCCCCTCCCTTTTTCTAGTACTGCACCTGCGCAGTGAGCACATAGGCAGCGGGAGCAAGTGCTCACTCTGTCAATGCAGGGCAGTGGCGCGCACGCCAGGAGGGGCGCATGCGCTATGGATGTGCTGTGTATTACTACACAGCGATCCCATTACTGAAAGGATATGATAGGCGTGCGGCAGGGCTTTGCGAACCCCATGCCATGCCTATCTGACCATGCCCGACTGCTGGAAAAATGTATTTTATAAGTTATAAAAGAAGGAGGAAAAGCAATAAAGGTATGGTTTCACTCACATTATCGACATCTACAACATTGTAGTAGTCTGGGGGGGGCTAAAAAACGCACTTTAAAATAATAGTTTGGTTTTTTTTTTTGCTTCAACCTTTAGGCTTCAATTCTTTTTGCTTCTATTAATCTGTCATGGTGTCATTGCCATTATTTAATAATAATACAACTGATTTCAGCTCAATGCCAGGCAATTTCTTCATTGACAAGATCATATCCCAGAAAAGTTCAATGTGTCTCCCGCCAATGACTTAGCCTTTGTGTTTTTTTGGCAGCTTTGATCTTTACTGTTATGAATACCAGCTGTCTCTTAAATGTTAAGTACCTTTATGGTATAGATGAACCTGCATGTAGTTCAGCAAATAAAGGTAGAATGAGCTTAGAATTGGCTTGTAAAAGGTAATTATGATGATATATGCATGATATATACATTTTATACACTGCTCAAAAAATAAATAAAGGGAACACTAAGATAACACATCCTAGATCTGAATGAATGAACTCATCATATGAAATACTTTTGTCTTTACATAGTTGAATGTGCTGACAACAAAATCACACAAAAATTGTCAATGGAAATCAAATTTTTCAACCCATGGAGGTCTGGATATGGAGTCATACTCAAAATCAAAGTGGAAAACCACACTACAGGCTGATCCAACTTTGATGTAATGTCCTTAAAATAAGTCAAAATAAGGCTCAGTAGTGTGTGGCCTCCACGTGCCCATATGACCTCCCTACAACACCTGGGCATGCTCCTGATGAGCTGGACAGTCTGTGGTGTAACGTGGCTTTGGTGGATGGAGCGAGACATGATGTCCCAGATGTGCTCAATCAGATTAAGGTCTGGGGAATGGGCGGGACAGTCCATAGCATCAATGCCTTCCTCTTGCAGGAACTGCTGACACACTACAGCCACATGAGGTCTAGCATCGTCTTGCATTAGGAGAAACCTGGGGCCAACCGCACCAGCATTTGGTCTCACATGGGGTCTGAGGATCTCATCTCGGTACCTAATGGCAGTCAGACTACCTCTGGTAGCACATGGAGGGCTGTGCGCCCCCCCCAAAGAAATGCCACCCCACACCATTACTGACCCACCGCCAAAACGCTCATGCCAATCAGGCAGCAGAACGTTCTCCAAGGCGTCTCCAGACTCTGTCACGTCTGTCACATGTGCTCAGTGTGAACCTGCCTTTTAACTGTGAAGAGCACAGGGCACCAGTGGTGAATTTGCCAATCTTGGTGTTCTCTGGCAAATGCCAAACATCCTGCACGGTGTTGGGCTGTAAGTACAGCCCCCACCTGTGGACATCGGGCCCTAATACCACTCTCATGGAGTCTGTTTCTGACCGTTTGAGTGGACACATGCACATGAGGTCGTTTTGCAGGGCTCTGGGAGTGCTCCTCCTGCTGCTGCTGCCCTCCTACGGCCTCCTCCACGTCTCCTGATGTACTGGCCTGTCTCCAGGTAGCGCCTCTATGCTCTGGACACTACACTGACAAACACAGCAAACCTTCTTGCCACAGCTCACATTGATGTTCCATCCTGGATGAGCTGCACTACCTGAGCCATTTGTGGGGGTTGTAGACTCCGTCTCATGCTACCACTAGAGTGAAAGCACCACCAGCATTCAAAAGTGACCAAAACATCTGCCTGGAAGCATTGGAAGGGAGAAGTGGTCTGTGGTCACCACCTGCAGAACCACTCCTTTACTGGGGGTGTCTTGCTAATTGCCTATAATTTCCATCTGTTGTCTGCTCCATTTGCACAGCAGCATGTGAAATTGATTGCCAATCAGTGTTTGCTTCCTGAGTGGACAGTGTAATTTCAAATTGTGTAATTTTAAAGTGTGATTGACTTGTAGTTATATTGTGTTGTTTAATAGTGATGAGCGGCATAGGCCATATTCGAATTTGCGATATTTCACGAATATGTGGACGAATATTCGTCATATATTTGCGAAATTCAGCATATTCGTTTTTTTTCTCTGCGCATATGCGAAAATCGATGCGCATATGCGAATATTCGCACCCCTTAAATGGTATAGGGAACTAATGGGCTAGTGCCTTTTTTTGCCCATTGAAACCAATAGGCCCATTGTGGTCTGTGGGGATCTCATGGTATGTAAAACTGTAAGATTAGCAGGAGGGTCTCGGCAGTACCATGTGGTGGTTCGAGTCCCCGGCGTGGGACGGAGTGTTACAGTGTTGTGGGTAAAATTTACTTTCCTGGAAAAGCTGCTGAGTTGCCCATAGCAACCAATCAGATCGCATCTTTCATTTTTCACAAGGCCTCTGCAAAATGAAAGAAGCGATCTGATTGGTTGCTATTGGCAACTGGGCAACCTTTACTCTGCACAGGTATTGATAAATATCCCATTATGTTCCTTAACCTCCCATTCATTCATACCCAGCCTTACACATTAAATCCAGTTTCAATTAACCCCAATACTAGTTCCCATGGTTCAAACACTCAGTTAATTGCCAATTGACCTAGTTCCCACAGTTTAAATGCTTTCTTAATTACCAATTGACGTACATTTGTCAATCACAAGTAAAAAAGTTAAACTACAACACTGTAACACTGGAGCACTGAACCACTGAACCACCACGCAGTCTTCCATCCACTGTGCTGCTGAGACCCTCCTGCTTATCTTACAGTTTTACATACCATGAGATACCCATAGACCACAATGGGCCTATTGGTTTCACCAGGCAAAAAATCACAGAGTTAATGCACTAACTGTCCGGTCATGCTGGAAGTTGTAGTTTTGCAACATCTGGAGGTCCGCAGGTTGGAGACCACTGCACTAGCCCATTAGTTACCTATACCATTAAAGAAGGGAGGGCTCAATATTTGCGAATATGTGCATATGCGAAGAGCAGAGAGGGATGATCAGTGATCACTGTGATGTGTACTGTGAACAAAAAATCTAATAAAAAATAAAAAAAGCAAATATTCGTAATTGCGTATGTATAGTGCTATATTTCACAATATTCGCGAATTCACGAATATGCGATATTCACGCTTAAAATTCGAATTGTGAATATTCGCGAGCTACACTATTGTTTAAGCGTTCCCTTAAATTTTATGAGCAGTGTACAAAAATTGTGTGAATAAGTCAGATTTGCTACTACATGACTACTGCATTACATGGGCAACATAGAGATCTTAAAAGGATTTGGTTTAGAGATGCAAAGCACAATTAGTTTAGCATGATAATATTATTTCTAACTAAGCTTTCAGATTGTATGGCGTTGCTTTATTAAAAAGATAAACAGTGTTTTTCAAACAGTGTGTCTCCAGCTAATGCAAATCTACAACTTATAGCACGCCCGGACAGCCTTTGGCTGGATTAGATGTAAAGCGAACTTCGGAAGAGATGGGAATACCGGCGCTGACCAAGGAGAAGACAATAGAGCCAGGTGTGTAGCGAACAGATTTAATCCAATGCGACGCGTTTCACCGCGCTTGCGCGGTTTCATCAGGTTTCATGGTGCCTGATGAAACCGCGCAAGCGCGGTGAAACGCGTCGCATTGGATTAAATCTTATCGCTACACACCTGGCTCTATTGTCTTCTCCTTGGTCAGCGCCGGTATTGTATTCCCATCTCTTCCGAAGTTCGCTTTACATCTCTCCGCTATCTTTCGGAAGGCTGCAGACCGGGATCATTATATCAAACGCACATCTTGGTTGTGTGGGAGTGCACACAACCTGGCAGGGTGAGCCTTCACTTTTTCCCTCCCCTCCCACACACCTGTGATCCCGTTGGTTTTTCACAAGGGAGCGCCTGTTTTTTCTCTTTGCTTTGGCTGGATTAGACAATGATGGAACAAAAAGTTTAAGTCTGATAAGAAAAATAAAAGTTATTATATTAACTTTGTAAATGAGATTGAATTGTTTTAGTGATTTATCATAATGGAAAATTAACCCTGTTAAGTTATGTTCACACTGCGGAATTTCCATGTGGAATTCAGCCGCAAAGTTCAGCTCAGAAATTCCAAAAAATTTACTGCACACTGAATTGAATGTGGATTACACTGCCCCATTCAAATGACGGAAATTCCGCCATGGAAATTGTGTTTTCCGGATTCTGCAAAAATAAAAGACCTGTCTTCCGGGCGGAATCCCATTGATCTTAATGTGGTTTTGAATTAGGCAGAATTCTGTGTTTTGAGCACATAGAAATTCTGGCGAAATTCCACTCAAATATTTTTTTTTTTTGCAAAATTGCAAAATTTTCGGTGCAAGCTTTGCTGAATGGAATTTAAGCACAGTAGTAGAATTCCCACTGTGAGAACATAGCCTTAGGGTAAATTTAAAATTATTCTTAAAGTGTTGCTTCAGAAATGATATTAACCCTTTAAGCACACAGCCCATTTTGACCTTGAGGACACAGCCAAATTTTCATTTTTGCATTTTCGTTTTTTCCTCCTCATCATTTAAGAACTATAACTCTTAAATTTTTCCATCCGCAGACCCATATGAGGGCTTGTGTTTTGCGCAACCAATTTTACTTTGTAAAATGTATTTTACCATAAAATGTATTGCGCAACCAATATTAATTTGTGGGTAATAAATATTATTAAATGGGTAATAAATATTATTTGTGGGGGGGAAATTGAAAAAAACACACAATAAAGCAACTTTAGGTTTGTTTTTACACAGTGCACTTTAGAGTAAAAAAAAAAAAAGCATGTAACCATGTTTCAACAAAGTATTTTTTTTATTTTCTTATTCTGACAACTATAACTTTTTTCCCCCCCCCATTTATAGGGTTGTATAAAAGCTCTTTTATTGAACCATCATCTGTAGATTTTATTGATAAAAATTTGGGTACATATATTACTTTTTGATTACTTTTTCTCTTTTTTCTCTTTTCTAGGAGATAATGTGACCAAAAATCAGCAATATTGGACTTTGATATTTTTTTTACTTCTATGTCATTCCCCATACTCGATCATTAACATTATATTTTAATAGATCGAACATTAACGCGCACAGCTATACCAAATATGTTTATTTATTAGTTGCTTTTTTCCATATTTTTTTAATGTGTTCACTGGGAAAAAAGGGGTAATTTCATATTTTTTTTATTGGAAATAGGGCTTATTCACCTAAGAAAAAGAAATATATGTCTTTTTTTTTCAGTCACTCATAGGGGACTAGTGATTGCTATGACTGTTTAATGGCATGTATTGACATAGCACTGATCATACAAGAAGAACCCTTAAAAACATATATATGTATATACATATATATATATATATATATATATATATATATATAAAGAAAAATTGAGGGAACCGGCACTGTACAATGGGACTTAAAGTCCAGATCGGGTGCTCAGCCTTCGCAGGTTCAAACTCCAAACCCTTCTTAAACAACTCCAAAAAAGGAAAGCGGCACTCCAATGGCAGAAAAAAGGTGTATTTATTCACCCATCAAGTCAAATGCGACGTTTGAGCTTCACAATGCTTGAGAAAGGCTTCATTGTGAGGCTGAAACGTCGCATTTGACTTGATGGGTGAATAAATACACCTTTTTTCTGCCATTGGAGTGCCGCTTTCCTTTTTTGGAGTTATATATATATATATATATATATATATATATATATATATATATATATATATCAAGTGTCTAAATTACTAAATGCTAGTACCAAAAAAAATCTATACACCAATACACTTTGAAGGAAAGACAATACAATATACCAAAATATTGCTTTTCTGTTTTGAACTGTGCCTTGCATTTGTATGTAGCCAATTTGAATAACATGAGCTGCATCCAGTTCCATTTACCAGTTCTCCCTTATGCACATTAAATCAGGATCTGGCTTATTGACATTCTTCCTGTCTTTCAATATCTTCTTTGACATATAAATCATTCTACAAACCTCTGAACCTGCATCACAGCTTGTGGTATGTGTATGGGTGTATCTATGGCAAAATAATGTGTTCCAGGATGAATTGTGAAAAATGATATAAAGGTGCACAGCTCTTGTGCTGTTAATATGTATTTTTTTTTTTTGTAACATTTAGCTTTGGTTAGTCATTTACCAGAATCATTAGTATGGAACCAGAAATGTAAAATTACAAGATTGAAATACTATGTGATATTTTGATTTATGAAGTCTGTAAATACAATACATTTAATCCCCTAAAGCCATGCACTGAGGCAGAAAGATTCCAGTATAAAATTAGCTTTAATTATGAGCAGAGTTAAAATCAACCACAATTCACTCAAGTATGTAACAGTATTCTACTCAGAAGCTTGGTATGTGACAGTATTATACTCAGGGTTTCAGTGTGTGGCACTATTCTTCTCAGGGGCACAGTGTGTGGGAAAGTTCTACTCAGGGGCACAGTGTGTGGCAGTATTAATTTCAGGGGCACAGTATGTAGCAGTATTCAGGTCATACAGATAACAGTAGATTTACATCCTCCATACTTCAGTCACTTATTATACCCTGTGACGTACAGTGGGGCAAAAACTATTTAGTCAGCCACCAATTGGGTAAGTTCTCCCACTTAAAAAGATGAGAGGCCTGTAATTTTCATCATAGGTATACCTCAACTATGAGAGACATAATGAGAAAGAAAAAATCCATAAAATCCCATTGTCTGATTTTTAAAGAATTTATTTGCAAATTATGGTGGAAAATAAGTATTTGGTCACCTACAAACAAGCAAGATTTCTGGCTCTCACAGACCTCCAGTCTCCTCTGTCCTCCACTTGTTACCTGTTTGAACTTGTTATCAGCATAAAAGACATCTGTCCACAACCTCAAACAGTCACACTCCAAACTGCACTATGGCCAAGACCAAAGAGCTGTCGAAGGCCACTTATCCTTCCAGTACTTATTAGTTGCTGAATACTACGGAGGACATTCTTTTCTTTTTGGAACACAGAGCTCTCTGCTGACATCATAAGCACAGTGCTCTCTTCTGACCTCTCTGTCTATTCTAAGAACTGTCCAGAGTAGGAGAAAATCCCCATAGGAAACATGTACTGCTCTGGACAGTATCTAAAATGGACAGAGATATCCACCGGAGTACCCCTTTAATAAGGTAATAGTAATGTTCTACAATGGGCAGTACCAATGTCTTGCCTGGTACTGGAGCTGCTAGGTGTGAGCCAAATTTTAGCTTTCAGCTTGGACCTTCACCAGATGGCAGACCTAGACAAGTGGACCCCTACTAAAAATAGTTGCATAACCCTGCAATTAATGATGAGATTCTAAGGTTATATATGAGTTCCAGTATTGTAAGTGAAAAAGCTTGAGACTTTTCACAAAGGATTCACTGTCAAAGATTTTTATTCCATTTTTTTCCATACAAATCAAACAACTTCTCACTGCAAAAGATATGCAAAGCAGTCCAGGGCATAGATAAAAGTACAATCATTGATCTATCCGGAAGACATGTGTACTTACCTATTAACTGACTACGTAAAGAATTTAACTTGAAATTTCATCACCAATGTTCCTCTGAGCTTTTATAGCTTATGAGCAGGGTAGTTAGGGACCTGGACAATCACCCCAAAATCATAGCAAAATTCAGTTATTTTTTTATTGTTACAAAACTGTAGCACTTAGCTAAAGCTTAGTGGTAATCACAGTATAGAACCAAGATTTGTCTGAATATACCCTAAGACCACTTTCACATAGTTGTATTTTGCATTACTACTTATAAATAAATAAAAAATAATAAAGTAGTGCAAATATTTCCATTATAGTTTTTATCCACAAGTGGCTGGACTCAGATGAGAGGTCTATCTTGGATAGATTTCTGGGGACTGTCATGGTCATAGTCACCACATAGCCCTATCCTTGTATATCTGTATGTGGTGCCATAGGTGGAATGTGGGTGAGATGTACAATTTGTGATGCCAGGACAATGTTAACCTACATGTTCCGAGGATGAGAGAAGTCTCTTGGGGCCAGGGTCAAGGACAATAAGGTTCACAATGCCAGGTAGCGGAAAACTATATTTACTGAGGCAGGAATTGTTGTTAAAATCCTCATAGTACAGATTTTGTGCAGAGGGAAGTGCAGAATGAACCTGGGAAGCCTGTCGTCTTGCTGGGACTTGTAGTTGCTGAGAGTAAAGGTTTGAGATAAATGACTGCCCATGCTAAATTTACAGACTTTGAAGACTATTTTTCCTCCTGGAGCTTTGTGCTTACCATCAGGCTTAAACTTCATCTAAGTAATGGGGTTTCCTAAGATTTGCATGGCTGCAGATTTAAGAGCCTCCTCTGACTTCTTAACACACTTGTTCACACTGCACTCTGAACTGGACTGCACTGAGCTGCAGCTCCTCACTGACTGTACAGCTCCTCCCCCCACACTATATAGGGACAATGTTGGGGGCTCCCAAAGGGGCATCAAGGTCACCTGGGTTACTCTGCATTCCCATAAAAAGACAGTACATAATTTATCACAACATAACACAGGAGCATACTGCAATATAACAAAATAGATTATGGAGTAGTGGGCCACGCACAGTGAAATCAGGGATGCATGAGGCAAACTTTAGCCCACAGGACAACATCTAAAGAAACACTTATAAAGAAATACAAAGCACACACTGTGAAAAAATAGCCACACCTCTACACCATGAGGAGAAAGATCCAAAAGAGTAGCATTGCTATATTTCTATTATATTTAGAGATGAGCGAATTTCAGTAAGTTTGATTCGTCACAAACTTCTCGGCTCGGCAGTTGATGACTTATCCTGCATAAATTAGTTCAGCTTTCAGGTGCTCCGGTGGGCTGGAAAAGGTGGATACAGTCCTAGGAAAGAGTCTCCTACGACTGTATCCACCTTTTCCAGCCCACGGGAGCACTTGAAAGCTGAACTAATCTATGCAGGATAAGACATCAACTGCCGAGCCGAGAAGTTTGTGACAAATCGAATTTACTGTAAGTTCGATCATCTCTAATTATAATGTTTGAAAAATAAAAAAATCAGTGACAGGGCCCATTAGGCAACTTAGTAAAATGAAGTGTTAAAATATTTAAATAATAAGATAAGACAAAAAAGAGAATTATTTCCTGATTACAAAGTTCTATATCATGTCAAGAAGTATAAACTAAAAATATAATATGAAATTGGTATCACTGCAACCAAAACAACTCAAACTATGAAAATAACACACTCTGTAGACTGTATGGTAAATGCTTAAAAAAAATATATATGCCATTTTTTTTGTTAATCTCAACAAAAAAAAAAAATGAATGAAAAAACTACAGATTGTATATAGCACAAATCATACTGAAAAAAAACCCAAAAGCTTGCCTTGCAAAAAATAAGCTCTGTCTCTCAGTTGAAAAATCCAAAATGTTTAAGTAGATTTAGCAGCCATGATCATACTGACCTTCATATTAACCCCTTCAGGTCCAAGCCCATTTTGGCCTTAAGGACCAGAGCGTTTTTTGCACATCTGACCACTGTCACTTTAAACATTAATAACTCTGGAATGCTTTTAGTTATCATTCTGATTCCGAGATTGTTTTTTCGTGACATATTCTACTTTAACATGGTGGTAAATTTTTGTGGTAACTTGCATCCTTTCCTTGTGAAAAATCCTAAAATTTGATGAAAAATTTGAAAATTTAGCATTTTTCTAACTTTGAAGCTCTCTGCTTGTAAGGAAAATGTATATTACAAATAAAAAAAAAATGTATTCACATATACAATATGTCTACTTTATGTCTGCATCATAAAAGTGACGAGTTTTTACTTTTGGAAGACACCAGAGGGCTTCAAAGTTCAGCAGCAATTTTCCAATTTTTCACAAAATTTTCAAACTCACTATTTTTCAGGGACCAGTTCAGGTTTGAAGTGGATTTGAAGGGTCTTCTTATTAGAAATACCCCACAAAAGACCCCATTATAAAAACTGCACCCCCCAAAGTATTCAAAATGACATTCAGTCATCATTTTAACCCTTTAAGTGTTTCACAGGAATAGAAGCAAAGTGAAGGAGAAAATTCACAATCTTCATTTTTTACACTCGCATGTTCTTGTAGACCCAATTTTTAAAATTTTCCAAGGGGTAAAAGGAGAAAATGTATACTTATATTTGTAGCCCAATTGCTCTCGAGTAAGCACATACCTCATATGTCTATGTAAAGTGTTCGGCGGGCGCAGTAGAGGGCTCAGAAGGGAAAGAGCGATAAGGGGATTTTGGAGAGTACGTTTTTCTGAAATGGTTTTTGGGGGCATGTTGCATTTAGGAAGCCCTTATGGTGCCAGAACAGCAAAAAACCCTCACATGGCATACCATTTTGGAAACTAGACCCCTTGAGGTACGTAACAAGGAATAAAGTGAGCCTTAATACCCCACAGGTGTTTCACGACTTTTGCATATGTAAAAAAAAAAATTTTTTTTTCACTAAAATGTGTGTTTCCCCCCAAATTTCACATTTTTCCAAGGGTTAATAGCAGGAAATACCCCCCAATATTTGTAACCCCTTCTCTTCTGAGTATGGAGGTACCCCATAAGTTGACCTGAAGTGCACTATGGGCGAACTACAATGCTCAGAAGAGAAGGAGTCATATTTGGCTTTTTGAGAGAAAATTTTGCTCGGGGGGGCATGTCGCATTTAGGAAGCCCCTATGGTGCCAGAACAGCAAAAAATACCCACATGGCATACCATTTTGGAAACTAGACCCCTTGAGGAATGTAATAAGGAATAAAGTGAGCCTTATTACCCCACAGGTGTTTCATGACTTTTGCATATGTAAAAAAAAATAAAAAAAATTCCACTAAAATGTGTGTTTCCCCCCTAATTTCACCTTTTTGCAAGGGTTAATAGCAGAAAATACCCCCCAAAATTTGTAACACCATCTCTTCTGAGTATGGAGGTACCCCATAAGTTGACCTGAAGTGCACTATGGGCGAACTACAATGCTCAGAAGAGAAGGAGTCATATTTGGCTTTTTCAAAAGCAAATTTTGCTCGGGGAGCATGTCGCATTTAGGAAGCCCCTAAGGTGCCAGAACAGCAAAAAAAAACACACATGGCATACCATTTTGGAAACTAGACCCCTTGAGGAACGTAACAAGGGGTACAGTGAGCATTTGCCCCCCACTGGTGTCTGACAGATCTTTGGAACAGTGGGCTGTACAAGTTTTCATTTTCATGGACCACTGTTCCAAAGATCCGTCAGACACCTGTGGGGGGTAAATTCTCACTGCACCCCTCATTACATTCCGTGAGGGGTGTCGTTTCCGAAATGGGGTCACATGTGGGGTTTTGTTTTTTTTGCGTTTGTGAAAACCGCTGTAACAATCAGCCACCCCTGTGCAAATCACCTCAAATGTACATGGTGCGCTCTCCCTTCTGGGCCTTGTTGTGCGCCCCCAGAGCACTTTGCGCTCACATATGGGGTATCTCTGTAGTCGGGAGAAATTGCGTTACAAATTTTGGGGGGCTTTTTTCCCTTTTACCTCTTGTGAAAATGTAAAGTATAGGGCAACATCAGCATGTTAGTGTAAAAAAGAAAAAATTTTTACACTAACATTCTGGTGTAGACCCCAACATTTCCTTTTCATGAAGGGTTAAAGAAGAAAAAGCCCCCCAAACCTTGTAACGCAATTTCTCCCGAGTACAGCGATACCCCATATGTCGCCCTAAACTGTTGCCCTGAAATACGACAGGGCTCCAAAGTGAGTGCGCCATGTGCATTTGAGGCCTAAATTAGGGATTTGCATAGGGGTGGACATAGGGGTATTCTACGCCAGTGATTCCCAAACAGGGTGCCTCCAGCTGTTGCAAAACTCCCAGCATGCCTGGACAGTCAACGGCTGTCCGACAATACTGGGAGTTGTTGTTTTTCAACAGCTGGAGGCTCTGCTTTGGAAACAGTGGTGTACCGAACGTTCTTATTGGGGGAGGGGGGCTGTGTAAGGGTATGTGTATATGTAGTGTTTTTAACTTTTTATTTTATTTTGTGTTAGTGTAGTGTAGTGTTTTTAGGGTACAGTCACATGGGCGGGGGATTACAGCGAGTTTCCCAGCGCAAAATTTGCTGCATCTCAAGATGCGAGAAACCCACTGTAAAAGCCTCGCCCATGTGAATGTACCCTGTACATTCACGGGGGTGGCAGGGCGGGGGGGGGGGGGGCTTGCATCAGCTGTTGCAAAACCACAACTCCCAGCATGCATGGTCTGTTAGTGCATGCTGGGAGTCATAGTTTTGCAACAGCTGGAGGCACACAGGTTAGGAAACACTGAGTTAGAAACAGACAATGTTTCCCAACCAGTGTGTCTCCAGTTGTTGCGAAACTACAACTCCCAGCATGCCCAGACAGCTGAAGGGCATGCTGGGAGTTGTAGTTCGGCAACATCTGAAGGGCCAGATGTTGCTGAACTAAAACTCCCAGCATGCCTGGACAGTCAGTGCATACTGGGAGTTGTAGTTTTGCAACAGCTGGAAGAGCACAGATTGGAGACCATTATACAATGGTCTCCAAACTGGGGCCCTCCAGATGTTGCAAAACTACAACTCCCAGCATGCATGGTCTTTTAGTGCATGCTGGGAGTTATAGTTTTGCAACAGCTGGAGGCACACAGGTTAGGAAACACTGAGTTAGAAACAATGTTTCCCAACCAGTGTGTCTCCAGCTGTTGCAAAACTACAACTCCCAGCATGCCCAGACAGCTGAAGGGCATGCTGGGAGTTGTAGTTCGGCAACATCTGAAGGGCCAGATGTTGCTTAACTAAAACTCCCAGCATGCCTGGACAGTCAGTGCATGCTGGGAGTTGTAGTTTTGCAACAGCTGGAAGAGCACAGATTGGAGACCATTATACAATGGTCTCCAAACTGGGGCCCTCCAGATGTTGCAAAACTACAACTCCCAGCATGCCCAGACAGCCAAATGCTGTCTAGGCATGCTGGGAGTTGTAGTTTTCAGACTCCTAGAAGCAGCAGTGAAGATCTTCACTGCTGCCTCTGAGGACTACATACTTACCTGCTGGTCCCGTCGCTGCTCGCCCACGTGGCCGGTCCTGCCGCTGCTCCAGGTAAGTCCGCTGGTCCCCACGTGTTCCCCCCGTGTGCCGCAGGTCCCCGCGAGCCCCTGCAGCCTTCGTCCCCCGTTCTGCCCGACTTCCAGGGGTGGGCAGTGCGGGGGATCTGAACTTTCACCCCAGATCACTGTGATTGGTCCACAGGGACCAATCACAGTGATCGCTGACCAGGACCATCAATTGATGGTCCTGGGGGTGAAGCAGAAGTTGTCCCCTGCTGGAAACAGCGGGACTTCTGCCAGTTAACCCGTGCGATGCTGCGCATCGCCGGGTTAACTGCATGTCATTTATAAACGCCGGGATGCGCGAACGCACTGCACAACCCGGCGTTTATATATGACATTCTGCGGGAAGGGGTTAAAAGTTATGTATATAAAACCTTTCAAGAACTGTCACTTTTTATATACTCCCACCCAAAAAAGTTTTTTTCAGAGCTTGATATGTACTCCAAAAATGGTGCCATTGAACATAAAACTTGTCTCCCAGAAAGCAAGCCTTCAAAGGGCCACATTGATCAGAACATTTAAAAATCCACTCTGTTTCCAAAGGCTAAAACAGCTACTGCCACAAAGGGGAGGGATTTCCATATTTACAGTTTATGGCATACACACAGTATAATCCATAATTGCTAAATAGATGCAGGAGAGCTATGGTCTAATGACCCCCATTCTCTGATTCCTGAATTCTGCATTCTATGCAGTTGGAGGGAGATTTGGCTGCAGCCATCTCCATTGATGTCTATAGGAGTTACAGAAATAAAGTTTTTTTCATACAACAAATGCACTTTTTTTTTTATTATTAGTATTATTATTATACTTTATAATGGATACTTTATCATACCTTTACATGAAAGGCTGCATTCACGTCCATCATGCAGACAGATCTGGCATGTGAATTTCAAAACTGCCTAATGTCTTATGCCAGCCGTGACCACTGCGTACCCCATTCATTTCAATGAGATGGCTATTGACTCTGATCAGCTAATTTTTCTTCATAAGACAATCTAAAAACCGTGGTCTGCTGCGCATTTAAGTCCGGTTACTAGCTGAAACCAGTCACCTCATTGATATGAATCGAGTATGGCACATTTCCCTGACAGCTCCAGTTGTGGCATGACCCAAACGTGGTGTGAATGTAGCCTAACAATGACACTCTATGTACCATATTTATCGGCATATAACACACACTTTTTAGACTAAAATTTTTAGCCTAAAGTCTACCTGCGTGTTATACGCCGATAAGCCGCTGCAGTTCAATGATTTAAAGCGGGCACTTTAAATCAATGAACTGCAGCGGCTTTGCAGGTGCAGAGACCACCAGTGCTGCCGGCTTCTCTGCCCCTGCCTGTCCTGGGGTCTAGAGCCCTGTCAGGGGGAGAGAACGGGCAGCGGCGCCGATAGCCAGCGGGAGAGAAGCGGCGGCAGCAGGGCTCTAGACCCCAGGATAGGGAGGGGGAGATAGGCGGGCAGCGACGGCCTCTCTCCCTCTGCCTTTCCTGGGGGTGTATCGGGGTATACGCATGAACACACACGCACCCTCATTTTACCAAGGATATTTGAGTAAAAAACTTTTTTTACCCAAATATCCTTGGTAAAATAAGGGTGCGTGCTATAGGCCGGTGCGTGGTATACCCCGATAAATACGATAATCAATTGTAGATATAAAATATGTTATATCCAAATTGTCCCTGAAGAAGGTTGCCTTATCGCAAAAAATATGTACATGCACAAAGGTATAAAATCTGAAACATTGATTTCAAGATAATGTTACTCATTGTTACTTTTATCTTATTTTAGGTCACTCAATATCTGGAATGAATTAAAGAAGGTGAACAGGAGAATTATTCAGACCCTTCCTTATTCATGGAGGCTCAGACCCCTACGTATTCATATTTACAATGATGTCCGACCGGAACACAAACTGGACAGCAAATATCAGTTATGAAACCTCTTTTTCATACTTGGACAATGATGAAGCACAATCCCAAGAGCCTGTGTTATCTAGAACAGGACACACAGTGGTGGCAATTTTTCTTGGATTTATCCTTGTCTTTGGCTTCCTTAACAATTTCATAGTGTTAGTCCTATTTTGCAAGTTCAAAACCCTAAGGACTCCAGTCAATATGATGTTATTAAATATAAGTATTAGTGATATGCTAGTCTGTGTATCTGGGACAACATTGAGTTTTACATCCAGTATTCAAGGTCGATGGGTTGGTGGAGAATATGGCTGTCAATGGTATGGCTTCGTCAATTCCTGTTTTGGTAAGTACAGTATGTATACATTATTATATATATTAACTGATACCCAGGTAAGTCTCTGTATACATAATTATACTGGTTTACTTTCCACATATACAGTAAGAAGTAACATACCTAGTTACATAGTTTATAAGGAGGAAAAAAGAGTCCATCAAGTTCAACCTATATCCCTAATGAGTCCCTACTGAGTTGAACCAGAGGAAGGTAAAAATTCCTTCCCAACTCCAAATATGGCAGTCAGAATAAATCCCTGGATGAACATTCTATCCCTATAAATCTAGTATCCATAACCAGTAATGTTATTACTCTCCAGAAATGCATCCAGGCCCCTTTTGAACTCTTTTACAGAGTTCCCCATGACCACCTCCTCAGGCAGAGAATTCCTCAGTCTCTCCGCTCTCACCATAAAGAACCCCCGTATATGCTGGTGTAGAAACCTTCTTTCCTCTTCTTTTCCCCCTTGTTATAGATACAGTTCTGAATGCTCCTGGTGCACACACTGAATGTTTTCATAGGAATCCATTGACCCAATTTATGCTAAAAGAGTGCTATTTTGGCATATGTTTGAGAGGACATATCTTATGAATCAACATACATTTTTTTTGTGTTATTTATCCTAAAAAAATTGTATTGTATTCCTTATACTAAGGATAGTTGTCTGTGATTCAGCTACAGTAGGATAATTGGTTGCCACAGTCCCATTTGATTTCATGTTTACCCACATACTGTAGATAAACATAAGCATTGATAATGCACAATAAAGAACTGTGTTTGCAATGTTGTATGCAATATTTTACTGTAACATAAAAAGATACAGCTGACACACAGACCATGTAGAGGACAACAAATAAACATGAACACAATTTTACTTATGCAGCCAGCAATATAAACACCTACGATATGAATGACACACAAATAATGGTTGCATTTAGTACTAATCTATAATGTCTTGCAAGAGCCATGTGCTAGAAATACCATGTGTAAATGTCAATTATTTAGCATAGTTTGTTCTTTTTTAAAATGAGGATTTACAGATGCTGCTGTAGGCTTGACATGTGGCAAGCTACTCTTTTTGCATGATGTACTACATTATAAGGGTACACATCACAGAAAGTAAGTGTAGAAAATGCAAAAATAGAGAAACAGAAACACAGCCGCAGATCCATAATTTGTATTTTGATCTACTTGCTTCTCAGCATAAATTTAAAAACTAACAGGTTGTTTGTATACATTTTGATCAAAAAGTACAAGCCCACTCTCCACGTCAAGGCCACCTATTCAGAGTGGGTCCCACTGCCACTGCAACACCATGCCTACAAGGGGAATGACCCAGTGGCAAGGCAGCCCCACTGCTGCCCAACCCAGCCCCTGGCTCTGGGCCACTCCACCCAACAGGCAAAGCACCACAGTAACAATGACCGCCACAGAGCACCACACCAGTGTGAACACCTACCATGTGCTCCCTGCCAGAGGGCTGGGAGAATGCAAGGAGGAATCCCATATGCAGTCTCCTGCTAATAAAAAAATGCCTGGGCTGAATGGGTGGAGCGGAGTGCTGGCTATGAAAGAAGGGAGAGACTACAATTTTAAAGCAAAAATAGAGAAACAGAAACACAGCTGCACATCCACAATTTGTATTTTAATCTACTTACTTCTCTGCATAAATTCAAAAACTAACAGATTGCTAGTATACATTTTGATCAAAAACTACAAGCCCACTCGCCACATCAAGGCCAGACTCATGAAAACTCATCTGTCCAGGCTCCAGCATTGTCTCTTCCGCATCAGCTCATGCTGGGCAGCATCTTAGTTAGCTGTGGCAATGACATGGCTGGTCCGGCCAATGGGAAATGTTGCTAGCAAGGCCAATAAGCAGTGGTGGGTGGGATATTTAAATCCCTGTAGTGTGTCCCAGCCCTGCTCATGATTGCAGCTCACACCTCTTTCACCAGCGTTTGTTCCTGCTATTTGTTTTGTATATCTGACTTCTGCTTGCTCTTGACAATTCTTTTTCTTGCTGTTCTGTACCTTGTAGTCTTCCTGTTTTTATTCCTTGGCTTGAGGCCTGACAACTCTTTTGCTATATGATTCTTTACCCCACTGCTATCTTGGTTGAGACCTGACCTGCCTGATTCTGCTTTGTCTGTCAGTTTGACAGTTTGTTGTTTCCTATTTTGTGCTCCCTGTTTTGGGATTTGGTTAACCCTTTGTAACTCGGACTGTTCCTTAAAATATGTACTGTGCTGTTTGTTTCTACGCCCTGCACCTTAGTAGAGTAGAGATCGTCACTGTGGTTGGGGCAACCCTATTAAAGAGGCAGTCATCCCAAAAGAAAAGGACAGAGGGTGTGAGTCAGCTTAGGACTGCATGTATCCCTTTCCGACATGACAGTATGTTCAAGGAGCAGCGATCCCTACCTTTCCTGTACTCTCCATGGCACTCTATAATGGAAAGAAGTATGTATAGTAACAGGGACCTCTTAAAAGCAGGAATTATTTTTTATGTCACCGTGATAGCTGATCAGACTCTGCCTCAGGTCTCCAATTGCCATGGTTACCATCACACCCTATTATTGGTTCAGAGGGCACAGATCGAGGACAGAGGGGGCCTCTGTCACCCTGTTAGATACCGAAGTCGGCACTGACAGCAGGATCTAAAGGGTTAACTATCAGGATCGGAGCTCCACTTTGCCCCTGGCAATTGCATCAGGAGCCCAGCAGCCAATTCCCACTACAGATGGCACCAACACAGCTGCTCTGCTGGTATCATCCATGGATGTATATGTACGTAACTTTTCTTTATTGGCGGGGCTGATAGTCAGACATTTTTTCATTTCTTACCCCTTGTATTTATTGTGAATATTTCAATCTAATTAACAAAACTAAAATGAAGTCCAAGACATTCCCTCAATCTAAGAATTGCCTTCATTTACCTCTCTATCTACTGTACCTTTGCTCACATGTGGCTTTGATCAGAAAGGCAATTACTTTAATTGGACCGGCTCTAATCTTAACAAACTGGATGAAAGTCAACCTATCTTTGGCATTTTAAGGTAGCACTTAAATTTTTATCTCCCTAATTATTTAGACATCGATAATCTAAATTAGTCAGTTGGGATTAATTTAATTATTCTCTATTTCTTGCCATATATAAATGTAAAGTTTTATACACCACCCACTATTTTAACATTACAAATTCCATTCTAGTAATATTATATATGCTTGTTCTCCATTTTTCTTCCTTCCACATTGAGTATCTTAAGGTTTTCAGGATTATCAAGTTAATTTCATGTGTCTTATGAAATTAAAAACTCTAGCATATCTCAGTGTGTGCTTCAAGTGGAACAGTGCTCTCAATCATTATACCTGTGAAGACCTCAGGGGCTTATGGATCCTGAGCTTAGAAGCATAGATTTAGAATGTTAATCTTGTTTCCAAAGCACAATCAGTATAAAGTAGAGTCACCACCACCCCACCATACATTCAATGTGAACTTGGCTCCTCTTAGGAAAGTGGCCACAGATGGGAGTCGCACAGCAGACCGTCCAGTGCCAGCGTCTGTAGTCAGATGAATGCACGATACCTTATGAAGGAACAATGACACAGCACTTGCTGACTTGCTGCTTTATTGCTTGGAGCGGGGTATACACACATCCTGTTTCCCTCAATCTTGTTTTTCCAACAGCAGCACAATGATGGGGGACAGATTTTTCTTTATAACTCTAACAAATGTGAACTAGAGCCACTATCCTATAAAAGGATGTCTGCCCCCCCCCCCCCACACACACACATACATACATACATACATGCACACACCTTGTGTTTATTATAAGGTATCCTAAGGGGGGCAGGAAGCTTATGTTGCTTTTGGGGCAAAGGGGAACAAGATCAACATTCTAAATGTATGCTTCCCTAGAGCCCTCTTGACTATGGGAACTCAAAATCACACACTTGAGAACAATAACCTCTGAGAACCTTAAATTCAAATTCTACTGGGTGGTAAACTCAATGAAAGCTAAAAACTGCATAACAAATTTCATCTTGCAGGACTAGAGTTCATACAGTGTAAAAAGTTGACATAGCTCTTGAAAAATTGACAACATTTAGGAAATTAGAGTTTTGACCAAGATAATCGAGGTCAATGGCTTCCCAATTCCTATCCATTGATTCATCCAGAAAAACATTTTCAACTTCCTGAAGTGTTTACTTAATAGTAAAGAGCATTGGAAAGATCTAGGGAATGGAAATGTTTTTCCTCATGAGAACATTGAAAGCAGATGACCTCATTACAGTTCATCAAAGATGGAACTTTGGAGTGACATGACAACAACATTACTAAAAGCCCGTCAAAGGGGGATACAGCATTCCATTTTCTGAAAGGGCAAAGGATGGCTGACTACTTAATAACCTGATCATCAAGGCCTTTTGCGTCAGTGGGGATCTTCAAACAGAAGAAATTGGCCCACTAGCTTTGTTTACTTAACACCATGTTATATTCTATATAAGTGTGGACCTTCTGATCTATGCCAAAGGTGTAGCCAGAGAAAAAAAAAAAAGTTAGGGCCACATTATGAACAATCATTGAGTAAACAAGCAGTAAACCATCTGTCAGAGGTCAAATTGGACAGAGAAAAACACAATGTAAGAGGGGCTAGACATCCTCTTATCAGGCTATGGTTCATTGTGTCAAGTGTTAATTTGACTAAAAGTTTAATTTCTTCTACCAGTACACATGGTAAAATTACCCCTATTGTTGTGCTGCTGTTGGAATGACCCTTCAAATTGATATGATTTGAGTAGAAAAATACAGTAAGAAGTATGAAAATGTAGTCGGCTTAACACTGAGTTAATATAACAATCTGTGCAATTGAAAAACCAAGCATTAATAAAAATAAAAAATAAAACAGAGCACATAAAGCAATCTGTGCAATATATATTATAGACATGACGAGTGACCTATTTACATCATTTGTTAAATGGTATATATCAAGTTAAAGGATCACACAATCTGCATGTTAATTATACATGAAAAACCTGATGCACGAAGGACTTTTGCAGCCACTAGGGAATCCGATAATGAATATTATAGTAATATATACAATTCAGAACATTTGACACAACCGATGCAGGACTGAGCATGCACTGGTAATGTATACTGTGAACAAGGGTCACAGGACTTAGGCTTATGTATAAATATATAGTTGACTGTACTATTTTCCAAACCTGTATTATGCACATGAAAAAATACATATTTTGAGGTAAGTATACATGAACAGCCCTAAATCTTGCATATATTACATGAATAAATAAATTGTAAGATATCACCCACTGTAAGAAAGAATCTTGCCATTCAAACCTAGTGGATTTATTACCAGTGGTTCTGCAGGTTTGAGTGAAACCATGTACCGTATGTATCATTAACAATCTGATATAACATTAAATTTAAATCTGTTTAACAAATAACAGGTCCCATGTGTCGTATCAGGTACACCCGCAGGTATGCTCCTCCATCCTAGACCAGGTCAGACTGCGTTTATCTTAAGAATCATCATCCTGAGAAACAGCCCAAGCTGCAGTTCAATCTGTTTGAAGTATATGCTACTTTATCTGCATCTAGTAAACATTTCACACATATTCCAATTGCCTATTAGCCAGTGCTGTAAGGTTGTATTTTACTGGATTCTGCTTTAAAATCTCTAGGTTGACATATTGCTAATTGACTGTCTTGGGGGAACCAACAATTACATCAAGTGTTTTTATTAGCAGTGGAAACTATAGTGTTTTTTTTGTGTATAACTAGAGATGAGCGAAGCTGATGAACCCTAATTGATTACGAATTTAAGGAAATATTCGATTTGCAATGAATGCGAATATGGCCGCGATTCTATTGCGCAAATCGCTTCATTAAACTCCATTTACTGCGGTGCAGGCTCCAGGGCATCTAAAATGGTGGATCCACATGTCAGTATATGGGGCAAGGGATACTGGGGAGGCAAGGCGGGAAGGGAAGTAGGCGGGATGACACTGAATCACATGTAGAATGCAGCCTATCAGCAGCCAGTCACCCCTGTGATGTCACAGAGCTATATAATCGGCAGCCATAATTCCGGCTACATTACAATACACTCCAGAAGGATCATAGGATGCGGAGCCTGTGTGTGTTACAGCAGAGAAAAGTTCAGTTCATCAGTATTTAACATCCTCCTTGTCATATCAGCGTTCTTGTGGACAGAGAGCATTGTTTTTTTTTAACTGAAAAGGATTTTTACTGCAGCTGCAGGCATTAACCTCCCAGTCACTTTCTTTGGCATAGTATTACAGAGAGGGGCACATAGCTGTGTGGTGCCTCATACATTTCAACAAGCTGCATCAACTTCATTAAAGGGAACCAATCATCAGATTTTACCCTATATAATGCTTGGCAAAGCGTTATATAGGGTAAAATTGTTGTCCTCACCATCCATGCATGGCACATGGCTCTGGCTTCCTTGACACAGCGCAGACAAAATGTTCTTCTGTTGTCGGTCACCATGGCTCCTATTTCCAGTTGTCACGGAGAAAGCCATGATTTGATTGCTTGAATAATAACTTTCAGTAGTTCCTCCCCTGTGTGACTCCGTTCGCCAAGGCAAACTAGGTGAAGAACAGGGTGACACCGCCGTGCCCTGCACACATGGTATGCTGGAGGGGCACTGTGACTTGTCCTTGCAGTGGAGGCTGAGGACATTGTGGAGGATGAGGAGGCAGAGTCGGACATTGTCGCAGGACCATCGGCGTGACTGCTTGGAGGCGGAAGGGGCGTGACCTGGCCAACTTTCTGGTGTGGCTGTGCTGGAATCTCATTCACCCAGTGGGCCGTAAAGGACATTTATTGTCCTAGACAGTAGTTACAGCTCCACTCGTCGGCACTGCCATGCACTTTGGTGCACACTGACAGGCTTAAGGATTGGCCCACCCCACCTTCTGTTCTACATGTTTGTGGGCTGGTACAGTCTTTTTTTTTTTAAATGACGGCTTGGGACTTGAAAAGGGAGGGACTGCAGCACCAGAAACTAGTGTTGGGCGTGAACATTCGCATTTCATATTTTTATCGCGAATATCGCAAATTTGTGAATTATATATATGTATATTCAAAATTGCGAATATTCTATCGTTTTTTCCGCATATGCCAACATGTGAATATTCACATATGTGAATATTCGCATATGTGAATATTCGTATATGTGCATATTCGCATAAGTGAATATTTGCATATTCCTTCTTTTCACTTGGGGGCCGATTAGAATGATGCAAATACACTTGTCAGAGGTTATCAACAGCATCCCTAGCAACCAATAGTAAAGTTGCCTACCCCCTCACCATTTTCTTCCTGGAATACGCGAATATTCACATATGCGAATATGCTAATATTCACATATGCAAATATAACGAATACCCAAAATATTGCAAATTCGATTATGAACAATGCCGCTCATCACTACCAGCAACTTGGACAGGAGCACATTCAGCTTCTGCGCCGTTGGACAGAGCATACTGCTGTCTCTGGGACTTCGCTTCGGTGATGGATTGCTGCCAGAAGGATGATGAGAAGTAGGAGGAGCGAGAAGCATCTGGACCAACAGAAGATGGGTATGAATCACAGCTCCATTCGGCTGAGGTGGTGGAGCCTTGGCTAGCTGAAACAGGGAGCGCTGTGCCACTGGGTGATGCAGCGGTTGCTGCAGCAGGCTGGACCACCGCATCGGAGCCACGGTTCTCCTAGGCCGCTTGATTGTGATGCTGCATATGTTGATGTTGGGCCGTGGTGCCAACATTGGGACCCTGGCCATGATTCACCTTCTACCGACACATTTTGCATGTGACAATGTTAATATCCTCCGGTTGCTTGATAAAAAAACTGCCATGCTGCCGAGTAGCTTATTTTCCCCCAAACAGTCCGCATTGAGTGACTACTACTGCCGCCGACTCCAGGAACCCCTGCTCCACTACCTCCCGGGCAAGTAGGCTACTGCGAAGCAGGTGGTCTACCCTGGGCACATTTGGCTCTAGATGCCCCACTTCTGCCACCATGCTGACTCCCAACCAGGCTACACGTGGCTGGCTCAGCTGCTGCCTCACGGGCAACCTGACACCCTCTTTTCCTGATGATGATGATGATAAAGCCCCTTCTGCACCCGGCTCCCAAGTGCGATTGGCTTCGTCATCATCGAGCTGTTTCTGCATGTCACTGATGCCATCATCAGGTTCCTCAACGGTGTCTGTTTCAGGAGCCTGAACGCTCGCAACACCACCTCCCCCACCACTCTCCTCATCACTACTTGCCCGCCTAGCGGAGGAAGTGGCAGATGTCTCCTTCACTTCTTGGCTGGGCAGTAGCTGCTGACTTTCCTCTAGTTGATCATCCTTGCTGTATAGTGGAGCTTAGCCCACAGCATACAATACTTCTCTGTGTGAGGGAACAGCATAGGACAGAGGCGGTTAGAGGTCAGGGACTGCTCCCAGGCTATGCCAACTAAGGGTTGAATCTGAGGAACCCACCGGCTGTTGACTGGGGGTGTCAGAGGTCCCTTGGGATGAAGTGGATGACCGAGTTAACCAAGCAATGACTGCAGATGGGTTACTGGTCTAGACACGACCGCTAGCTGATGACGGGAGCTCAGGCCTCTCGCTAAGACTCCTGCTGTCACACGTCCCTAATCTGCTGTTACCTCTGCCTGCGCCTGATGTATTTAGGTCTCTGCCCCTCTTCTATGCATGGCCTGGCACTTCTCTGCCTGACATACTTGTAGAACTGCTGAAAGAGTATATATTTCACTTATTTGCGGATAATACGCCCCAGTACGGTTACACCAGAAATAAGCGTAACAATCTAGTGTGGAAGTCTTTTAGTGCTTTTACACTAACTGCCCTCTAGTGTTGAGCATGAATATTCGAAATGCTGATTTTTAATAGAATATTTAGAATATAGTGATATATATTTGTATTGACGAATATTCTTTTTTTTATGCACATTGAGTTGCCTGTCTCTAGTCAGAAGGTGAAAAAGGTGGTCCCTCAACATACAGTATGAATTGCAAGCCAAAACAGGAGCAGTCTCGGCACCATCCAGCTAATGCATATGTGAACAGGACACTATAACTCTAGCCACCAGTGACCCTGGAAGCCACACCTGACTCCTCTTCGGTGCTATCCCGCTGCAGTATGATACATGTAACAATATGCAGGAAAGATGCAGAGCACTCACCAGGTTTGCGTATCAGGGGCTTATTTTTTGTAGTACAAGACAGTTGGGTTCACGTGCAGGGGAGCAGAAGGATCAGACGCGGGGGTATGAAAGCTGGCAACTGACCATTTGCGTGCTAAAGCGCTTTGTCAGGCCAGTGCTTAATGACGTGAAGGAAGAGGTGTGCTTTAAACAGGTAAAGGTTGTTATAGATACAATTATCAACAAACCATTAACACCTTAACCTGTTCACGGCCATGGACGTCTATGCTTGTCCATGTGCCGTTAACGGGGTATGACGCAGGCTCCTGACTCAAGCCCGCATCATAACGGCTGGCCCCCAGCTGATTCTTGTAGCTGGGGGCTGGCGTTAATAGCCGACATGCGGCGATCGCCACAGCCGGCTATTAACCCTTTAGATTGCCCCTGTCAAAGTTGACAGCGGCATCTAAAGGTGCCTTTATCCTGTCCCTGGTGTCCCCCCCGCAGCACGATCACGGTGGGGTGATCCACTGCTGAGGTAGCCTTTCATGCCGGCTCCGGTGCTCAGAATGATAAAGCCTGGCAGGACTAGGCTTTATCAATCGAGCGCAGAGCACACAGATCACTGGGATTCTATGGAACCCCATTGATCTGTATGAGGAATCAAATGGTTCCTCCTAAAAGTCCTAAGGGGACTAATAGTGTAAAAAAAAAAAAGTTTAAGCACACACACATTAACCCCTTCCTTATTAAAGCTTAAATCACCCCCTTTTCCCAAATTCCATATAAAAATTATATAAGCATAATAGAAATAATAAGTCCAAAATAGCGTATTTTTTGTCAAAAGTGATCAAAAAGTAAGTTGAAAACATAAATGGTACCGATTAAAACTTCAGATTACACCGCAAAAAATTAGTCCTCATACCACCCCGTACGAGGAAAATCAAAAAGTTATGGGGGTCAGAAGAGGACAATTTTAAATATATTAATGTAGTTATGTTTTTTTCCAAAAGTACGGCAAAATCAAACCTATATAAATAGGGTATCATTTTAATCATATGGACCTACAGAATAAAGATAAAGTGTATTTTGTACCGAAAAAATGTACGGCTTAGAAACGGAAGCCCCCAAAATTTACAAAATGGTGTTTTTCCTTCAACTTGTTGCACAATGGATTTTTTTTTCTGTGTCACCGTAAATTTTTGGGTGTCATTACAAAGTAGATTGGTAAATTGGTGGCACAAAAAATATGGATTTTTAGGTGCAAAATTGAAAGGGTTATGATTTTTAAAAGGTAAGGAGGAAAAAACTAAAGTGCAAACACAGAGAAACACTTGGTCCTTAAGAGCTTAAATGAGGTGAATAACCGTGCATAGAAACAAAGAATCTCTTTTTGTAAATTCAATGGTAAACATAAAACAGCCAGACTAGGAGGTTATAATATTAATATAAAGCAATTTTTTACTTGTAGAACCTCGTTTGTTGTCTACTGTCTTTCATGTACCGGCTGACATTTTTACATAGGGAAAACAATTCAGCCCCTTTTTCATAGAATAAGAGAGCACCTGAGATCCTTGAGAACAGGGGTAGGAGCTCCATGCCTTATTTACCATATGCAGGAGGTCCACAACAATAACCCAGATGCACTAAAATTCTTTGCTATAGAAAGGATTGAAATTCCAGAAGGCGTTAGTTGCAGCAGGGCCGGCTTTAGGGTGGGGCAACATGGAAAGTTGCCCAGAGCCCCCAGCAAATGTAAGATAATTCTCCTTATGGGGAGGGGAGGACACACTGCCAGCCCTTCTAGTACTACTACTCCCAGCAGCCTGCTGCATCAGGCCAAGTCTATTAGTCCAACATGAGCTACAGTACAGCAGAGCCTCATGATAATGTTGCTTGCCAGACTGTAAATGTACAATATAAACTACAACTCCCAGTGGGGTCTTTCCCACCACATCCCTTTAAGACTGGGGGAGGGGCACAGACAAGGAGACCACACTGGGAGTTGTAGTCCTATGTGGTATAATAAATTGTACCTCTAGATTTCTTTTTAACATATGACTATGACGCAGCACTGTGCAGGATATTCATTTGTTTAATATGATTTTTTTTTAAATCATCGCCTAAAAAGCCAAACAGTAAGCTTTAATCCTAGATGTTTTCAACTGTATATTGCTGTGCCGTGTAAGAAGAAGTTACCACCTCCAGTGATGAGACCCAGTGCGATAGAATTACATGCTGGTTCTCATCACTGAAGATGGGTCCTATAGAGACACAGTGGTAATCTCTTCTTATACGGCACAGCAATATACAGCTGAAGGCATCCAGGATAAATCTTACTGTTTGGTTTTTTAGGCGATGATTTTAAAATAAATCATATTTAGACAAATGAGTATCATGCACAGTGCTGCGTCATAGTCATATGTGAAAAAGAACTCTAGAGATACAATCTAACACTCTGAAATGCAAAGTTAACTTGTGGCTCTGCTGCACTTTAACTTCTGTGGGATTAAAAGACTCAGCATTACCCACTTGGCTTCTGTGACAATAAAGTGCACTACCAAGTTAGACTTTTATGGGTGCTCTCTGGTATAGAGGTTCCCTGGCTGACTTTTTTGGGTACTCTGTAGTATAGAGGTTCCCTGGCTGACTTTTATGGGTGCTCTCTGGTATCGAGGTTCCCTGGCTGACTTTTATGGGTGCTCTCTGGTATAGAGGTTCCCTGGCTGACTTTTATGGGTGCTCTCTGGTATAGAGGTTCCCTGGCTGACTTTTATGGGTGCTCTCTGGTATAGAGGTTCCCTGGCTGACTTTTATGGGTGCTCTCTGGTATCGAGGTTCCCTGTCTGTATTGCAGTGGGGAAATGTATTATTTAGTTTTCTTTTTTGCAAACTCAGAGGATTTGTAGTCATCATGGCGGTTTGGGGTGGAGTGAGAAGATGGGAAAAGAAAATTACTCCTGAGGGGGTATTAACACTAACAGTATCCTGTGTATATTTTGATCCACAGAATTTGAAGCTGCAGATTTTATGCTGCAGGTTTCAATGAAAACTAATTGGACACAGCTTCAAATCTGCATTTTCAAATCCTGTACATCAAATATCTACAGGATACTGTACACGTGAATAGACCCTAATAAAGAAGATTATTCTGCCTCTGAATTTGTTTGATCAGAAATATATTCATTTATCCTGCACTGATTGTGGTGACACTCAGGCCAACATGTGCTATCTGATTTTGATGTATTGTATGTGTATCAAGTCTTAGTATGGTGGCAATATTGGTATTCCTATAGTTGTTTTTACCTGAATCACTGAATGGTGGCGTTATTTACTCATGGCATGGTGGTGTTATATAGTCTTGGTTTGATGTATATGGAGCACAGGGGGCTTAACCTCTTCAGGACATGGGGCGTATGCATATGCCCTGCATCCCGAGTCCTTAAGGACGTAGGGCATATGCATACGCCCGTGGGAAATCCGGTCCCCACCGCTAGTCGGTTGGGGACCGGACCGGGATGCTTGCTGGAATCATTCAGCAGGCATCCCAGCACATCACCGAGGGGGGTCCTAAGACCCCCCCCCCCCCCCATGTCGGCGATCGCAGAAAATTGCATGTCAATCCAGACATGCAATTTTCTGCTATTTTTGGCTGATCTGGTCTCTGGTGACCCGATCACCCGGAAAATAGGGATGATCGGAGCTGTCAGTGACAGCCCCGATCATACTGAGGCATAGGAGCGAGGTCGCAGTGCTGCGATCTCCTCCTATCCCCTGCCATTAGTCAGAACTGAATTCTGACCAATGGCAGCGCAGGACAGTGGGTTGCCATGGGAACCCCCCCGTTCTGCCCACCCCTGGACAGAACGAGGGGAGAAGATGGAGGCCGGTACCTGGAGGAGAAGATGCGTGGGGACTGCCGATCATCGCTGGAGACTGCGGAGATCACGGCGCAGGTAGGGAAGGAAAGTTGCAGTAAAGCAATCTTTACTGTGGCAACCACTAGGGAGGCCGAACTGCTGGGAGTTGTAGTTTCGCAACATGTGGAGGGTCACAGTTTGGAGACCACTGTTACAGTGGTGCCCAAACGGTAGCCCTCCAGATGTTGCCAAACTACAACTCTCAGCATGCCTAGACTGCCCAGGCATGCTGGGAGTTGTAGTTCTGTAACATTTGTCCCTTCAGATTTTGCAATTTTCATGAAATTTTTGAAAATTGCTGCTCTACTTTGAAGCCCTCTAATTTTTTCAAAAAGTAAAAATATGCCCATTTTATGATGCCAACATAAAGTGGACATACTGTATTTGTCAATAAAATGTATTTGGAATATCCATTTTCCTTAGGCTAGGATTCCACTTGTTTTTTTTTTCTGGCAGTTTTTGGAAAACTGCCACTGCAGTTTTTGGAAAACTGCCACTGCAGTTTTTGAGCCAAAGCCAGAAGTGTATTCAAAAGGAATAGGACATATAAAGGAAGGACTTACACTTCTCCTCCCTTATGGATCCACTTCTGACTTTGGCTCAAAAACTTCAGTGGCAGTTTTCCAAAAACTGCCAGAAAAAAAAACAAGTGGAATCCTAGCCTTACAAGCAGAGAGCTTCAAAGTTAGAAATATGCAAAATTTTCTAAATTTTCATGAAATTTTGGGTGTATTCAACAAAAAAGGATGCAAGTAACGACGAAAATTTACCACCAAAATAAAGTAGAATATGTCACGAAAAAACCGTATCAGAATATTCGGTAAAAACGCTTTAGAGTTATTAATGCGTAAAGTGACGGTGGTCAGAATTGTGAAAAAGGGCTCAGTCCTTAAGGTGAAAAATGGCTGCGTCCTTAAGGGGTCTAAGGGATTAACCAGAGCGAGGATTTTGTTTTTCTAGAAGCATGCCCATTCTACATTATTTATGAAAAAAGTAAGCCTTTAATACCCCCAGCGCTCCTGTGGTGCCTCTGATATCCCGCTCCGGTCCCTGGCTGCAATCCTCTTGCTATGTATAATAGTATTAGTGGTGGTAATATTGGTCTCAGTATACAGGATTTAGACAGTGTGTGCATATATATATATATATATATATATATATATATATATATATATATTTATCCACACACAAAAAAGAGGAATACATCTGTGCCCCAATGTCAGTGGCTGTAGGGCTGGTTTACAATTATTTCCAGGGCTGGTTTTTATTCCCAGTCCGGCCCTGAATACAGTAGTGAGAATATGGCCTGAAAGCTGTCCGGGCTGCACAGAGCCTATAGACAGCATACACACTTAATTTGGATTTTCTAGGACCTTTGGTAACAAGGATGGCTTGAGGTGAGGCATTAAAATGTGAGTGACTGCCGCTATTGACTGCTGAGTGCTGGCACAAGGAATACACACCAGACAGAATGTTGGTATCATATCACCTTCCCAGCATACTGCCTAAAGAGCTGCCCAATGAGTTCTGTTTAATTACACTGAAGTACATTGGGGGGTATTTATCAAAGGGTTTATGTGTCTTTTTTAACGTAACTTTGGCGCAATACTTTGGTGCAGTGTCTTTTTGTGCCAAAGTTTGGCGCATCTTCTCCACTGTCATTTTTTAGAACTTTCTCAAAATCACACGGTCCTGTGTGTGATTTTAACTTTAGTCAGTAATTCATCATTTGGCACAATTTTGGCCCAAATCCCGTTTTTTTGGCGCAAATCACCGCCAAGAAATTTTGCACATGGAAAACACACATAGCAATGTCAGAAAATGTAAAGGCATCCAAATACATTAAAAACATTTTTTGTGAAAGCAGCGACGCCTCCAGGGCTGCTCAATACTATCCTGCAACATAGTTGTCTCTGAGGAACCTTCACTCTCCGTTGAGCCAGCATTGGACATGGCCACACAGGTTCAGGAAAGGTAAGCACTAAAGCAGTGGTCTCCAACCTGCGGACCTTCAGATGTTGCAAAACTACAACTCCCAGCATTCCCGGACAGCATGCTGGGAATTGTAGTTTTGCAACATCTGGAGGTCCGCAGGTTGAAGACCACTGCACTAAAGTAACAAAACAAAAAAAAACTACCCAAGTTGAAAATAAAATCCATTTCACATGGGGACTATAAACCCCACAAAAGAAAATAATTCACGTCGCTTGCTGATATACTGCAGGAGGGACTCTGAAATGGCTGCTCTGCAGGGTAAAATACACTGTCCTCTGTGGTGGTAAGTTCTGTGTAAAAGGCGCTGTGAACAACTGATTTCAACATTTGAGCCAAAATTACTAACAACTTGCACCAAATGATAAATTTGGTGCATGTCCACGAAAACCAAAGTGAAAAAAAAGGGTAAAAAGAAACTGTCAACAGGCAAAATTGATAAATACCCCCCATTGCTTTTACATTTGACAAAAAAAGGGAAGTTTAGTTATGATGTCAAAATCATCATGTTACATTTTGATTGGTTATTTGAGCTTTATCTCTGTAAATATTAGCATATTTAGCATCCATTTCTTTCTTGGCCAAAGTTCATTTATGCGGCCCTCTCGCTCTCATAGTGGAAAATCCCAGATCCTTGTCCTTCTATACTATCTGTATCCTCTTCAAATATTTTGTCTTCTGACATCTCATCTTGGGCCTTCCAAGGTCTTTTTCTTAGTCACGAGCAGAATGCAAGCTGACTTATGGGTTAAGGGTAGTTTAGCAAATATCTTTCTCCAGCATCAGCAATGGCATATTACTATTAATATATTGATCAGTCATCAGAAACATAAGGTTCATCCTTCTCAATTCCCCCTAAAGATATTTGTTAAACGTACACGACATCTTTCCCTATAATATACTCCGCCTATCAGTCTCAGGTTACAGGGGGAAAGAAAAAATACGGGTATGAGATGCTTCACTGGTTTGAGGCGAGCGGCTCCTTATAAACCACCCCCCTTTGTACCCAGACTGATCCTTCACCTGGGACTCATATATTAGCTCTACTCTACTGGAGCTGCTAATGAGCACCAACACTACTACATGTCAGTGAATGCAATCTACATTTAACCCAATGGGACAACCATGGTTATAAAAGCAGCACTTTTAAACTGAAAAAAGTACAGTATGTTCTACAGGGCCTGACAAAAGAAAAAAAATATACAAAACAGAAAAAATTACTTAACAGTATCTGTGAGAAAAAACAAAACAAAAATTTTTTGCTGGATTAATCGAAATCCTGGAGTATGAAAATCTGCTTATGGTATTTTTTGCAAGATGTAACGGGGGGGAATAGCAGCCCACATACACAGCTGCAGCTAAACTTCTTTTTTTTTATTTTTTATTTTATTTACTTAATGGATTGCTGCAAATTTTGATTACCATGAAATTATGTATTTTATCACTTATGAAACCATGATTTATTTAAAAAGGATATACATCAGGAACATCGCGTGAGAGATGTGTGTATCCATGTTGATTTTTTTCTAGCTTCACCGATGTGGGTGTAATATGCAAAACCCTGCTGATTGGGGGTGGTATACACAATGATTTGTTATTTCTATTAGGTGTTTAGAAAGGATTTTTCACCATAAGTACTAATTGATATAATTTCCATCCACATTGTAACATGAGCACAATTTATTAAGTACATTACTAAATATATCTTAGGCCTCCCACTGCAGAAAAACCTGTTCGGGTTACACAACCGTTCATTTTAATGGGTCTGCAAACCTGCCACTATTACGGACTGTCCATGTGCCCAAACAAGTGCATGGTAGCGTAACTCGCAGTGGAAATCTACTGCTAGTTACGAACATGTGAACGGTCTCTTAAACACAAAAAATATTTACAATAGATCTTAGATTTGGACCCTGATACGTTTGTGTTATGGCCTTAGATGCTTTTCCTACTCGTCTGATCCTTCTGCTCCCCTGCATGTGAACCCAACTGTCTTGTACTACAATAAAGAAGCCCCTGATATGCAAACCTGGTGAGTGCTCCTCATCTTTCCTGCATATTGATACAGTATGTATTGGTTCCAATAAAACCATTGTATGTTGATTTCATAACTCTGTGGAAAAATTGTCATTTGTTCCAAAGCGCACGAAAGTTCAGCTTAAAGTAAGAAAACATGAAGAATAAAGAAAAATAAACACAAAAATATACAATTTTTATTGCAAACAAAACATCTGTTTAGCTATTGATGTCAATAGAACTCAATTAGTGAAAGAAAGATGTTTTTATGTTGTATTTTAGCGGTTTTTCACCCGTAAAATTGCCACTTCCTGGATGTAAAAATGGCCAAAAATACACTGTGTAATCATGGCCAAAGAAGGAAAACTACAAACCATATAAGGTCTAGAACAGTGATGGTGAACCTTTTTGAGCCTGAGTGCCCAAACCGTAATTCACGACAACTTTTTTCCCCTCAAAGTGCCAGCACAGCAATTATATCAGAATACTGAGGATTAAGTTTAGAAAAAACTATTCATACAGTTGCCATAACTAATTAACATCTTTAGTTTTAAAAGAAGAACATAACAACTGTGCTGTGTGTTTGAGGGGTGCTGTGAGAGGGTCTGCTGTGTTTATGTAGGTGTGTGGGGGGATGGGGTGCTGTGTGGGGTAGGTGCTGTGTGTGGGGGGATGGAGTGCTGTGTGGGGTAGGGGCTGTGTGTGTGGGGTGGATGGAGTGATGTGTGGGGTAGGTGCTGTGTGTGTGGGAGGGGATGGAGTGCTGTGTGGGGTAGGTGCTGTGTGTGTGTGGGGGGATGGAGTGCTGTGTGGGTGTGGGGGTAGGGGCTCTGTGTGTGTGTGGTGGGGGGGGGGTTAGGGGTGCAGCAGGTTATTTATTTTTAATAAATTTAAAATGCTCATTTATTTATTTTTAACAGTTATCCCCCCCCCCTCCTCTCTTCTTCTTACCTTTGGAGAAGGAGGGGGAGGACACAGTCATATGATGGGGAATATACACTATAGGAGAGGCACCAGCTATATGAGGGGTACTGCTATATGAAATTCATGTAGCCCATGTTTCCCCTCATATAGCCCATGTTCCCCTCTTACTGCCCCTCTCCCCTTCTCATACAGCCACTGTCCCCTCTCATACAGCCCCTGTCCCCCTTCATACAGCCCCTGTCCCCCCTCATACAACCTATGTTCCCCCTCATACAGCCGCTGTCCCCCCTCATACAACCTATGTTCCCCCTCATACAGATGCTGTCCCCCCTCATACCACCTATGTTCCCCCTCATACAGCCCCTGTCCCCCTCATACCACCTATGTTCCCCCTCATACAGCCCCTGTCCCCCTCACACAACCTATGTTCCCCCTCATACAGCCCCTGTCCCCCATCATACAATCTATGTTCCCCCTCATACAGCCTATGTCCCCCTCATACAACCTATGTTCCCCCTCATACAGCCTATGTGCCCCCTCATACAACCTATGTTCCCCCTCATACAGCCCCTGTCCCCCCTCATACAACCTATGTTCCCCCTCATACAGCCTATGTCCCCCTCATACAACCTATGTTCCCCCTCATACAGCCTATGTGCCCCCTCCTACAGCCTATGTGCCCCCTCATAAAACCTATGTTCCCCCTCATACAGCCCCTGTCCCCTTTCATACAACCTATGCCCCCCCTCATACAACATATGTCCCCCCCTCATAAAACCTATGTCCCCCTCATACAACCTATGTCCCCCCTCATACAGCCCCTGTCTTCACTCATACAACCTATGTTCTCCCTCATACAACCTATGTTCCCCCTCATACAACCTATGTCCCCCTTCATACAACCTATGTCCCCCTCATACAGCCCCTGTCCCCCCTCATACAACCTATGTTCCCCCTCATACAGCCCTGTTCCCCCTCATACAACCCATGTTCCCCCTCATACAACCTATGTCCCCCCTCATACAACCTATGTTCCCCCTCATGCAACCTATGCCCCCCTCATACAACCTGTGTCCCCCTCATACAACCTATGTCCCCCCTCATACAGCCTATGTTCCCCCCTCAGAAAGCATATGTTTCCCCTCATACAGCCCCTGTCCCCCCTCATACAACCTATGTTCCCCCTCATACAACCTATGTCCCCCCTCATACAACCTATGTCCCCCCTCATACAATCTATGTCCCCCCCTCATACAACCTATGTCCCCCCTCATACAACCTATGTCCCCCCCTCATACAACCTATGTCCCCCCTCATACAACCTATGTCCCCCCCTCATACAACCTATGTCCCCCCTCAGAAAGCATATGTTTCCCCTCATACAGCCCCTTTCCCCCCCATACAACCTATATCCCCCCTCACACAACCTATGTCCCCCCTCATACAGCCTATGTTCCCCCTCATACAACCTATGTCTCCCCTCTTACAACCTATGTCCCTCCTCATACAACTTATGTCCCTCCTCATACAACCTATGTCCCCCCTCATACAGCCCATTCCCTCCATACAAATAATCCTCTCCTTGTCATTATTAAATATTTTAATATGAAATAGGGAGGAATAATCTTAATTTCATGTACCTGGCCTGCACTCTGTTACTTCCTCCCACGCGGCTCCTGCTGTACCATAGAGCGCTGGGAGGAAGTGACTTCCTGCCAGCGCTCAGCACTGCTGGGAGAAAGCCACAGCCCGGCGCACTGTACGGGAGTCGGCTTCCACCGCAGGGCTTTTAAGTGCTGTGCCAAGCCACCGCGTGATGCCGAGCAGAGCCACCGTGGGAAGCCAGGCCGAGCTGCTGCATGAGCCGGTGACAAGTAGTCGCCAGATTTGGTCAGTTGGCGAACTATGGCCGCGTGCCCACAGAGGGGGCTCGGCGTGCCACCTGTGGGACGCGTGCCATAGGTTCGCCATCACTGGTCTAGAAGGTATGTAGCTGTCTGGCCATGCTCTGTTCTCTAACAGAGGGAAAGAGAGGATTATAAAAAATATGTGCTTTTCCTGTCTAGGTGCTACAAGTGGGACTGCTGGGACACTGATAGCAATTGATAGCAATAAACAGGAAACAGGGGAGTCATAATGATTAAATATTATTTATCAAGAAAGACAGAAAGTCGGCACTGCCGCCTACCAGTTGCTGGAGGTGGTATGAACTGCAACCTACTTCAGGTGTCTAGATGAAATCGTGTTCACACGGTGCTCAATCTCAGGAAATGTAGCAAATCTAATAACATGGAAGAAGTGACAGGAGCCACTCGTGGATGCAACACGTAGATTTATTCAGGTACGGTCACAGGATGCAACACAGTCAACAAGCCGTTTCATGCTAAATGCGCTTATTCATGACCTATCCCAGAATCCTTCACCTCCACCTTAAATAAGTCGGGATACACCCAACTTTATTAACAATGGACACCCCACTCCTTAAAACTTACTAATAAAATATACAAAATATTACAATAGTACAAAATCTAGGAATAAGGTGAGGGTATTCCTTGCACATATAGCTTAGTAACAGTTAAATATATTGTTACATAATTAAATTATCAAAATACCAAAGAAAGGAAAAAAACTGGAAAAAGTAAAAAGAAAATGAGAGAAGAGAAAAAAAAGAGAAAAGAAAAAGGAGCTCAAAAATACGGTGAAAGAAAAAAGACAAAAGACAGTAAGTTGTTACTGATCTATGGGGAACGTACTTAGATCGCTTCTAGTATTTAAACCTAGGACCCCTAAGGCTTCGGTCTATAAAATAAATTCCGTCTCATTTTGTAATAATAATTTATTTCTATCTCCACCTCTATCTGGGACCTTTTGGACACATAAACCCATGAACTTCAAATCATTGCCTCTTGCATATGTTTCACAAAACGTGTGCTACCTACTCCTGTCTTTAGTGATCTTAAATGTTCCCTAAAACGAACATACATCGGCCTAATAGGTGCGTTTAGGAGGTGAAGTTTTTTAGAGAAAGGATTTTATCACATGCAAAACTTGTTTTGTGATGTATGTGCTGATCTGCAGTTGTGGATATTTTTACATAGGGAAGACTATTAGGCCGATGTATGTTCGTTTTAGGGAACATTTAAGATCACTATAGACAGGAGTAGGTAGCACACGTTTTGTGAAACATATGCAAGAGGTACATTATAATAAAAGTAATGATTTGAAGTTCATGGGCTTATATGTCCAAAAGGTCCCAGACAGAGGTGGAAATAGAAATAACTTATTATTACAAAAATAGTTTATTTTACGGATCGAAGCTTTGGGGGGTTCTAGGTTTAAATACTAGAATCGATCTAAGTACGTTCCCCATAGATCAGTAACCACTTTCTGTCTGATGTCTTTTTTCTTTCACCATTTTTTAGCTCCTTTTTCTTTTCTCTTTTTTTTTCTCTTCTCTCATTTTCTTTTTACTTTTTTCATTTTTTTCCTTTCTTTGGTATTTTGATAATTTAATTATGTAACAATATATTTAACTATTTGTTACTAAGTTATATGTGCAAGGAATACCCTCACCTTATTCCTAGATTTTGTACTATTGTAATATTTTGTATATTTTATTAGTATGTTTTAAGTACCGGGGTGTCCATTGTTAATAAAGTTGGGTGTATCCCGACTTACTTAAGGTGGAGGTGAAGGATTCTGGGATAGGTCATGAATAAGTGCAGTTAGCGTGAAACGGCTTGTTGACTGTGTTGCATCCTGTGACCGTACCTGAATAAATCTACGTGTTGCATCCACGAGTGCCTCCTGTCACTTCTTCCATGATTAAATATTACTTAACCAAATTAAAATGACTTTAATATTGACAAAACAATAAATAAACAAATACACAAATAAATACATAAATAAATAAATAAATAGACATGATTTTGTTTTTCAAACTGAGAGCAAATTGTACTCTGGTACATGGGTGAAATACCCAGTATGCCTCTTTATTTAAGGAATGTGTTTTATATCCCTCCGCTGGGAAGCTTATATGTCTTGTCATAACATATGAGCAAATTAACCCTTTCTGGGTGACATTCAATAAGATGTTGCACTGCTGTTGACATGTTCTGATTTCTAGAAGACAAAATTCTAGCTTTGAATTTTCTTTTGGTGCATCCTACGTAATATTTTTCACAAGCAATGCATTCAGTGATATAAACAACAGAGTCACAGTTACAAGTGACATGCTGTCTAATTGAATAGGTATTATTACTGTTGCCTGACTAGCTAAAAGTGTTAGTAGGAGACAAAACATTGCAGACTTTGCAAGGATGTGAGCCACCTGTATACAAGCTTCGATAATTTAATCATGTATGTTTTGATGATTTATTTAAAAATATTTTGGGGGTAGCAAATTGCCTAGGATAAGATTTCAGTCAGCTTCTTACCCTCTGTTAGAAGAGGTACTGTAAGTGTTAATATTGTTTGTTTAAAGGGATACTCCAGGGAAGTATATTTAAAAAAAAAAAAAAAAAAAAAAGCTCAAAAGCCACCACACTTCCTGGATATGTTCCCTGTAAACCATTCTGCCTGATATGCATGGTTCTTGTGGCCTTTGTTGTCTTCTTTGGCTGCTTGATTGGGTTTAGTTCCCTGGAGTACCCCTTTAAGTTGTGTAAATTGCTTGTTCTGTTGTAAGACTAGCATCAGAATGTTATTAAGGGTAGGGTCACAGGTGCCTTATTTTGCTGCATATTTGCTGCTGTGTATTTACCTACCCATTGAAGTCAATGGGAAGCAAAATAGGCAGCTAATACAGCTAATAACACACAGAAAAAATATGGCATGTATTACCCTACCCTGAAGGGATTATCCAGCTTGGATAAACCTTTGCCCACTGCACAGTATATATAACAAAATACTTTCAGCATTCTAATTGTGCCTCTGGTATCCCGCTGTTATGACACTCTGGGCATCGACATCACTCTGGGCCCAAGAGTCACAATTTCTGATAGGGAGAGGATCACAATTGGGGACCAGAGTGGGACACGGGAGGCACAACTGGAACACTGGGATAAGTAAAGGTTTTTTTCATACACTATGCAATGGGCAAAGGTGTCAAAAATAAACCTTCCTCCGGCTGAATGACCTCTTTAAGGCCTTTTTAGAGCTAGTAGTAATGTCAATTAAAAGTCAGATCTTAGGCTTTGTATATATATTGGATGAATCATGGGTATGCTTTAGAGGAGAAACGCAGAATTATCTGGCACTGGATGGACCAGCAAACAAGTATTGTGAAACGCATTGCATGCTGGTCCAATAAAACTTCCTTTGCTTCATACTTGTTTGTAGGTCCATCCAGCGCGGGAAAATCCTGCGTTTCTCCTCTGAAGCAAACTCACAATTCATCCATTGCATTCAGCAGGTAGGCTGGAGGAGGACCCTTTGCACTCGATACCTTGCTCCATTGTTGTGTATAAAGGTGCACAACACTCTGGGGTACGCGAAAGTAAAATTTTCACTTTTCGCTCTTCTTTTCACTTTTACTATATGTTGGCTTTAGTTCTATCTAGTATCCATCACAAAAAACCTATACACTTCAATCTATGAAAAAGTAATTGCAGTCACGATTGTGATTATGTCCTGTGCTACACTTTCTACAAGACGTTGTAAGTTCACCAATAGGAACGGCTTTTACTGCATGTGAGGGATACTCACTTCCTACATGCAAAATTGGGTTTCCTGCTGTCTGCTTTCTGTGGGTACAGGTGACCATGTGCTATCCCGCTGTACTGTTCAATTTTAAATTCAACCATTTTAAATTCAGCCCTTTTCATATTTCAAACTCAAATAATATCCCTTAGAACTTATATACTGCAGACATACTGAAGATACAGCTCTCTGCCAAATAGTGAGAACATCAATGTATCTAACATACCAGTAAATGCTACAAAAGGACTATTTCGGAAAAAATATACAATTCCTTCCACCACAACATTAAGTTTGCTAGTAAAGGTCTAGCCTCACATTGAGACGCCTTGCATTGTGTACATAATATTGTTCATTGAATAGAAAATAATTGGACATCATTAAACATGGAGTTACATGAAGCATCAGAATAGCCATTGTATTTCTTTTAATGACAATTTTGTGTCTGTATGACAATATGATGTGGAATTGAGTTATACAAGGAAGTTACATTACAGCTAAGCCATCTAAATGCATCTGTTCTTGTAATGTTTAATGAACTAGTTCTAGCATCCTGTAAATATTCTGGTACCCTGCAGACCATAACAAAGTGTTTTGCTGTCCTAGGCAGACAAAGCAAAAGGTGCCCCCTTCCCTCCATAGGCTATTAGCATCTCTAGATTTCATAAAGATGTATGTTTTGTCCTCCCACAAGAAAAAACAAAAGCAAAAGAGTAAATAATCAAAAGAGACGTGGAGCTCACACTAAGGAACACGAGGTTAACTGATTTCCTTCACTCAAAGGATACGGAGAAAAATAGAAGCAATGTAAAAAGATCAGTCCTCAGTGTTCCACTCACGAATGAGTGTGTAATGGATATCTGGTGATAATTAATTCTTATAAAGCCAGTTAGTATTCAAAATTATATGATATTTATTACACAGTTCTAAAAATATCTCTAGAAGTCTGCCTCCGCAGGGCCCTTGCGGTGTATAGGCTCGCTTCAGAGAATAAATAAAATAAACAGTAAAAATTAAGACCATATAATAATGCGGTTCACCTCTATAGTCATATTAATTACAATGTATATGAAATCATCACAGGATTTTTTCATATACATTGTAATTAATATGACTATAGAGGTGAACCGCATTATTATATGGTCTTAAATTTTACTGTTTATTTTATTTATTCTCTGAAGCGAGCCTATACACCGCAAGGGCCCTGCGGAGGCAGACTTCTAGAGATATTTTTAGAACTGTGTAATAAATATCATATAATTTTGAATATTAACTGGCTTTATAAGAATTAATTGTCACCAGATATCCATTACACACTCATTCGTGAGTGGAACACTGAGGACTGATCTTTTTACATTGCTTCTATTTTTCTCCGTATCCTTTGAGTGAAGGAAATCAGTTAACCTCGTGTTCCTTAGTGTGAGCTCCACGTCTCTTTTGATTATTTACTCTTTTGCTCTCACTCTTCGTGAGGTGCTCCATTAGTGATATGGATATCTGGTCACATTTAGAAAAAAAGAAGAAATCTATAGATAGCTTTGTATTCGAGAATGAAGTTGGGCAATATGTGAAACAAGAGTCTGTACACAATACATCTAATATGAATCTAATACAGTTATGTAATAAACTGGAGAATACCCTTTCAAAACGGTTGAGGAATCAGTGGGAAGTACAGAGTTTATCCCACCTTCTTGAACTGAATATTGTACCGAAGGGGCTAAGCCTTTTTAAAACACCAGCAGGGGACCTAGAGGGCCCTATGTTTAATAAAAAATGGGAAGAAACCTTGAGAGAGCAGTCTAAGATGTTAGTTAAGTTAATCATAGAAAGGAGAAAGGAACTCATTAAAGAGTTAGATATACAAATAGAGAGCATAAAGCAAGAATTGTCAGGGTTTGAGAAAGATGACAATTTTGTTAGACAACAAGAGTTCATTTGTAGACAACTGGACCAATTGGAACAGGAGATAATGAGGAGGAAAACCAAAAAACTAACATGGCAGAAAGTTAAATCTACAACTTATGTACAGCAAGACACTGACACATCTGAATATCAGATTCCAACACAAAACAGATATGCCCCCTTTATCAGAGCATTTTTTGAGGGATGGCCAAACTCACCAAGTCACTCCTACACAGAATCACAGATACAACCCAAGTTCCACTTCACACCGATCTCCATACAGAGATCAGAGGAAACCACATTATCAGGCACATTTCCAACCTCACTTTTCCCCTTACAGACAGCCATACAGACACCCCTGTCACATAGACCCTCCACATCAGTATTATTCACATCATATCCAATACAGAAGGAACCATCTGTTGTACACACCATCTCACCATCACCGAGGTTATCCCAGACACAATGAATACAACAGGGACCACAGTCAACACTATCATCCGAACTCACAGAGGCACAATCAATTTACAGAATCACAGAGGTACCACAGACCAATTTCACCTATGAAAACACGAGAAGGGAATACTATCAAAACACACCAAACAGTCATGAGGGAAGTCACATCATTGAACCAAACACAAAGTCCCAGAAAAAGAGGGTAAACCGCAGAATCAGAAAACATAGAAGCACAAAATCCACCACCGATGAAAATGGGGAAAGTACAACAGAATCTGTCCGATCCACAATAATAAATTTGAGTAATACAGTATTAACATCTTCACAGGAGACATTATTGAATAAGGTGTTAAAATTTGCACCTGATTATACACTGAAGAAATTTGATGTATATATTGGTTTGGAGAAGTATGTACGAAACATATGCCTCAAAAAGTTCTTTATGCGTCATCCAGTAGAAAAGACTGTCACAACCTCTAAATATATACGTACAGATTGCAAGCCAAAATCGTGGTTCATTCCCAGATCTGAAATGGGTCCAGATGTCTTAGCATACAAAAAGGCGGTAGAAGGTGATCTTAGGGCTTTGAAATGTAGAACACATAGGAAGTACAATATTATTTTCAGGGAGAAGAATGCAATCAAGGAACTTGATATCACGATACGCCCCGCCGATAAGGGCGGGGCTATCGTGATATTAAACACTAATGATTATGAAAGTGAATGTCTAAGGCAATTACAAGATACTAGGACATACAAAAAATTAAATACAGACCCCACATCAGAATATAGTAAACAGTTATATAATTTATGTAAGGAGACGTTGGATATGGAGATCATTGATGAGGCAGAGTCGAGGTTCATCTTGGGCACCCCCGATAGGTTACCCGTTTTTTATTGTTTACCCAAAACCCATAAGGATTATTTTCATCCCCCCAGTCTCCGATAGTTTCGGGCATAGGTTCAGTTACGTCCAATTTATCCCAATTTGTCGATCGTTTTTTGCAGCCTTTTGTCCAAAAAACAGAGTTTTATTTAAAAGACACAACTCAAATTATTAAAATATTAGAACAATTTGATTGGACCACAGATCACATTTTAGCAACGTTAGATGTCAACTCACTCTATACTATAATAGAACATAAGGTATAGCAGCAGTGAGAATTTTTTTGGAAAAGGGTGACATTTTGGAGGAGTAAATTAAATTCATTTTGGACTCTATAGAGTTTATTTTGACACATAATTATTTTTATTTCAATGATGAATTTTATCTACAGCAAACAGGAACGGCCATGGGTACCAGGTTCACACCGAGTTATGCCAATTTGTTCATGGCAGCATGGGAGGCATTAACCATCTCTCCCATTCTCGGAGCGAACCTGGTACTATGATGATATTATTTTAATTTGGAAGGGCCCCAGGGTGGACCTTGACGCCTTCATCAATGGTCTCAATTTCAACGAATACAACCTCAAATTTACGTCTACGATCAGTTAACAAAAAATTGAGTTTTTGGATATTGAGATATTCCCGGTATCAGATCGCCTCAACTGTAAAACGTTTATTAAACCTACAGCTAAAAATAGCTTTATAAAATTTTGTAGCTGTCATTTACCCCGGTGGTTGATTAATGTTCTCACCGGTCAATTAAGACGGTTGAAGCGCAATTGTACGGAGGAATCTCAATTCCAACAGGAGGCTGAAAGATTGACATCACAATTTCTTTAAAAGGAATACCCAATAGAAACAATTAAAAAATCATTAGAACATGTCAATAGATTGGAAAGGAAGACCTTCTTTGAACCCCGCCAAATTCGAACTAAAGTGGAAGATCAACAAACAAAAATCATATTGCCCTACAATAAGGAATATAAACAGGTAGAAAGAATTTTTCTCAGACACTGGCATTTAATCAAACAAGATAAAATAATAGGGAATGCATTACCGGATAGACCCTTGATAGTTTACACCAAGGCCCTCAACCTGGGTTTAGCAGTGGCACCCACAGTAAAGAAAGCAAAACAAAAGGTGGCTTCATCCACGTGGTTAACCACAAAAGGTTTTTTTCGTTGTGGGTCATGCTCTAACTGTATGACCACAAAGGGACAAAGAAAAATAACAGAGGTGAAGTCGACCGCTGGTCCCTTTAACCCCTTAACGAAGCAGGACGTATATTAACGTCCTGTGCTGGCTCCCGCGATATGAAGCGGGGTCGCGCTGCGACCACGCATCACATCGCGTCGGTCCCGGCGCTCATCAACGGCCGGGACCCGCGGCTAATACCACACATCGCCAATCGCGGCAATGTGCGGTATTAACCCTTTAGAATCGGCGGTCAAAGCTGACCGCCACTTCTAAAGTGAAACTATCCCGGCTAGTCAGTCGGGCTGTTCGGGACCGCAGCGGTGAAATCCCCCTACAGAAGTTTGCAGCAGCAGAGTTTTTCCCCCTCCCCCAATCCTCTACCTTCCTCCAAAGTGCAGGCACTGATGAGTGACGTCACTAGCGCCTGCACTGCGCAGCAGGGTGGAGGTAACGTCTCCTCTGTGTAAGCGCAGATGCGGCTCACACAGAGGGGATGCCTTCTCCTGTATGTGCGTGTATGGGTTTTTCAGTTTGGCAGTTTTTTAATCCTTTTGGCATTTTTCAGCTATTTTTGGCTCCTTGTCAGTTTTTCAAAAACAACCTCTTGTTGAGACTTTGGCATTTTTTTAGGAAAATCTTGGCATTTTTCTCCCATAGAAGTCTATGGGAGTGAAAAAATGCCAAACAAAACGCCATGTGGGTTTCAACATTGGCATTTTTGCGGGTAGTTTTTATTCTTTTTTGGACTTTAGCAATAAAAAAAAAGTGATGAAGATACCTTTTTTAATAAAATTTTGTAGGGTACCATTAAAAAAAAGATACAGTAGGGATGAAAAAAATTGCATTTAGCGAAATGTATATTTTTGTATAACAAAATTTTTATACATTTTTAAACAGGGGCCAATTTATGTGGGTAGGCATGGAACTAAAAATGTAGAAAGCGGCCATTTAAATGTAAAAATAATATTTTTTTTTTTTACTTTTTTCTCTTTTTTAGGTAGTACTATTACTCCCAGCATGGAACAGACTGTTCCATGATGGGTGTAGTAGTACCTGTACTAACAAACAGATCACCTTGGATGTGACTTCTGACACCTGTTGCGATCCTCCTATATAATGCATAGAAGCGGACGGCATGGCCGCTCTTCTCTGGTCCCTTGCACTGTATTCTGCAATGTGAAGTTATTCCCATCACAGATTCATATTCCCCCGAAGAGCTGTGATTGGCCGGATGGCTTTACATTATACAGAGAAGAGTGGCCGTCATCTGTACATTATACAGAGAAGAGCATCCGGTATCTATACATTATTCATAGAAGAGCGTCCAGCATCTATACATTATACAGAGAAGAGCGCCTGGCATCTGTACATTATACAGAGAAGAGCGTCCGGCATCTGTACATTATACAGAGAAGAGCGTCCGGCATCTATACATTATACAGAGAAGAGCGTCCTGCATCTATGCATTATACAGGGAAGAGCAGCCTGCATCTATACATTATGCAGAGAAGTGTGGCCAGGATTCTATACATTATTCAGATAAGAGCATTCGGCATCTATACATTATACAGAGAAGAGCGTCCGGCATCTATACATTATACAGAGAAGAGCAGCCGGCATCTATATATTGTACAGAGAATCTCGGCCGGAATCTATGCATTATACAGAGAAGAGCGGCCAGCATCTATACATTATACAGAGAAGAGCATCCGGCATCTATACATTATACAGAGAAGAGCAGCCGGCATCTATGTATTATACAGAGAAGAGCAGCCGGCATCTATGTATTATACAGAGAAGAGCATCCGGAATCTGTACATTATACAGAGAAGAGCATTCGGCAACTATACATTATACAGAGAAGAGCATCCGACATCTATACATTATACAGAGAAGAGCAGCCGGCATCTATACATTATACAGAGAAGAGCATCCGGCATCTATACGTTATACAGAAAAGAGCAGCCGGCATCTATACACTATACAGAGAAGCGCAGCCGGCATTTATACATTATACAGAGAAGAGCATCCGGCAGCTATACATTATACAGAGAAGATCATCCGGCATCTATACATTATACAGAGAAGAGCACCCAGCATCTATACACTATACAGAGAAGAGCATCCGGCATCTATACTTTATACAAAGAAGAGCAGCTGGGATCTATACATTATACAGAGAAGAGCATCCGGCATCTATACATTATACAGAGAAGAGCAGCCGGCATCTATGTATTATACAGAGAAGAGCAGCCGGCATCTATGTATTATACAGAGAAGAGCATCCGGCATCTATACATTATACAGAGAAGAGCATCCGGCAACTATACATTATAAAGAGAAGAGCATCAGACATCTATACATTATACAGAGAAGAGCAGCCGGCATCTATACATTATACAGAGAAGAGCATCCGGCAGCTATACATTATACAGAGAAGAGCATCCGGCATCTATACATTATACAGAGAAGAGCACCCAGCATCTATACATTATACAGAGAAGAGCATCCGGCATCTATACATTATACAGAGAAGAGCACCCAGCATCTATACATTATACAGAGAAGAGCATCCGGCATCTATACTTTATACAAAGAAGAGCCGCCAGGATCTGTACATTATATAGGATGATCGCAGCGGTGACACCTGTTGTGATCTGTCTATTAATGCAGGTACTACAGCTCCCAGCATGGAGCAAAGTGTGCTCCATGTTGGAAGCAGTAGTACCTGCAGTTAAGGACATATCACAGTGGGTGTCACTCCTGAAACCTGCTGCGATCCTCCTATATAATGTATAGATGCCGTACGCTCTTCTCTGTATAATGTATAGATGCCGGATGCTCTTCTCTGTATAATGTATAGATGCCGGCCACTCTTCTCTGGTGCCCTGCACTGCCTATATATACACACCTATTCATATTTAGTGAATTTAGTGAAACAGAGAGATGTGAGCCTGTGATGTGAATAACTACATCGCAGAATACAGTGCAGGGGGCCAGAGAAGAGCGGCTGTGCCGCCCGCTTTTATAGATTATATAGGAGGATCGCAATGGGTGTCAGAATCTGTCTGTTAGTTCAGGTACTGCTACTCCCATCATGGAACAGTCTGTTCCATGCTGGGAGTAGTAGTACTACCTAAATGATGTTAAAAAAAAATTGAGCAAAAAAAAGAAAAAAGTTAAAAACACACACACTTTATTAAACACATTATTAAAATACATTGCTAATAAAAAGTTTAACAAAATGTATTATAAAAAAATGTATGTAATTTTTACATTTAACTGGCCCCTTTCTACATTTTTATTATTGCCGACTACATTTTTAGTTCTCTGCCTGACCTCCTAAATTGTTTCCTGTTTAAAAATTTATAAAAAATTTGTTCTAAAAAAATATAAATTTCGTTAATACATTTTTTCCATCCCTACTGCATCCTTTTTTTTTCTGGTACCCAACAAATTTTGAAAAAAATGCCAAAGGGGCCAAAAATGCAATTTCCACTCAAAGGCAAAAACACCAGAAAAAAATGCAAGAAAAAATGACAAAACGGAGGGAAAATCAGTGAAAGTTTTTCTGGCAACTTTTCTAGCATTTTTTTGTAAAAAAAATAATTTTAAAAAAGCCAGAAAAAATACATTGTGGAAACCCAGCCGGAGAGTGAAAATTGACATGTGAATTATACCTTTAAATAAACAGATTGCAGCCCTCTACGTTATGTATACAAATGTTTTCATCCCAATTACCTCTATTAACAAATATAGATTGTATGGGAAGAAAAGACCGCAGGGTCCTTGCAGTCTATTCACACACTGATTAATCACTTATAAAATATAGACAAATATAAAAATTACAAATTACATAGCAGTATACAGAGAATAAAATACATTTAGGCGTATGGTGGTTTTGTTAAACAATGTTTTTTTGTAACAATAGTATTGCTTCTAAATAAAGAAACTGTTTTGTTACAGTCCTGTGGTTGGCGTTGATAACTGTAACAAATGTAGCAAAAGTCACAGGAGTAACAGAAAAAAATTGTCTATTAGTTTAAAAATGTAGAAAAATAGTGTTGAGCGGCATAGGCCATATTCGAATTCGCGAATATTCGCGAATATATAGACGAATATTCGCATATTCGTAATATTCTCGTTTTATTTTCGCATATGCGAAAATTCGCGTATGCAAAAATAACATATGCGAAAATTAACATATACAAAATTAGCATAAGCTAAAATTTGCATATGCGAAAATTCGCACACCAGTCTCGCACAGTAGTATTACAGCCTTCTTTACACCACACAAGCTGGAAGCAGAGAGGGATGATCCCTGTGATGTGTAGTGTGGAAAAAAAATAAAAATAAAAAAAACGAATATTCGTAATTACAAATATATAGCGCTATATTCGCGAATTCGCGAATAAAATTTGTATTGCGAATATTCACGAGCAACACTATAGAAAAAATATAGTAGTAAGGTTTGTTTGTACTCCCATACTTTACTAAATTGTTCAGTTCAGTTCATGAGGTGTATTTAAAAAAAAAAATAAAACATTGGTGGGTTGAATAACTGGATGGACTGAATTCTAATATACTTGACTATTTTTGTTGTTTTGTTTACAATAATCACATATCATTTGTTAAGGTATACCTGTCATTTGCAAAAACGTTGTTTATAATGTAGATAATATTACATGTATATTTGTAATCTACATTGGTTAAAAAAAAGTGTATATTTTGTCCCTGCAGCTATTGCCTGTGTGTCTCAGTGCTGAGACAAAATAGAGGAAGTTTGGGACTAGCAGGGCTCTGTGCAGTGAGGACAAGCAGGGCTTTGGTGCACTGAGGACAAGCAGGGCTCTGTGCACCCAGGACAAGCAGGGCTCTGTACACTGATGACAAGCAGGACTCTGTACACTGAGGACAAGCAGGGCTCTGTACACTGAGGAACAGCAGGGTTCTGTACACTGAGGACAAGCAGGGCTCTGTGCCCTGAGGACAAGCAGGGCTCTGTACACTGAGGACAAGCAGGGCTCTGTGCACTGAGGGCAAGCAGGGCTCTGTACACTGAGGACAAGCAGGGCTCTGTGCACTGAGGGCAAGCAGGGCTCTGTACACTGATGACAAGCAGGGCTCTGTACCCTGAGGACAAGCAGGGCTCTGTGCACCCAGGACAAGCAGGGCTCTGTACACTGAGGACAAGCAGGACTCTGTACACTGAGGACAAGCAGGGCTCTGTACACTGAGGGCAAGCAGGGCTCTGTACACTGAGGACAAGCAGGGCTCTGTGCACTGAGGGCAAGCAGGGCTCTGTACACTGATGACAAGCAGGGCTCTGTACCCTGAGGACAAGCAGGGCTCTGTGCACCCAGGACAAGCAGGGCTCTGTGCACTGAGGACAAGTAGGGCTCGGTGCACTGAGGACAAGCAGGGTTCAGTGCAGTGAGGACAAGCAGGGCTCTGTATACTGAAGACAAGCAGGGCTCTGTGCTCTGAGGACAAGCAGGGCTCTGTGCACCCAGGAAAGGCAGGGCTCTGTACACTGAGGACAAGCAGGGCTCTGTACACTGAGGAAAAGCAGGGTTCTGTAAACTGAGGACAAGCAGGGCTCTGCGCACTGAGGGCAAGCAGGGCTCTGTACACTGAGGACAAGCAGGGCTCTGTGCGCCCAGAACAAGCAGGCTCTGTGCACTGAGGACAAGCAGGGCTCTGTACAGTGAGGACAAGCAGGGCTCTGTACACTGAGGACAAACAGGCTCTGTGCACTGAGGACAAGCAGGGCTCTGTACACTGAGGACAAGCAAGGCTCTGTGCACTGAGGACAAGCAGGGCTCTGTACACTGAGGACAAGCAGGGTTCTGTGCACTAATGTTGCATAATGTTTATTATCTACCTTATGTAAAATATATTTGCAAATGTCAGGTACACTTTAAAAGAATTTGTTTAACCAACATTTGATGCATAATTAATGAGATGGTGCTTCTTACATCTCCTTTGTCTGGTTTGGGTGTAAGTATAAAGGTTTGTAACATGTCAGTTCACATTTTGTGCATTTCTCAATGTGTAATTTACACTCTTTGTATATTTTTAGATGTAGTGTTTCTGATGTTTAGGATTTTTAACATGGATTAAATAAAGAATCAGGATTTTGTTACTGTATGCTCTGGCTTAGTTGTCTGTTTGCTACTATCAATGGGAGAATTGCTGTGCACTACAAGCAAAGGTGATCTAAAGTAACCCCCTTTTTATATAGTTTTATATATTTATCTAATGTTTCAAATGGTATGGATCCAGTTTTATATTTTCTATAATTGCTGAATACAGAAAACGAATCACAACATAATTTCTATAAATATATTTTTCCTCTTGTAAGATTTTAATGCTCTCTGAAGATAACCATTTTATGTGAAGCATAATCCGTCTTAAAGGACATAAAACATCTCAGAAACAATATCACTTGTGATGGGCTGAAAGCCTCCGTGGATTTCATTTGTTTATGTTGACAATTTTACTTAAAGGGGTACTCTGGTGGAAAAAATGAAAGTGAAAGTTAAATAGATTTGTAAATTACTTCTATTAAAAATATTTACCTTTCCAGTATTTATTAGAAGCTGTATGCCACAGAGGAAATTATTTTCTTTTTTAATTTCTTTTTTTGTCTTGTCCACAGTGCTCTCTGCTGACATGGGATGCCCATAACAGGAACTGTCCAGACCAGGAGAAAATATCCATAGCAAACCTATGCTGCTCTGGACAGTTCCTGACACGGACAGAGGTGTCAGCAGAGAGCACTGTAGACAAGACAAAAAAGAAATACAAACATAAAAGAATTTCCTCTGTAGCATAAAGCTGCTAAGAAGTACTGAAAGGGTAAATATTTTTTAATAGAAGTAATTTACAAATCTGGACAATAGGATGTGTAGCTCACTTAAAGATAAAGGTAAGGAGAGTGTTCGAGGTTAAAGGTGATGCCTTCACCCAATCAGGCCTAGTCAAAAAATGGGAAAATATATGTATATACCAGTCTTCAAGAACACTAGGGATGTGTAGAATAAAGAGGAAAGAAAATAGTGGATCTAATAAGGATTTATTAATATATGTATATAAGTAAGTAAATGCAAATAAATTACCAATCACTCTGTAGGGCCCTTGAAGGAATGAATTGGTAATAATCAATTAATATATTAATAAAAATGCAGATAAAAATGCAGATAAAAATAATATAGCAGAAATGCACCAATGTCCACTACGGTGGTTAGCAACGTGTCTCTTTTGGTTAGTAGTCACTCTTGGTCACAGTTAAGTCCAAGGATATCCAATTAAAAGAGTCACAGTTAGCCAAATATAGCAATAGTGGCGATAATAGCAACAGTTGTAGCAATTATGGCAGAAGTTTGTAGAGTATCGGTGCACAGCACCACTCACCCTCCTTCTCGGCTGTTAGCGATTCCGGCAAGCAATGATGTTCACAGGTAATGATTTCGGCAGACCGCGATGTCCTGTAGGTGATAAGAGCTGTTTGTATTGCCGGTCTGGATCGTAGCCTAGGTGAGTGGTTCTCCGGTGGGCTGTAAGTATCCTGGGCTGGCACGGGGAGGCGTCCGGCCTAGGGAGAACGTGTCCAGGAACTCTGCCATCCGGGGCTGTGAATGGAGATCTGGGAGCAGCTGCGTGTCTGAATGATGCGCTGAATGAGGTACCTTACTGTCACTGAAGAAAAGGCCTGCAGGCATTGAAACGTGTCTGTCTTGCAAAAGCACCTTATACCACTTCTAGAGAGACTATATCCACACATTTTGGCTAGCAACTGCTGGATGCTCACAGAACTGGGACCACTGCAACACGCGCGCAGCTAGCGCATCATTCAGACACGCAGCTGCTCCCAGATCTCCATTCACAGCCCCGGACAGCAGAGTTCCTGGACACGTTCTCCCTAGGCCGGACGCCTCCCCGTGCCAGCCCAGGATACTTACAGCCCACCGGAGAACCACTCACCTAGGCTACGATTCAGACCGGCAATACAAACAGCTCTTATCACCTACAGGATATCGCGGTCTGCCGAAATCGCTACCTGTGAACATCATTGCTTGCCGGGATCGCTAACAGCCGAGAAGGAGGGTGAGTGGTGCTGTGCACCGATACTCTACAAACTATTGCCATAATTGCTACAACTGCTGCTATTATCGCCACTATTGCTATATTTGGCTACAGTATCATAGGAGTTGATTACTGAACTGTGACTCTTTTAATTGGATATCCTTGGACTTAACTGTGACCAAGAGTGACTACTAACCAAAAGAGACACGTTGCTAACCACCGTAGTGGACATTGGTGCATTTCTGCTATATTATTTTTATCTGCATTTTTATCTGCATTTTTATTTATATATTAATTGATTATTACCAATTCATTCCTGCAAGGGCCCTGCAGAGTGATTGGTGATTTATTTGCATTTACTTACTTATATACATATATTAATAAATCCTTATTAGATCCACTATTTTCTTTCCTCTTTATTCTACACATCCCTAGTGTTCTTGAGGACTGGTATATACATATAATTTACAAATCTGTTTAACTTTCTGGCACCAGTTCATAATAAAAAATAAAGTTTTCCACTGGAGTACCCCTTTAAGCATGACAGAATAGCAACAACTAAACACTTTGTATTTCTCACTGTCTATGACCATTTCACTACTAGTTCTTGTATCCCTTCTACAAAGCATACAATACAATGTAATCTTAGGGCATCATAGTTCATCAGGGTGGTTTAGGTCCACCAAGGCACATGTTTTTTGTAAGCATGTATTATAATGACACATTAGGCTTGACAAATAGAATTGGTCCGCTGAGCATTATAAATAGTTGCTAAAATTTGCAGATCATATATCTGGTGTGCACTTTAAAGGCAGCATGGTGTGGCATGGTGTGGGCGGAGTGGCCATTGCAAAATTGGTACACCAGTGAAAGTACACACAAAACATGCCCAAAACCAGCCAACTGGCGTGCTTGAAACACAAAGACATCTGTACTTTATGACATGTTTATGGGAGCTATTAGATGATTGGGTGACTTGTAACTGGTCCTAGAGAAGAACAGCTCAAGAAGGGAAACCTAAAGTTGCGTTTCGTAATTTAAATTCTTATGCCACCCTGTATGCTTGTAAGTGACAATACTGATGTATAACCATGAAGTCTATTGTACTACACTAAGTATTTGCAGCCATCAAATACTGTTCCACTGTATGTGAAAGAAAAAGTAAGTATCCTTTCAGTCATCTGAATAAGCAAGGACATGCACAGAATATATGTAGGCACATTAATGTTAATTCACATCACAAAGTTGATACATGTCTATCTTTATGTATATATTCTACGTCAAACATAAAACAGTTTTTTTTAAGTTTTTGCATAAAAAATGTAGTTTTCTTGTGGAGTGGTTTCTTATTCAGAAACTTATGGAATTCATTTAAAAATCCTTATACTCTGCATTAGGGATGAGTGAATCAAAGCTGACGAATCCAAATTCCTTACGAATTTCCTGAAAAATGTGATTCGTAACAAATCCAAATATCACTGCAATTCGATAAAACGAATCGCTTCATTAGACTCCATTTAGTGCGATCCAGGCTCCAGGGCATCTAAAATGGCAGCTCCACATGTGAAGACATGGGGCATGGAACAGTGGGATTGCGGGATCACCCTGAATCACATGCAGCATGCAGGCCTAGTTGCTCTGAAAGGCCAGCCAAAGCTACACACTTGTATTTGTAGCCTAATACAGTTTTAAGCAGAGTGCATTGTCCTCCTCTCATAAGTGTAAACTGTACGTACACCTACATGGTGTACGATTTTGTTCCTGTTAGTCATAAGGGCCTAGTTGCTGTGAAAGTCCAGCCAAAGCTACACACTTGTTTTTGTAACCTAAGAAAGTTTTAAGCGAAGCGTATTGTCCTCCTCTCATGAGTGTAAACTGTACGTACACCAACATGGTGTACATTTTTTTCCCTTTTAAACTAAGTTGGGCCTAGTTACTGTGAAAGGCCAGCCAAAGCTACACACTTGTTTTTGTAGCCCAATACAGTTTTAAGCGGAATGCATTGTCCTCCTCTCATAAGTGTAAAATGTACATACACCTACGTGGTATACGTTCTTTTTTTTACTGTTAAACTTATTTTGGCCTAGTTACTGTGAAAAGCCAGCCAAAGCTACACACTTGTTTTTGTAGCATAATACAGTTTGTAGGAGAGTGTATTGTTCTCCTCCAATAAGTGTAAACTGTACGTACACATACATGGTGAACGATTTTGTTCCTGTTAAAAGTTATAGGGGCCTAGTTACTCTGAAAGGCCAGCCAAAACCACACACCTGATTTTGTAGCCAAATACAGTTTTAAGTGTAGTGGAGCATATTGTCCTCCTCTCATAAGTGTAAGATATACGCACTCAGTTGGCATGGCCCGGGAGCATTCCCTGTCCTCCAATTGCCTCTGTCCTATGATGTTCCCTCCCCTATATAAGTATCGTTTGCTTTGGGTTCAGCTCCAATATTTAGTGAGGATGATCTACTAGAAGACAGACAGCAGCTTCTGCCCAGCCAAGAATTGGAGGAGACATCCGCCGCTTTCTCCGCTAGGTGGACAAGTAGTGATAAGGAGAGTGGCGTGGGAGGTGGTGTTGCGAGCCTTCAGGCTCCTGCAGATGACACTGTTGAGGAACCCGAGGAGGACATCAGTGACAAGCAGACACAACTCGATGATGATGAAGCCGCAGCCCTGAGGCAGCAGCTGAGGGAGCAAGGTGGTAGCATGGTTGGGAGTCAGCATGGTGGCAGAAGTGGGAAGTCTTGAGCCAAACATGCCCATGGTAGACCACTTGCTTTGTGGCAGCCTACCTTCCTGGGAGGTAGTGGAACAGGGGTTCCTGGAGTCAGCGGCTGTAGCAGTCAGTCAGTGCGGACTGTTGGTGGGAAAATCAGCTACTCAGCGGTGTGGCAGTTTTTCATAAAGCATCCAGAGGAGGTTAACATGGCCACATGGAATATGCGTCGGCAGAAGGTGAAACGTGGCCAGGGTCCCAATGTTGGCACCAAGGCCCTGCGTCAGCAAATGCAGCGTCACCATAAAGCTGCCTAGGAGAACCGTGGCTCCGATGTAGTGGATGAGCCTGTTGCATCACTCAGTGTCATGCCGGTACCTGTTTCAGCCAGTCAAGGCTCCACCACCTCAGCGAAGGAAGCTGTCTGCCATACCCATCTTCTGTCGGTCCAGATGCTCCTACTCCTCCTACTTCGAGTCAGTCATTCCACCAGCAATCCATCAGCGAAGCCATGTCCAAGAGACAGCAGTATGCGCCCACTCATCCAACGGCGCAGAAGCTGAATGTGCTCCTGTCCAAGTTGCTGGTGCTGCAGTCCCTCCCTTTTCAAGTGGTGGACGCTGCTCCTTTCAGAGAACTGATAGCTTGTGCTGAGCCGAGGTGGAGAGTCCCATGCCGTCATTTCTTTGCAAAAAGGCAGTACCAGCCCTGCACAATTATGTGGAACAGAAGGTGGGCCAGTCCTTGAGCCTGTCGGTGTGTACCAAAGTGCACATTGCAGAGCCGACGTGTAAAGCTGTAACTACAGTCAGGAACAATGCATGTAACTACGGTCAAGAACAATATCTGGGTGAATGTGGTTCCTGCACAGCCACAACAGCAACTTGGACAGGTCACGCCGCTTCCGCCTCCACTGTCTCAAGCTGTTGTCTGTCACACGTGTTCAATCTGATTGTCAAGCGTTTCCTGAAGTGTACCCCCCCCCCCATCTGCAAGACATCTTAACAATGGGAAGGAAACTTTGCATGCACTTCGGCCACTCATACAACGCAAAGCACATTCCATCCCACAACATAGTCTGATATGCGACGTTTCCACCCGTTGGAATTTCACCCTCCATATGTTGGACCGACTATACAAACAGAGAAAAGCAAATAATGATTTCTTGATGATCCAAGTGAAGAGGGCGACTCCCCTGTTTAACTTCAATGTCAACCAGTGGCAGTTCATACATGATATGTGACACCTGCCGCTTGCTCAGGCGCCAGGAATACGGGATGAATGACATCATTCCACTGCTTCATTTCCTACAACAGATGGTGGAAACAATGGCTGGTCAGGGCACTAAAGATGTGGCGCCTACATCTCATGGTTTTTATAGTCATCTGACAGGAGAGGAGGAGCAGGAGCAGCCTGTGGAGCTATAGGGTGATGAGAAAGACAGAGGACCCAGACACACTAGCATGATGCATGTTAACTTGCTTGCGTAGTGATTGCTGAATTGCTGACTTCTTGCTCTCCCCCTTGTTGGACCCTCACTACGGAAACAAAATGGGTGCCTTTGTTACACTCATTGAGAGGGAGGACAAACTGACCTACTACAGAGGCATCCTACGTAGTCAGTTGGTCGATGCCTATCTGCGCCATCGTCCATCCTCTGGCAGGTCTGACCCTCTGAGCTCAAGTTCCACTGCCATGGCTGCTGGGGAGGGGTGGGGTGGCAGGAGCAGTACCAGCTCCATCAGCAGCCTGTCTACAGTCGCTGATGAGTAGCTTTCTTCACCCGCATAGTGAAGCAATTCATCACCAGCAGTAGATCTGGAGCAGGACCTAACCAGCAGGTGGTGGCATACCTTGACATGACCCTGCCAACACACTTTGAAGATCTGCTGGACTTCTGGGCAGCCAAACTTGATTTATGGCCGCAACTGGCAGAGTTTGCCCTGGTAAAGCTGTCCTGCTAGGCCAGTAGTGTGCCATCAGAGCGGTTGTTTAGTGCAGTGGGGGCCATAGTAACCCCAAGGAGAACTCGTCTGTTCACCAAAAATGTGGAGAGACTGACCTTTGTCAAGATGAATCAGGCATGGTTCAGCCAGGATTTCCACCCACCAATGCCTGATGCATCAGAGTTGATTGACCATGGTGCCACACCAACATAAATATGGATAGTACAAAACATATTTAAGATGCTGCTCCCCAGTTACAGAAAATCCTCTGTATCAGACCACAAGCTGATGCCAACTCCAGGCTGTGTCATTCTGCCACCATATGTTCTCCTCATGCTGATACCACCTCCATGCTGTGTCATTCTGCCACCATATGTTCTCCACATGCTGATGCCACCTCCAGGCTGTGTCATTCTGCTACCATATGTTCTCATCATGCTGATACCACCTCCAGGCTGTGTCATTCTGCCACCACATGTTCTCCTCATGCTGATGCCACCTCCAGGCTGTGTCATTCTGCCACCATATGTTCTCCTCATGCTGCTGCTACCTCCAGGCTGTGTCATTCTGCCACTATATGGCATCCTCATGCTGCCTCCACGTCCAGACTGTGTCATTCAGCCTCTATGTGGTCTCATCATGCTGTTGCCACCTCCGTGTTCTGTAATTTAGCCACTATATGGTCTCCTCATGCCTCTGCCACCTCCAGGCTGTGTCATATGTCTCCTCATGCTGCCACCACCTACCTGCTGTGTCATTCAGCCACTATATGGTCTCCTCATGCTTCCGCCACCTCCAGGCTGTGTCTTTAAGCCACTATATGGTCTTCTCATGCGTCTGTCACCTCCAGGCTGTGCCATTCAGCCACTATATGGTCTCCTTATGCTGCCGCCACCTCCACACTATGGCATTCAGGCATTATATGATCCCCTCATCCTGTCTCCACCTCCATGCTGTGTCATTCAGCCACTATATGGTCTCTTTATGCTTCTGCCACCTCCAGGCTGTGTCTTTAAGCCACTATATGGTCTCCTCATGCGCCTGTCACCTCCAGGCTGTGTCATTCAGCCACTATATGGTCTCCTTATGCTTCCGTCACCTCCACGGTTTGCCATTCAGCCACTATATGGTCTCCTTATGCTACCGCCACCTCCACACTGTAGCAATCAGGCATTATATGGTCTCCTCATGCTGCCGCCACCTCCAGGCTTTGTCATTCTGCCGCTATTCTCCACATAGCTTTTCTACCAAAATAAATTCATATCAAACTAATTTTTTCTGAAAATTCTGCTAATGGGACAAATGAAATAATAAATTATTAAATAATTAATAAAATTCGATCATGGCTAGTCCTCATATGTTATCTCTAGAATTACCACAAGAATCCAAAGAAACAGGTTGGAGTGAGAAAATTAAATCATAACTGTTTAAATGATACATTCAAGTTTGATACGCAGTTTCGCAGTACCAACCGTGCTTACTTACACGTGCATGGGTTTGATATTTTCAATAAGCATTTGATGCTGGCAGGATCTACCCAGTAGCCCTCCCGGGTCAGGCCTGCACCACTGAGAGGGAGTACAAACTGACACACTACTCTAAAATTGTAGGTTGCTGCCACCTCCAGACTTTGTAATTGTGCCGCCATATGGTCTCTTCATACTGCTGCCACATCCTGGCTCTATCATAGTTCCACCCTATGGTCCGGTCATGTTGCTGCCACCTATAGGCTCTATCATTTTGCCACCATGTGATCTCCTTGTTATATTGACCTTGTAGTTTTACAGCATTTTTTCATAGTAAAACTCTTAGGGCACCCGGGACACTCGTAAGCATGGGGGGGGGGGAGGGCTGAGAGGAAGGGTCTGGGACAGGCAGTAGCTGGCCTCGCGGCAGACCACCAGCTCGATTTTAAACTACAACTAAGAGCTTTTCCATAGTTTACACTGCAGCAATTATACACACAGTGACCCCCCGACCTACGATGGCCCCGACATATGATCAAATTGACATACGATGGCCTCTCAGAGGCCATCGCATGTCGATGTCAGCATCGACATACGATGCTTTTTTATGTCGGGCCATCGCATTAAGTGCTATCCGGCAGCGCAAAATGCTTAAGCTGCTGCCGGATAGCAGCTTAATGTTCCCCGTGTGGTGCGGTGAGTATTACTTACCCCTCCACGATGCTCCGGGGTGCCCTCTGGGTCCAGCGCTGGTCCTCCGGTGTCTTCTCGGCCCTCTCCGGTGACGTCACTACGCTGTTGCGCACGCCGTCCCGTCATCCAATAGGAATGGCGTACGCAGCGGTGTAATGACGTCGCTACGCAGGCCCAGTAAGGCCTTGCGGAAGACAGTGGAGGACCAGAGAAGACCAGGAGAGCCCAGCAGAGGACCGGAGAAGACCAGGAGAGCCCAGCAGAGGCCCGGGGTCACCATCGGGACTGGCGGGAAGCGGTCCGGAGCGGCGGGGACAGGTGAGTACAGCTTCCTATACTTAACATTGCACGAATCCCTCAACATACGATGGATTCGACAAATGATGGCTCGTTTGGAACGAATTACCATCGTATGTTGAGGGACCACTGTATTGTAGCTGGAATTATCATGGCTGCTGGCACCAGACATGCCTTCCAATGGGGCCTCAAAAAAGTTTGCTCATTCCAATTACCAGGCTCTGTCATTGTGCCGCTGTGCGGCAGTGATTCTAATAGTGATACCTGTGATCTGTATGTCATACTGAATAACAGTATTATTTCACTAACACTGTCAAAACATAGAGGGTTAAAACATTCTGAAAGGTTCTTTGTTTTTTGTTTTTTTGCCAGGTTATGCTTAGCTGTCTGGCTGGTCAGCTGACCTTTTGATGAGAGTACCTGCGGGGTTGCCTATTTAGCCTGGCAGTTTGCTCTCATTCAATGTCTGTGAAAGAGTCAACTCCAGTAGCTAGCGATTTATCACTGTTTATTCTTTGAACCTGGCATCTTTGACTTTTGGCTTGACTTCTCGACTTCTCTCTGGTATTAGCGATTTTGTACTCTGACAACTTCTGGTTTTTGACGCGGAAAGTGGACATTGACTTGTTGTGTGAGTGTGTTAGTTTTGCTTTGTTTGTGTCTCTGTTCCCTAGTGTTCCTTGACCTGAGTCTGTATTATTGTATTTTATTATTTTGACAATCACGTTCCTCACTTGCCTAGGGAGGGACTGTCACTGTGGTTACGGACCCATCGCCTAGGGTGGGTACGTAAGTCGGCATGGATAAGGGAGTGAGCAAGAATAGTGTGCACTCCTTCCCTGCCCATACGTGACAAACGCGTGTTACGACAAGGCAAAGTGTTCTGCACCCCTATTGAGCCTGGAAATAGCCATTTTTAATAGCAATTTTCAGCAAATAAATTCGGATTGAACCAAGTTTTTTCTGAAAATTCGGCGAATCGATCAAATCGAATTTTCCAAAAATTCACTCATCTCTACTCTGCATGACTGAAAAAAAAAAAATTTGTTAAATGGATAAAAAAGGTTTTCATATGTTTGCCATTTACATTGGACCTAAAACAATATATTTGTTAAGTATATATTTTCTGATAAGGTTAGAAAAAACAGGCATGATACATTATTCCATCCCACAGAAAAAAAATGTATACAGACTTAAAGAATGCGAAATGTAGTAAAAAAAAAAAAAAAAACAAATACACACTCTATGTTAGTCTGTGTGTAGGGAAAGTGATAAATTTGTAATGGGTTTTTCATGCTTTCAAATGTGTAGAATGGGCAGATAGAAAAATTGTGATGTGAACATCTCCTCAGGTATATATTCATCAGACGTACAGAAAAATCTGTTCTTTCAGCAGCAACACAACCGGACTGCCTGAACCTAAATAGTTATTTCAAGTTATCAGAAACATAAATGATTAATATGGGGGAATTCTATTTCCTGATTTAGTTAAAAATATTTTACAGTTCATAAATAACAAAATATAATTGGCTTAAAACCCTTTGGATTTCAATGCCTTGGCTTTGGTATGTATAGGAAATATAGAGATACTAAAGAATTTTTCAGACCATCTGCCCCAGATTGTATGGCACATCTGCCACATTACTCTGGGCACATACATATACAGCAACTACAGTGCAGTTTAATTTGCATGTGACGGTTAGCTGCATAATCACATGGCAATGAGTTCCTGAAAGGCTTTACACAGTTTAAGCCTTTATAATTTCTAATCTGTTTGCCCTTAATAAAATATTATTTAGAGGAAATGCAGTAAAACAGAATAGCCCTACTATTGGAAAGAATTACAAAATAGTCTATATCAATAAAGAAAAAGCTGTACAGCACTCACCAGATAGATGCCAAGGAGAGTACTCAGGGGCAGCTCTAGATTTTGTGAGGCATTAGGCGAAACTTAAAAATGAGGCCCTCACTGAGGAGATGTCACTATGTAGTGTTGCTTGGCAGCAGAGTATTGTATAAGGGACAGTATTGTGTAAAATACTGGGCAGCTGCCTGGGTACAGGTATCATTGGTGCCAACAGAGAAAGTCACTACAGCGGCTCCAGATTTACAGTTCTGCATTGTTTTTAAACCCTTTTTTGCACTCAATAAAAAACTCTCTAATGGACTTTTGCTACTTCAGTAATAAAAAAGGGAAAACCTTAGAATCTATAAAATCTACATAAATCTCCTTTACTAATTATAGAGGACTGAGATGACATCCTGGTGGGGGGAAGTGTACTCACCGCTGTGTGTCTGGCCTGCTGGGTGCTGCAAGGTGCAGAATGGAAGCAGCAAAAACAGGACCTAAAGGGACCTCACAGTAACAAACAAACTTAGGGTGTCTAAGGCTCTGCTGCCCTCCCATATATACACCCTCCTCCCCTTCTGTACCCCCTCATAGACCCCTCCACTCCTCCTGTCCCCTCCTACATAACCCTCCTCTCATGTACCCACTTATATGGAACCCTCTTCTCTTCCTGTACCCACTTATATGGAGCCCTCTTCTCTTCTTGTACCCACTCATATGGAGCCCTCTTCTCTTCCTGTACCCCCTTAGATGGAGCCCTCTTCCTTTCCTCCTGTACCTTCTTATATAGAGCCCTCTTCATCTCCTCCTGTACCACCTTGTAAAGAGCCCTCTTCTCCTCCTGTACCCCTTGTATAAGGCCCTCTTTCTCTCCTTCTGTACTCCCTTATATACAGCACTCTTCCTTTCCTTATTTACCCCCTTATATAGAGCCCTCTTCTCCTCCTGTATCCCCTTATATAAAGTCCTCCTCTCCTCCTGTGCCCCCTTATATACAGCCCTCTTCCTCTCCTCTTGTACCCCCTTATATAGAGCCCTCTTCTCCTCTGTACCCCTTCTATAAGGCCCCTTTCCTCTCCTCCTGTACTCCCTTATACATCCCTCTTTCTCTTTTCCTGTTCCCCCTTATATAGAGCCCTCTTCCTCCCTCCTGCACCCCCTAATATAGAGCCCTCTTCTCCCCCTGTACCCCCTTATATAGAGCTATCTTCCGCTCCTCCTGTACACCCTTTTACAGAGCCCTCTTTCTCTCCTTCTGTATCCCCTTATATAAAACTCTCTTCTAAGTAATGTGACCAGGGGGAGAGGGTCTGCTGTTGATTTAATGGTTGGAAGCTGTGGTCTGAGGAGATGGATGTGGAACATATGAGATAGAGAAAAAAAAGGAGAAGATGTTGCCTATAAAACCTCCCAAAATTTACAAGTGCAGGGATAAAAAACAGTTCCACAGGAAAGGTCATATACACATAACAATTTATTTGACTAATGGTACAATCAAAAGAAGAACCACTGGGCCCTAGTGGCCCTAATGCATAAAAAGCTAAGTAGATAAACACTTTTAAAAAGGATTATAAAGAGTTAAATGACTCTGCTTAACTATAGGGTTCCGCCCTGACCGTCGTCACGGTGGGCAGGAAAGTAGGATACCAGCTATTTCGGACAGTGCATACAGCGGTCCAAGAATAAGTTTTTGGTATAGTTTAAAGCATAGTGATGGAAGCTGAATGAAATAGAAAAGTCAATGCCGATATTTTGGGCAGCTATGCTGCTGAGAGTGGCGGTTCTCTCCCCATGTGTCAGTTCTTCAGTACACTGTACCACTAACTGAAATCTGCCGCAGAAGTGCAGGTCCCCGTCTAAGCTCTGTATGCAGACTGTGAGCTCGGCTCTGGCCTTCCAGCCAGTACGCCGAGCATAGATGCAGGTGTGGGTTGCACTTCTCGGTCTGGTTCACGGAGTATCCACGTGGGGGAACACGCCTGAGTTTACAAGTCATGGATGCGGACCGGTAGGTCTGTTAGTCCATGGGCATGTTCAGGCAATGGAGAAGTGTCAGAGAGGAACACAGGATCAGACGAGTTTCATGCCCGCCGGGCTCTTCCTCGGTGATCATATCCCCAATGAATTATTATCGGTGCTTTTAATAGTGTCAATTAGGTCTGAGAAAATTCCTGGGATGGATTCCTGCATTTTGGGCACTTCAGGCGACATGGGGGTAAAAAGTGGAAGTGGAGTAGTAAAAAATTAAAAAATAAGAAGAAGAAGAAGGGGAGGATTTGGACATGGGAAAAACATGGAAATAGGGAATAAGGGGAATGATAGCAAGCTAAGTAAAGATCATAAGTAGAACTGGGAAAGAAAGGGGGGAGAGGTTAAGGAGTTTGGATAGTGGTGGTGGGAGAGAGTGATTGACTATATAATTGGGTCCATCTTGGCTGTATAAATATCTGCTGGTGATGGCATGAATACTGGATGAAAAAAATGTTGTGAGTAGTTAAATATTAATAAAAGCAAAAGGGTTGGGACGATTTTGCTGACAAAGAACTTTAATGTTATATCAGTGGAGTATATTAAATACACGTGGGTATCCAAATGGGTGAGAAACAAAATATATATAAGTATATTATGGGAAAATTGTACTTCAATAATGCGTGAAGTATACATTGGAACATGTACATGGAGCATATTTTGGTGTCTAATAAAGTGCCTGATAGGTATAATCGAATATGCTATGATGGGTGAAACACAGCTAAAGACACACACACACACACACACACACACACACACACACACACATATATATATATATATATATATATATATATATATATATATATATATATAAAAGATAGAATAAAAATTGTAGAAATGGTTGTAATTAAGAGTGAATATAGGGCTAAAAGACCTATGAATAAGATACAGTTTGAATGTGCATAGCTTAAAATGAATATAATTAATAAAATGAATGAAAATTGCATCATGTATTTCCCAAGAAGGTGGAAAACTTTTTTTTTATCAACTGGTGCCGGAAAGTTAAACAGATTTGTAATTTACTTCTATTAAAAAATCTTAATCCTTCCAGTACTTTTTAGCTGCTGAATACTACAGAGGAAATCCTATTCTTTTTGGAACACAGTGCTCTCTGCTGACATCATGAGCACAGTGCTCTCTGTTGACATCTCTGTCCATTTTAGGTACTGTCAGAGCAGCATATGTTTGCTATGGATATTTTTACCTACTCTGGATAGTTCTTAAAATGGACAGAGGTGTCAGCAGAGAGCACTGTGCTCGTGATGTCAGCAGAGAGCTTTGTAGTATTCAGCAGCTAATAAGTACTGGAAGGATTAAGATTTTTTAATAGAAGTAATTTACAAATCTGTTTAACTTTCTGGCACCAGTTGATTAAAAAAAATAAAAATAAAAGTTTTCCACCGAAGTACCCCTTTAACTATACAATATAGTCTATAACCTTTAAGCTTACATTTTACATTTACCCCCGGAATAATAATAAAGCAACTTTTATTCATATTTATGTTAGCAAAAACAAAGAAAGAATATTATATAGAATTCTTCACTTGCTATTACTAATTTCTGACGTTATGAAGTTCATTTTCTTTGTTTCATCCCTATCTAGGAGATCTTGAATTTAAATGTGTAGGCAGGAAATCTTGAAATTAAATGTGTAGGCAGAAATACCGTATTTATCGGCATATAACACGCACTTTTTAGGCTAAAATTTTTAGCCTAAAGTCTGTGTGCGTGTTATACGCCGATACACCCCCAGGAAAGGCAGGGGGAGAGAGGCCGTCGCTGCCCGCTTCTCTCCCCCGCCTTTCCTGGGGTCTAGAGCGCTGCTGTCGGCCCTTTTCACCCCCTGGTTATCGGCGCCGCTGCCCGTTCTGTCCCCCTGACTATCGGTGCCGGCGCCGATAGCCAGGGAGAGAGAAGCGGCGCCGACAGCCAGGGGGAGAGAAGGGGCAGCGGCACCCATTGCCGGCGCCGCTGCCCCGTTGCCTCCCCCCATCCCCGGTGGCATAATTACCTGAGTCCGGTCCGCGCTGCTCCGCTGCTCCAGGCCTCCGTCGTGCGTCCCCGGCGTCATTGCTATGCGCTGAACGGCGCGGCGCTCTGACGTCATGCGCCGCGCCGTGCATAGCAATGACGCCGGGGACGCACGACGGAGGCCTGGAGCAGCGGAGCAGCGCGGACCGGACTCAGGTAATTATGCCACCGGGGATGGGGGGAGGCAACGGGGCAGCTGCGCCGGCAATGGGTGCCGCTGCCCCTTCTCTCCCCCTGGCTGTCGGCGCTGCTTCTCTCTCCCTGGCTATCGGCGCCGGCACCGATAGTCAGGGGGACAGAACGGGCAGCGGTGCCGATAACCAGGGGGTGAAATGGGCCGACAGCAGCACTCTAGACCCCAGGAAAGGCAGGGGGAGAGAAGCGGGCAGCGACGGCCTCTCTCCCCCTTCCTTTCCTGGGGGTATATCGGGGTATACACGCGCACACACGCACCCTCATTTTTTCATGGATATTTGGGTAAAAAACTTTTTTTACCCAAATATCCGTGGTAAAATGAGGGTGCGTGTTATAGGCCGGTGCGTGGTATACCCCGATAAATACGGTAAATAGAAACATAGTTTATTAATGTGTTTCTTTTGATAACTCTAATGCAGCAATTCTTGTTTTTGATGCTTGAAGATGTGAATAGAAATGTCACGGCCGACTTTGTGTGCAATATGTGTGCATACTATTTATTTACCAATATAGCAATTACAACTTCAGCATGTAACATCAGCATAAGTAGTGTCAACAATAGAAGAGGGATTCCACAGGCCCTGGACTGTTCTCCAAACTTGACTCCTTGAGCTTCAGACCAGAACCCTAAATTAATACAGGCCCCATACACTCACACAGCAGCTCACAATGATACCAGACTCTTTCTCTGTGGACCCTTTCTTGCTGATGAGATCATAATTATGCAGGTCATTTAACAGTGTCAGGAGGACCTGCTTCATATGGTCATGTGACCTTATCTGTGCTCATAAAAGGTAGCTTTGTCATAGCTTTGGCCACAATACATAGCAATAACTATGATAAGAATGTACTTTCTTTGCATTGCCCGAACTCAGACTCCAAATCTAAAGGTGTGTCCCTAGCATTCCATAAATCGCTACCGGTTAAAATACTATCCTCCTCACACGATCCCAACGCCCGCTTTCTGTTCGCTAATTGCGAAATTGCTGGCCAATCTCTTACTATAGCGTCCATTTATGCTCCCAATCATGACCAAGTGGCGTTCCTTTTCAGGGTGCTTGGCTCTCTGCGTTCTTTTGCTACTGGCCCCATCTTACTCTGCGGTGACCTTAATCTACCACTGTGCCCTCGCTTAGACACCTCCATGGACCACTCTACCTTGTCGCAACGGAAGTTACGCGCCTTAAGAGCGAAGCTCCACTCCATGCAGCTAAGTGATGGGGGGAGAACCCTGCACCCACAAGACCGCAATTACACCTTCTACTCTTTTCCCAGGCAGATTTATAGTCGTATCGACTACATTTTCTGTTCCCACCATCTTCTACCCTCCCTTACGCGCTCTGACATTGGAGTGATAACCCTGTCAGATCACGCTCCCGTTCGCTGCTCGCTCATGCTTCCTTCCTTCGCTAAACCGCATTCCTCCTGGAAATTAAATGAATCTCTCTTACTGGACACACTATGTGTGCAAGAATTGCAATCCTCTATAGCCAACTTACAAACCTACCATGCCTTGGACGCATCCTCACCAATGATTAAATGGGAGGCTCTGAAATGTGTCCTTTGAAGTACTCTCATTAAGCACAGGGCAAGACTAAAGAAGGAAGCGTCAGCGAAAATGACCTCTCTTTTACAGGAACTCCACTCCCTTGAATCCCTCCACAAACGGACACAACAAGACATGGTATTCCGTGAACTTATTAGGGTTAGAAGTGATCTCTTGACCCTACTAAACGCCAAATATAGATACTTTCGACAAATTACTGGGCGCACTTTCTACGAGTGGGGGAACAGGCCTGGTAAACTGCTAGCAAGGGCCCTGAAAGCTAAGAGATCCTCCCTTTTTATCCGTACCATTAAATCACCGTTGGGGACTTCTCACCCCAGAGATTTTTGAGATCTTCCGTGAGTATTACTCCTCTCTATACTCCCTACCCAAACCTTGAGGTCTGGACTCCTCAGACCCCCCCCCCCCCCACTGCCTTGCCTTGTCTTCCCCCAAACATCATCCGGGCACCGTCGGAACCTTTCTCATCTGGGGAACTTGATGTGGCTGTTTCTGCCATGCCGGCTGGTAAATGTCCGGGCCCTCAGATCACAACTGTCGGCTCCATTGCTTGAGATGTTCAACTCGATCCCGGACGCCTCCCCCCCCCCACCACACACTCTTTCCTAAAAGCCTTGATTACTGTCATCCCGAAAGAGGGTAAAGACCCCTTATTATGTCCCAGCTATAGACCCATTTCCTTAATAAATTCTGATGCAAAACTGTTCACCAAGCTATTTGCCACCAGACTGTCTGCACAAATGGGATACCTAGTCCACCCGGATCAAGTAGGCTTTATCAACGGTAGGGAAGCCAGGGACAACTCTCGACCATTCACTACACCCGAAAGCACCACATCCCACGGAGTGGAGCGGAGAAAGCTTTTAACCTAGTGGACTGGGACTTCCTTGCAGCCACTCTGCGACAAATAGGCTTGGGGACGCACATGCTATCTCGTATATTATCCCTTTACTCCTCCCCGCAAGCCCAAATTAGAATTAACGGCTAGCTGTCCTCTTCCTTCCGCATCTGTAATGGCACGCGACAGGGCTGTCCCCTTTCTCCACTGTTAAATGTCCTATGTATGGAGCATCTTCTCATTGCCATACGCAACAATCCTAACATTATGGGTCTCTCTGCCCCTCCGTGCCATTACAGATGCTCTGCCTTTGCAGACGACCTGCTTCTCTACCTGTCCACCCCCCTCACCTCTCTCCCCTCACTGATGCAAACCGTTAATCACTTTTCTGCCTTTAGCAAATACAAACCTGACCAAATGTGAAGTCCTCAATATTACCCTGCCCCCCCAACTTGTCCACCTCCTTCAGTCAAACTATCCCTTTAAGTGGAAATCAGACTCCCTTAAATACTTAGGAATTCAAGTCCCCTCTGACCCCACAGCTACCTATCGTGTTTACTTCCCGCCCCTCCTCCACGCCTTGCGCTCAGACTTAGCCAGATGGGAGCGCAGAGACTTCTCCTGGTTGGGCAGAATTAATATATTAAAGATGAATGTGCTCCCTCGTCTTCTCTATGTATTCTCCTGCATCCCAATTCGCTTGCCCAAATCCTTTTTTAAAGAAATCTCTGCCCTCCAGTCTGGCTTCGTCTGGGCGAATGCACACCCGAGGATTGCTCGACATATCCTCATCAGACGCAAGACTGCGGTTGGTCTAGCTCTGCCTGACTATCTATCCTATTACTTGGCATCAGTGTTGACCCGGGTATTGGACTGTTTTCATCACGGACGAGATAAACAATGGATCCACCTTGAGAGTGCCTCGTCGGGTTCGGACCCCCGATTTCTCCTCTGGACCCCTTCCTACACTGCCTCCACTAAAGTCGTGTGTGCTCTCCCCCCTATCCTTAGCTCCATAGCAGATTTGCCCCATTCTTATCTGTACAAACTATCGCTCTCCTCCCTGGACGGACCCCTTATATCCTTATTTGGTAATCCTGCCTTCCCCCCCCCCCCCCCCGCCTACTCCTCTAGCTCATACTTGACCTTCCGGAAATCTGAAGGAGTATCATTCCTCTCACTCCTGACCCCTAAATCACTTAAACCCCTGTCAGATATAGTGCAAGGACGTCCCTCGACCCACACACAGGTCTTTCAATATGCCCAATTACGGCACTTTTACCAATCGGCTAAATCCGTACTCCGCCTCCATAGACCCCTCACCAAATTCGAACAACTCTGTACCTCTGCCCCCCCCCCCCCCCCACATCACACAGTTAGTACTCTCTATTCCCTTCTCCTAGACCTCACAGCAGACGCTCCGCTGACATAACATGGGATGGGATGGGAAAGGGAAATGGGTCGTCCCATAACTGACACTGACTGGTTCCGAGCACTTTCCCAATGCCATCGCCTTTCCATCTCCTGTAAGGCACAAGAGACAAAATTTAAAATTCTGTCGAGATGTATAGGGTCCCCGCCCTCCTCTCTCATATGTTCCCTGGTACCTCAGCTACATGCTGGCGGTGCAATGCGGATGCATGGTACTATGCTTCACATATGGTTGACCTGCCTATAATACACACCTATTGGACACACATCATGGAGGTTGTTGCATGTATCACTTCCATACGCCTCCTGAACACTCCGGAAACACTCTTGTTCTCGGTCCTCCCACTGGACTTACCCAGGTCCATGAACAGTCTAATTTCTTTCCTGCTATTGGCGGCTAGGTTAGTTATCCCTAGACTATGGAAGTCCTCTATTCCACCCACATTATCCTCTTGGCTCAAGGAGGTCACCCATCTTTGTAAGATGGAGGAACTCACGGCGGACTCCAGAGGCCAAATGAGTAAACACTTCCCTATATGGCATCCCTGGAAGACATTCTTGTCTTCCAGTGATTACGAGACTCTGCATCTCTCCGCCTAAAACGTCCGCCCTAGCACACACAATTTCCTACCAGGTGTCTTGGACAGCTGGGATGTGTCTTGGTCATGAGGTATGCCCCGTCTCTTCTCACTTGCCAGGTTCTACTCCTCTCTCCCTCCCTGATCCCCATCCTCTCTTCTCCCTTCCCCTCCCTGCCCTGCCCTCCCTCCGCCCCCCCTCTTTCTTCTCTCCACTCTCCTCTTCCTAGTCTCCTTCCCCTCTCTTCAATTGACTTGAAACTTGACTTTTAACTTTTGTATTTTGCATTTTGTATTTTGTAATTTGATGTTACTATGACACTGTTATTGCCTTATGCCATCCCTTGCTCTTGCCCTGCTATGACTAGTTGTACTGCCATTGACTGCTTCCAGGAAAGTGACCACCCTGCCTTGTGACTATAAACTTGTTGCATTGCATCCACGAGAGAGTTGATACGGCTGCCGCCCTCATTGCCATACTATCGCTATGCCCTGATCAGCACAAACTATACTTGGGGGGCCGCCCCTACGTTCTGACTTTTTCCTTGGCATTATGCTGCAGTCGTGCTTTTCCGCTGTTTGTTGTCATATTACTGTGTTGTTACGCTATTGAAACTTGAATAAAAATGTATTCTGGAAAGAAAAAAGAATGTACTTACTGTCAAATCCTAGGGATCTTGTAATAAATAGTTTTATCATGTTTCTTGCCAGTCACGCCAAAAAATTTAATAAAATAACGTGCATCAAATCTTTGTCCATTTTGAGAGGCCATTGGTCTCCTGGGAACCCACATGCCCCAAGTAGCTGCACAAAGCATCCTTTTTTATAAAGTGCCACCGGTGTAACACTTTAAAGTATCAAAATAAGGTGTAATATATTGTTCAGCCGAAACAGGCATTGTTCACATGTGTTAGTTTCAACAGAACAAGGGCAACTCTCCACAAAGGTAAATAGAGGGGTTCCCACATAGGTATGAGTTTTCCTCATGTTCAATATGCACTGGGTATTTGGAAAGGGTTGTCTATACAAGCTTGGTTTGCATTTTTATTGGGTGTTCAGAAATGTTTCTTAGTTGTCTCCTTTTCATCCCCAGCTTAAAGGGGTACTCTGCTGTAAACATCTTAGCTCCTATCCAAAGGATAGGGGATAAAATGTTAGATCTCGGGGTTCCGTCACTGGGGACCCCCGCGATCTCCGGGCTGTCAGTGGCGGAGGAATCCGGAACCCGGAAGCTTGCAGCTTCAGCGTTTGTGACACCACGCCACACCGCCTCCATTCATGTCTATGTGAGGGGGCGTCATGGCTAGTACATAGCCATCATGCCTCCTCCCATAGAGGAGGATGGAGGAGGCATGGTGGCCGGCATCGCCAGTCATCAGCCATGGAGTGGAGTTCGCTCTGTGCACCAAATGATGGGGCCACAGTGGAGATCACGGGGTCCCCAGTGGCGGGACCCCCACAATCTAACATCTTATCCCCTATCCTTTGGGTAGGGGATCAGATGTTTACAGCGGAGTACCCCTTTAATGTTCAGATGTGACAGGCTCTTTAATAATGGTCATTTACCATAAGAAATGGTTTAGTTGTTTATATTTAGGCTTATAAAATCATGTTGAATCCCCAAACAGGCAGCTACATAATTGTTGCAATGTAGAGAATTATTATCTTGATGGTATCAGGAATAACCTGTTACAATTCTGTTGGACTTGCTCTCAAGCCAAGGCATCTGCCTATTGTACCTACCTCTTGGGTTATCCTGGGGCGTGTTTGGTAACTGCAAATGTGTATGTTTGCATTAGCAGGCAGTAAAATTCAACAACAGGTCTGGGATTTGCTGACATTGGCTAAATATCAGAATCTATATCCTGTTGGAAGGTAAATCGTTTTCTAAAATGATGTGCTCATAAATGAACTAAAGAATACAGAAATATTTGAGATATTTTATAGATATGTCTTACAGTAACTAGTAATTTTGTTGTATATGTTATATAAAAGTGAAGTACAGATACATTCCACTGCTGCACTGGAAATAATTATTGGGCATGTTTTCATAGGATTAGACATCATAGAATCTTTTGAAAATGAAATATTATCTGACTGGAGTAATCTCTCCAAGAAGGCAGATGAAGCCTAATTGTATAAGATCAAATGGTCACATGATTATATTACAAGATCGAACATTCTCTTTTCTGCAAGTAATTGATGGGACATGCACACAATTGGATTCCAGTCATAAGTAAGAATTTAATACCAGGGTTATCATACAAAATAGGTGAGACATGGAATTTATTGTATCTCTCATATACTACCACAATCAAAATTGAAAATACAAATAACCTATTCATCACTGTTTTTCCTTTAGTACCACTCCAAGCCTAGACATAGTATGGCTTCATGCACATCTCATTTTTGTCTCTGTTTAATGTATAAGCTAGAAAAAGCTCCCAGCATAATAAATGCCTTACAGTGGTATTTTTCACCCAGGGGTGAATCTGTAGAAGGGCAGGTTGGGCATGTGCCCCGGGTGGAATTAGGATGGACAGCTGGGTGGGGTGCTGGCCCTGTCCAACAGGACAGCAATATTACTAATCCCCAGCTGACTGCTGAAGAAGCCTCCCCACACAGAACCAGCCCTGCCCAGCACACGAGGCCTCTGCCAGGTAAATAGTAGAGGGGCACCCTGTGTATGTGAAGGCTGCTGTGGAGGGTTTGTATAAAGGCAACAACCAGTTTCCTTTATGAATAATCTATATATATATATATATATATATATATATATATAAATATATATATTTTTATATATATATATATATATATATATATATATATATATATAAAACTCAACGTGTGTGTGTGTGTGTGTGTGTGTATGTATATTCCACAAAAACTTCCACATGGCTAAATATATTAACATGAACCTTTGCAAACATGTTACTTATATGTCAACAACAAACATAGGATAGGTAATTTAACCCTTACTCACCCCCATTTGCCAGGGGCGGGGTTTATGTTTAAAGTCCTATACAAGTCAATGGGAAATTTATGTTACTGCATAACTTCCAAACGGCTGGAGATATTTCGATAAAACTTGGTCACATGTTACTTATATGTCCACTTAAAATATAAGATAGTTAATTTAACCCTTAACTACCACCATTTGTGAGGGTCGGGGTTTTTGTTTAAAGTCCCATGCAAATCAATGGGAAATGTATGTTCTCACATAACTTCTGTACGGCAGGAGATATTTCAATACCTGGTACACACATTACAGGTCGGGATATGAGGACGGGATGGGAGGTCGAGATAGGAGGTCAAGATAGGAGGACGGGATGGACAGGATAGGAGGTCAAGTTAGGAGGTCGGGATATGAGGACGGGATATGAGGTGGAGATAGGAGGGGGAGATAGGAGGACGGGATAGGAGGTCGGGATAGGAGGTCGAGATAGGAAGATGGGATAGGAGGTTGAGATAGGAGGTCGGGATAGGAGATCGGGATAGGAGGTGGAGATAGGAGGATGGGATAGGGGGTTGAGATAGGAGGACGGGATAGGAGGATGGTATAGGAGGACGGGATAGGAGGTCGAGATAGGACGGGATAGGAGGACGGGATAGGAGGTCGAGATAGGAGGATGGGATAGAAGGACGGGATAGGAGGTCGAGATAGGAGGACGGTATAGGAGGTCGGGATAGGAGGTTGGGATAGGAGGTCGGGATAAGAGGTCGAGATAGGAGGATGGGATAGGAGGACAGGATAGGAGGTTGGGATAGGAGATCAGGATAGGAGGACGGGATAGAAGGACGGGATAGGAGATCGGGATAGGAAGTCGAGATAGGAGGATGGGATAGGAGGACTGAATAGGAGGTCGGGATAGGAGGTCGGGGCATGAGGACGGGATATGGGGTTGGGATATGACAGCAATATATGGGGATGTGATTTGAAGTCAAAAGCTTCCTCCTTTGTTGATTTTCCTCCCCAACAAGGATTAGGAAGGAAAAACTGGGCAATGCCGGGTACTCAGCTAGTGCTTAAATAAAGAAGATTGTACAGTGACTAATGTGGTGTGTACTATACTTTTCTGTTTCTTACATTTACTATTTGATATTGACTGTTGCTCATGGGGCGTTTTAGCACTCCACAGTGCGCTATAAGGCTGTTAATATTTTTTATGGGATTTGCTATTGCATTGCCTAGTTGCTACTTTATTTTTGTACTATCTAATAATGTAATCCCTTTCGTATATCATCGTACATTCTCACATATAAAGCTTGTGCTAAAAGCACATGTGTTTTTAGCAGACATGACAGGGAAGCCAAAATGAAATCATGAGAAATAAACATGAATGTAACATATAGCTTGAACTATATGAGTGCAGAGAAAAACAAAACATAGAACATTAGAAGGCAATAGCTGCAGACATGTTACTGTCAATTTCTGCTATTTCATAAGGTAACAATTCTGATAGGACTAACTATCGCAAACAAAGTAGAACTAATCACAAATTAGTATCCAAAAATGTTCTACTATGCATAAAATGAATGTAATAGAATGTAGACTGAACTGTAATGAGAGCCACGGGACACACTTTCTATGGTATCTAATTGTTTCCATATGACCTATAATGTTTTCTCTGTTGAGTATCATGCAAGTCATATGTTAAAACATAACATTACTGTTGTAGCCTTTAAAGGGTATTCCAGGAATAAAAAAAAAACAGGCATTATTCCTTTCAAAGACAGCGCCCTCCTTGTCTCCAGTTTGGGTGTGGTTCTGCAGCTCAGCTCCATTTACGTGAATAGAGCCAAGTTGTATTACCACACACAAAGTGGAGACAAGATGGGCGCTGTCTTTGAAAGAAAAAAAACTTTTGACATGTCGATCAGATTGTCGATCAAATGTCGATCAAACATGTCAATCAAAGTTGTTGATCGTACCTGGTCTCACTCCTGAGACCTGTTGTGATCATGAGTTATTAGACGGGGAAAAGGGAGACATTGAGTTCTGCTCCCCGGCCGGCCAAGTGATTCATCAATTTCTCTGCATAGAAAATGTAAGACTCAATGCGATCAACAATTTTTGACATGTCTCTAAGTCATGTCAAAAGTTGCTTTTAATGACAGTAACACTTTAATGAATGGTTCTATTGATTCTGATTGTAACCATCTGATCACTGTTATACCCAAAGCAAGAATCAACCATGCAGGTCAGTTTAACAACCCGCCTTTATTTTGACTTCATTAAGGGTCAAGGTACAAATATGCCCTTTCTTAACTTATCTCTAAACTCTACAGTCAGAATAAAAAATACAGTCAGAATATTGCATAATGTATTTCCTCTTCTTTCTACTCCCTTCATAATGGTACCTGAGGCTAGCCCATATAGAACTTTGTGAACGAAAAGTAAGTCAATGAAGGGCTTTCCAATATTTTACAAATCTTTATATAAACAGAGTAAGAAATTCAATCTAACATCTCGCAAGCTAACATGAAAAGGACTGTGAAGGCAGCAACATAGGAAACTGTAAATAAACGGGTATTTCAGATATCTACATATTTAAAAAATGTGTTTAAAGTGACCTTGAAAACAAGTGGAATATATAGCATATTTGGAGAACAGGAACTCTGCCAGTGAAGAGGAATTAGAGCATGTGCATGGAACTCTCATGGTTTAATGAGCATGAGAATGGTATCCACAGTGGTTACAAAAAGAGAATGACATATAAAGAACCAGTTATCAGACACAAAGAAACCCATCAAAGAGGAATAACATTTGTATAATAGGAATTCTGGAATCCTATACAACAAATTCATCTGTAGACTTTATTATATGCAAAATCCCTGAACTGCTGGGCTTAGAGAATTAAAAAAAGATGGATGATCCCCACAGGCTAGAACAGATATCAAAAGAGGAGATGAAACAAAGGCAGACACCAGTCATAGCAAGATACCTGGACTACAGGATAAAAATTAATTATTAGCCTGAAATTATTAGCCTTATAGGAAACAGAAGGAACTGAAATCGAATAGTAATAGGACGAGAGATGAGCACATTTTTTGAAAAATTTGATTCGGCCGATGCATCGCATTTTCCGAAAAAAATTTGGTTCAGTCCAAATTTATTTGCGGCAAATTGCTATTAAACACGGCTATTTCTAGCCTACTGAGAGGCTCAATAGGGATGTAGAACACTTTGCCTTGTCCTAACACGCATAGGGAGTGTGCTGGGGTAGTGAAATAATACTGTCATTCAGTATGAGATGCAGATTACAGTCATCACTATTAGAATCACTGCCACACAGCATTTGGATGTGTCAGATTTTTTATGTAATTTTTATTTAAATTAATTTGAATTTATTTTAATTTTTTGATCACCCATTCTAGTCAGCAACGAGCTGGCGGTCCAGCACGAGGTGAACTACCACCTGTCCCAACCCCTGCCTCTCAGCGCACCCCCATACTCTGAGTGTCCACTTGAAAAGGGAGGGACTGCAGTACCAGCAACTTGGACAGGAGCACATTCAGCTTCTGTGCCACTGGATAAGTGGGCGCATAAAGCTAGAAGGGGCTGCAGTGAAAAAGCTCATACTTGTATCTTAAAATCGAGCTGGCGGTCCTCCACCAGATGAGATACCACCTGTTCCAGCCCCTGCCTCTCAGCATCCCCCTGACTGTGAAAGTGCAAATGTTTAATTTAATCAGTTATGGTTCATTGTTATCGCTCTATCGATCTTTTAAAATTTTAATTTAAATTTAAGATTTAATATTAAAATGTGTGGTTACAAAAGACCAAATCCAACAAGGAGTCACATGTCACATGGCGGCACAATGACAGAGCATAGAGGTGGCAACAGCAGGAGAAGACCATAATCTGGCAGAATGACACAGCCTGGAATTGGCGTCAGCAAGAGGAGACCATAGGGACTCACAATCCCTAAGATTAAAAGATGAATTTTCAAATTTAAATTGAAGATTTATGGTAGCTAGTGCTACCATAAAAAATTTAGGTAATGTCCCAGCAGCATGAGGAGATAATATGGTGGCTGAATGACACAGCCTAGAGTTGGCGGCAGCATAAGGAGACCATAGGGACATTTACAATCCCTAAGATTAAAAGATGAATTTTCACATTTAAATTGAAGATTTATGGTAGCTAGTACTACTGGAGTTGGCGGCAGCATGAGGAGACCACATAGTGGCTGAATGACACAGCGAGGAGGTGGAGGCAGCATGATGAGACCGTATAGTGGCTGAATGACACAGCCTGGAGCTGGCGGCAGCATGAGGAGACCAAATAGTGGCTGAATGACACAGCCTGGAGGTGGCGGCAGCATGAGGACACCCTATAGTGGCTGAATGAGACAGAAAGGAGGTGGTGGAAGCATGAGGAAACCCTATAGTGGCTGAATGACGCAGCCTGGAGCTAGCGGCAGCATGAGATGATATAGTGGCTGAATGACACAGCCTTGAGTTGGCGGCCTGTAAGATGAGACCATATAGTAGCTTAATGACACAGCCTGGAGTTGGGGGCAGCATGAGGCGAACATATGATGGCTGGATGGCACAGCCTGGAGGTGGCGGCAGCATAAGGAGAATATATGGTGGCAGAATAAGACAGCCTGGAGTTGACAGCAGCAGCATCAGGAGTCCTGAAAGTGACCCGGTTATGCAGTGGGTGGCAATACCAGTGTGCAAAAGAATGAAACGCCACACAACCATTTCAATTGATCCTTAGAAGCTTTAGTGTAAATTTCTTGCATATATACAAAAGTTCCAAACGTTTCATATAAAAGTAATGCAAAGAAAACTAAAGCAATTCGTGACGAAGGTGGATGACGAAGGTGGGTAAAAAAAGGTCTGATGCGGAGGAATGTTTGTAACTGGGGAGCAGCACCTTAACCCCTTAAGGATGCAGCCCTTTTTCACCTTAAGGACTGAGCCTTTTTTTGCAATTCTGACCACCGTCGCTTTACGTATTAATAACTCTAAAACGCTTTTTCTGAATATTCTAATTCTGAGATTTATTTTGGTGGTAAATTTTCATCGTTACTTGCATCCTTTTTTGGTGAAAAATCCCCAAAATTTAGCATTTTTCTAACTTTGAAGCTCTCTGCTTGTAAGGAAAATGGAAATCCTGGCTGATCCATGCCTGATTCATCTTCACAAAGGTCAGCCCCCGCTGCACTAAACACCGACTCTGATGGCACACTACTGGCCAGGCAGCTTTTCCAGGGCAAACTCTGCTAGTTGCGGCCACAAATTAATGTTTGGTTGCCCAGAAGTCCAGCGGATCTTCAAGGTGTGTTGGCATGGGCATGTCAAGGTATGCCACCACCTGCAGGTTCAGGTCCTTCTCCAGGTCTACCTGCTACTGATGAGTTGCTTCACTATGCAGGTGAAGAAAGGTACTTATAAGCGACTGTAGACTCAGGGTTCTGCTGATGGAGCTGGCACTGCTGCTGCTACCCCACCCCTCCCAAGCAGCCATGGCAGTGGAAGATGAGGGCAGAGGGCCCCCAGTCAGACCTGCGAGAGGATGGACGATGGCGCAGATAGGCATCGGCCAACTGACTATGTAGGATGTCTCTGTAGTAGGTCAGTTTGTCCTCCCTCTCAGTGGGTGTAAAAAAGGCCCCCATTTTGTGCCGAAAGCGAGGGTCCAATAAGGTTGAGAGTCAGAAGTCATCCTGCTGCCAAATGGTGACAATTCGGCGGTCACTACGCAAGCAACTGAGCATGCATTGACTCACTGCCTCCATCTCCACTGCATACTGCCACAAAGTTTCTGGGTCCTCTGTCTCGCCTTCCTCATAACCTTCTAGCTCCTCTAGCTGCTCCTGCTCCTCCTCTTCATTGTCGTTCATCCCGTAATCCTGGCAACTGACTAATAATGTGTCTTCCTCAATGGGCCTGAGCAAACGGCAGGTGTCAGGTATGAGCTGCAACTGGTTGACATTGAAGTTACACAGGGGAGTCCCCCTATCTGCTTGGATCATCAAGAAATCGGTGATGGCTTTTCTCTGTTCGTTTAGTCGTTCCAACATATGGAGGGTGGAATTCCAACGTGTGGCAATGTCGCAAATCAGACTATGTTGGGGGATACCGTTCTGACCCTGCAACTCAAGGAGGGTGTGCTTTGCGGTGTACAAGTGGCTGAAGGGCATGGAAAGTTTCCTTCCCATTGTTCAAATGTCTTGCAAATGGGGGGAACACTTCAGCCATGCAGGGCGCATGGCTCAGCCTTCCTTGTTGCAGCGCAGACAAGATGTTCTTCCCATTTGGTCACCATGGTTGCCATTTCCAGTTTTCGTGGAGTAAGCCATGCTCCAATTTCTTAAGGAATTACTTTTAGCAGTTCCTCCCCTGTGTGTCTCCATTCACCAAGGCAAACCACGTGAAGAACAGCGTGACTCCGCCGTGTACTGTAGGGGCAGTGAGACTTGTCCGTGCAGTGGAGGCTGAGGACACGGTGGAGTTACAGGACCAACGGCCTGAGAGTGTGGAGGAGGAAGCGGCGTGACCTGTCCAAGTTGGGGTTGTGGCTGTGCAGGAACCACATTCAACCAGTGGGCCGTAAAGGACATGTATTGTCCCTGACCATAGTTACAGCTCCAGACGTTGGTGCTGCCGTGCACTTTGGTAAACACCAACAGGCTCAACTACTGGCCCACCTTCTATTCCCCAAAATTGTGCAGGGTTGGTACTGCCTTCTTCGCAAAAAAATGACGGCTTGGGACTCTCCACCTTGGCCCGGCACAAGCCATTAGTTCTCTGAAAGGTGCAGAGTCCACCACTTGAAAAGGGAGGGACTGAAGCATCAGCAACTTCGACAGGAGCCCATTCTGCTTCTGTGCCATTGGATAAGTGGGCGCATACTGTTGTCTCTTGAACATGGCTTCGCCCATGGATTGCTGGCGGAATGACTGACTCAAAGTAGGAGGAGCAGGAGCATCTGTAGTGACAGAAGGAGGGTATGACACACAGCTCCCTTCGGCTGAGGTGGTGGAGCCTTGGCTGGCTGAAACAGGGAGTGGTGTGCCACTGGGTGGCTGGACCGCCACATCGGAGACACGGTTCTTCTAGGTCGCTTTATGAGTTCGCAGCATATGTTGACACAGGGCTGTGGTGCAAAAAATGGGACCCTGGCCACACTTTACCTTCTGCGGACACATCTTGCATGTGGCTATGTTAACCTCCTCCGAATGCTTGATAAAAAAAACTGCCACGCCGCAGAGTAGCTGATTTTCCAACAAACAGTCCGCACTAATTGACTGCTACTGCCGCTGTCTCCAGTAAACCCTGTTCCACTACCTCCCAGGAAAGTAGGCTGCCGCGAGGCAGGTGGTCTCTCCCGGGCACGTTTGGCTCCAGAATTTCCACTTCTTCCACCATGCTGACTGCCAACCATGGTACCACCTACCTGGCTCAGCTGCTGCCTCACGGGCAACTTGCAACCATCTTCTCCTGATGATGATGATGATGATGATGATGAAACCCCTTCTGCACACGGCTCCTACTTGCAATTGTTTTTATCATCTTCATCAACAAGTGTCTGCATGTCACTGATATCCTCTACAGGTTCCTCAAGAGTGTCTGCTTCAGGACCCTGAACGCTGGCAACACCACCTCCCACGTCAATCTCCTCATCAATACTTACCCACCTAGCTGAGGAAGCAGCTGATGTCTCCTCCACTTCTTGGCTGGACAGTAGCTGCTACTGACTTTCCTCTATTAGATCGTCCTCACTGAACTCACAGCATAATATACTTCTGTAGGAGAGGGAACAGCATAGATCCAACGGGAGGACAGGGACTGCTCCCGGGCCATGCCAACTAAGGGTTGTGTCTGAGGAACCCACCGACTGTTGACTGGGGGTATGAGATGCCACTTGTGATGAAGTGGAGGACCCTGTTAACCAATCGATGACAGCGGATGGGTTGCTGGTCGAGACACGACCGCTAGCTGATACAGGGAGATCAGGCCTCTCGCTGCGACTCCTGATGCCACTTGCCTCTAGTCTGCTGTGACCTCTGCCTGCGCCTGATGAATTTAGTCCTCTGCCACTCCTCTAGGCACATCATGGCGCTTCTCTGCCTTACATACTTAGTGCGTATATGAGGGGAGTACAATATGCTTCACTATGCTTAAAGCAGAATTTGTCTAGAACAGCAGCAGGTGTATACTTTTGGCTGGCCTTTTACAGTAACTACTAAGAAAGGTAAAATTCAAGTCTCAGGCTCTGATCAAATGCAGTGGATTTATTAGCTCAAACATAACGCGTTTCCTGTCTGATGAAGGGTCCATTTTGGACCGGAAACACATTACGTTTGTGCTAATAAATCAGCTTTTTGGACAATAACCTCTGGTACGTGTTTACCCACTGCAACTGATCAGCGCCTAAGACTTGAATTTTACCTTTATAAGCATTTTCTACCGGTGTTCCTGATTCCGGACAAGCTACGGCTGCAGATCGATTCAAATAAAATAAGACGTCTACTGAGGTGCTGTGCTCTCAGCACAACCCTATATGGTGAGTGTAAAATCGCTCATCATTGCATTGTTATTTATCCTTGACATATTACACTAGGGGCGCGTATGCCCTTTTTTTCATTGTGTTTTACAGTAACTAGGCCCTTAAGACTTTAACAGGATCGGGATAGCATCGGGAGCCCCTGGGACAGCATCAGGAGTGGTGAGAACGCGGTCCGGAGTGGCGGGGACAGGTGAGTATTAAATGCATTTTTTACATTGCAGGAATCCCTCAACGTACGATGGATTCGACAAACGATGGGTCGTTTGGAACGAATTACCATCTTATGTTGAGGGACCACTGTATTTCAATAACAATATAGCAGTGTTAGTCAGTAGTAATGGTAGTGATCATGGATTATATGTCCCCTGCATTATGGTGTTATTAGTGATACTGGTCTGCGTAAAGTGGCTTTTATTTCCTTACAGTACGGCGGTATTATGTAGTCACTGCCGAATAAATAAGGAGTGGCGATATTATTTTATGTTTCTAAGCCCGGTACTAAGATAAAATCCAGCGTGTGCCACAGTGAGGAGGAGGTGGGGGGGTGTCAGACTACAAGCTGTGTAAGGGGCCCCAAAATATCTGATGGCAGCCCTGAGAAAGTAACAGATGTGGGCAATATAAAAATCCCACCTGAAAACAGATAAAAAAGGAAAGAAGTTAGTCTTTACATTGTGTGTCTGTGTGTGCCACACTAAGCATGGACAACAGAAAGAGGAGAAGAGAACTGTCTGAGGACTTGAGAGCCAAAATTGTGGAAAAATATCAACAATCTAAAAGTTACAAGTCCATCTCCTGAGATCTAGATTTGCCTTTGACCACAGTGCGCAACATAACGGTAGCTAATCTCCCTGGACGGAAGAGAAAAAGTGATGAAAGGTGTCAACACAGGATAGTCTGGATGGGGGATAAGTAGCCCCAAACAAGTTCCAAAGATATTCAAGTTGTCCTGCAGGTGCAGGGAGCATCAGTGTCAGTGCAAACTATCCATCGACATTTAAATGAAATAAAACGATATGGCAGGAGACCAAGGAGGACCCCGCTGCTGACACAGAGACGTAAAAAAGCAAGACTACATTTTGTCAAAATGAACTTGAATAAGCCAAAATCCTTCTGGGAAAATGTCCTGTGGACAGGTGAGACCAAGATGAGGCCTACTAAGAAAAGAACACAGTACCTACAGTGAAATATGGTGAAGGTTCAATTATGTTTTGGGGTTGTTTTTCTGCCTCTGGCCTCTGTGTGCAAGGCATCATGAAATCTGAGGATTACCAACAGATTTTGAGTTGCATTGTCCAGCCCAGTGTCAGAAAGCTGAGATTGCGTCTGAAATCTTGGGTTTTCCAGCAGTACAATTACCCCAAACAGAGGTCAAAAAGCACCCAGAAATGGATGACAAAAAAGTGCTTGAGAGTTCTGAAGTGGCCAGAAATGAGTCCAGATCTAAATCCTATTGAACACCTGTGGAGAGATCTTAAAATTGCTGTTGGGAAAAAGGCGCCCTTCCAATCAGAGAGACCTGGAGCAGTTTGCAAAGGAAGAGTGGTCCAACATTCCAGCTGAGAGGTGCAAGAAGCTTATTGATGGTTATAGGAAGCAACTGATTTCAGTTATTTTTTAAAAAGGGTGTGAAACCAAATATTAAGTTAAGGGTGCCAATAATTTTGTCCAGCCCATTTTTGGAGTTTGGTGTGACATTATGTCCAATTTGCTTCCTCCCCCCCCCCCTTTTTTTTTTTGGCTTAGTTCCAAAACACACAAAGAAAATAAACACGTGTATAGCAAAACATGTGTTACTGCAATCCTTTTCAATGAGAAATACTTAATTTTCTTGAAAAATTTCAGAGGTGCCAACATTTACGGCCATGACTGTATGTACAGTTATGTACATGTAGATATGTACAGTTATGTCCAGTGGGTGGAGGTTGTGATCCTGACCTGATGGATTATACCTTTTAATATAATTTTTTATTGATTTTTGTTTTTGTACATGTGCTTGTCATTCCATGCTATTCCTGTGATACAAGGGTATTTTTGTTTGTTTTGTTGTTTCCTATTTTGATGCAACAAAGTAACCTCTTTTAAAGTAACCTCTTGATACTTTTCTGTAATTTGGATTTGCTTTTTTTCCCATACATGAATGCTTCTTTTTTTTGTTGGGAATTGGTTTATTACTAAACGACACAGGACATGAGCTCTTATTGGCTTCTAGTAATACTTATCTACATTGGTAAAATGAGAGAAATTTACCACAGGAATGCTGAAAATACATTCCATAGGAAATACTCAGGAAACCAGCCGATGTTTTGCTGGCTAGTAAAAGAATTTTTTTTTTGTGAGAATGAAATGTTTGGTTGAACTCTGTTAAAGAAGACAAACATCGCTGTTGCCATAATCTTTCTTATGATTAAGATTTTTGTAGTTGCTCAAGATATTGCAGTATATAACAAATAGAATGTTTACAGGAAAATGTAGGTCCATCATTAGATTTCAATTACATAAAACATACCTTACATGGCAATGGCATTGAACACATTTGTTACTGCTAACAAGTGATGAGCAGCATTACCCATATTCGAATTTGCGATATTTCACATATATATAGACGAATATTTGTCCTATATTCGCAAATTTTGCGTATTCGTTATATTCGCATATGTGAATATTCACATATTCACGTATTGGAGGAAGAAAACTTTACTATTGGTTGCTAGGGATGTTGTTGATAACCTCTGACAAGTGTATTTGCTTCATTATAATTGGCCCACAAGTGAAAAGAAGGAATATGCAAATATTTACATATGAGAATATGCACATATACAAATATTCACATATGCGAATATGCGCATATGCTAATATTCACATATGCGAACATTAAAAAATGCGCATGTGCAGGGAAAAAGAGAATATTCGCAGCTTTAACAGATCAAAAATATAAATATTTTAATGAGACATAAATGCAAAGAACATAGATTTAAAACAATACAAGGTGATTACTTAAAGCAGAAAACTACAGACATGTTAAAGATGGAAACTGAACAAAAGATGGAGGCTTACATAACCACTGGATAGTAACAGTAGATATCATGCACAGGGTAAACAATATCCATAGTGCAACAAACCCAATACTAGATAAGGTAGTCTAAACAATAGTGGAGGTATAAATGAATAAATTGCATAATCAAGTGGTATAAAATGGACATGCAGAGTATACAAGGTAATTACCAACCAACAAAACAAAAGAATCAATTGAGTCACTTAAATGACTATATAAAAATAGATTTTATTGATATGCATTAAAATAACAGCAGTAAGAAGGAGGAATAGCATCAAAAAACACAGCGACATCACTGAAACCACTGCATAAAGGATAGATGGTAGTATGTGGGTAAGAATTATACTGGCAAATAGTATAGAACATAAAAGGCAGCAAATATCACAATCCATGACATGAGTAAATATAAGTATAAAAAGAAATGAAGTGCCTTATGCATAAAGTAGCCATAAGTGTCACAAAGTGTCACAGAGTGACTCCCGAATTAAGATCAGCATGCCGAAACGCGCATTGGAGTGGCACCCTCCCGGTCCCTGCACTGTACTTCTCCTGCTGTGGCTAAGTGGGTAGTATACATTTCAGGTTATGCACTGATGTAACTTGTACTTTGTGACACTTATGGGCACTTTATTTCTTTTTATACTTATATTTACTTATCTCATGCATTGTGCTATTTGCTGCCTTTTATGTACTATTTTATATGCCATTATCTATCCTTTATGAAGTGGTTCCGGTGATGTCGCTGTGTTTTTTTGATGCTATTCCTCCTTTTTACTGCTGTTATTTTAATGCATATCAATAAAATCTATTTTTATATAGTCATTTAAGATACTCCATTGATTATATTAGTTTGTTGGTTGTTAAAGGAAGTTCACAGTAAACTGTGCCTTTATATACGGGGGTTATAGAATCACTAGTACTATACTATTTACTACTTTTTGCTATTCCCCTGTGGTAGTGCTTTGTCTTTTTGGTGAAGGTAGTTACCAAGTGATTAGTTGGGATAGGAAAGCCTCCACCATGCAACGTTTCGCTCAGAATGGCTTCTTCCACATGCCCCTGAAGAAGCCATTCTGAGCAAAACACTGGTTTTAAATGTATGTTCTTTGCGTTTATGTCTCAATAAAATATTTATATTTTCATCTATAAATGCTTTGTCCTCTTGTGTTTATGATTTGCAAGCGTAGATCTGGGATTTGTGGGGTTCTCCTAGTATTTAGAAGTTTAAACCAAGTATTCTCAAAGAAGATATATGTTATAAATGTTTACAAAATGAGGCTATGCTTACCCTGCCATCAGAGGCCTTGTTTGGGGTCTCCAGCCTATGGTTCTTAAGACTTGAAGAATAGGGCAACATGCAACACATCAAAACAATGTACACCACATTGGAAGCTCTATGGCCTCTTTATAAGTTAACAGGGTCCATCAGGGGGGAATTTATTTCTGTTGTATGTCATATCTTGCACACAGTCATGGCTTCCATACACTAGAGGGGAACAAAAAGTGTTGCCCATGGTGCATTATGCAAAATTATCTCTGTATGCCCTACCCGTTTATATAGGACATTTAGTGGGCCATGCAAAGCAGAAGCTTTAATAACAAACACAAACATAGCATGGGTGGAGAATTGGCTTCCTGAGCTGGGTGGGCTTTAGGAGCTTATGTGCTTACTTTGTAAACATAGTGACTTGTATATCAGTGTCCTAGCCACCAGCAATGAAAGAGTTTATGAAAACTACTACCTAGATCAACATACAATCCTCTGCATATTCTCAGTATCATTAGCATTTCATTCCTGTTCCATGTTACTGTCATTTAAATTACATTTAGACCTTTCAGTGCTGGGAACCCTCCGATCGTTACTTATAGCCAGTTGAAGGTGGCATGCAGTAGCGCGCTTCATTCTCCGATCAATGGAACTGTGTATCAAGCCAGTCTTAACTTTTTTACTTGTCTTAAAGGGGTACTCCACTGCTAGACATCTTATCCCCTATCCAAAGGGATCCCACTGCTGGGGCATCTGGCGATTTCACTCAGCACCCGGCGTTCTAAACAAACGCCGGGTTCCTGTGGCAATGGTCATGGCATAACGGCCACACCCCCTCCATTCATGTCAATAGGAGGGGGCGTGTCCCATCGACATGAATGGAGGGGCGTGGCGTCATGTGGAGCATGACCATGATGTCACGATCATGGCCTCATGGCTGGAGCACCGGAGTACCCCTTTAACTGAGTGCTGACTGAACTTAGCTTTTGACTTGTCAAAAGTTCAATTAAATAACAGTAACAGGAATTTTTTTTCAACTTTTTCATAAATGTTCTGCAGACTAAATTACATCACATTGTCTTTCCTCTTCAACGACAATGGAAGTACTAGTGACTGCATGTAATGAAATGTCAGATGAAAATCTGCTTTCTATAGTAATACATTGAATGCCTACGATACACAAGAATATTATACCGATCATGCGAGAGAAAGTATGAGAAAACTGCACTAGGAACCAAACAAAGGAACAGTGCGGGGGCAAGAAAGAATAGGTTACTATCAATGTTATAAGGGAACAATACTTAACATATTTTAAAAAGGATGTTGTGGCACACAATAGCTAAAAGTAGGAACTGCTTGTAGCATACTATTTATTTTATCTGTGAAATTAAATTGTCTCTTTACTGAACTTAGCTTTACATTCTAAATAATATGTTATTTCCAAGCAACAATAGAAAGAAGATTTTTTTTTTTTTTAAAGCTATTTTGCAAGCTACAATATACAGTACATGGTTTCTAAAGGAAAAATAGGTTACACAAAATGCTATACATTTTTGTCTTTACAGCCTCTACAAAAATCTTGTATTGAATATCTACAATGTAGGAAGTCAGTCCAGTGTAAACCAAACACTTCCACCATATGCACTTTATTTAAAACATCATTATTGCAATTTCATAGTCCATGTTTATTTTCCAGGTTTTGAAGGGTACGTATGGTACCACTCGGAATTTCAAGCAGAATTTCCGCAGCAGTAAATCTTCAATTGGATTATGTTGCTTACGATTGACTTCAATAGGTAGCAACATAATCCGCAAGCAGAATTTTAGCTGCAGGTTACAGACAGTAGTTGGAAGTTATTTGGGTGAGTAGTTTTACCAAAACCAGGAGTAAAACTGACTATAATTAAAGGATTTTCACCTTTTTCTGTGTTAAGACCCACTTCTTGATTTGGTTAAACAACTAACCAAAATAAGGCTCCCAAATACTGTTTGCGAATCCAGCTTTAGAGCACTCATCTATCTTCTTCTGGCCCATAGAGTGGAATGAACCATGTGCATGCTTGACCATTGTTCCATTTAAACATGAGAACCCAGGACCCCCATTCTTGTGATTAATGGGGATCCCTGTGATCAAACATACACCTTAATGGTCTTAGCTAAGAGGCCATTGTGCATTGTAATTTTTACTCTTACTTACAACATACTTATTTGATGCTATCAGGGTGTAATTGAGAAATATTCCATCACCTATGAGCTGTGATTAGGGGGGAGTGTGGCAAAGGGTTAATTTGAGCTGAAATACAGTGGGGCAAAAAAGGAATTTTTTCAGCCACCAATTGTGCAAGTTCTTCCACTTAAAAAGATGAGAGAGGCCTGTAATTTTCATCATAAGTATACCTCAACTATGGAAGAAGCTGTAGTCTGCTCAGCAGCAGAAAATGAGGTGTATTCGGGCGCTCTCCTCACAGATGTCGGTTAACACAAGGCCGTAACACAGGGGGTGGGACTACGCTTTTCGAAGGGCGTGATCCTATCGCCCCATCATATGCAAATTTGTTCATGGGCCGATTTGAGGAAGAACATCTAACCAAAAACTTAGGAACATGCTATCATCTACAAGCGCTATATAGATGACTTGTTCATACTATGGAAAGGCTCACTAGAACAAATTGAAACTGTCATCTGTGAGATCAATAAAAATAATTGGGGTATTCATTATATCCCCAATATATCAGACACTACTATAGAATTTCTGGATCTCTCGATTTCACATGAAAAGAACAAAATTACAAGTACGTTTTTCAAGACAGTCGATTCAAATAGTTATGTACCTTTCCTTAGTGGACATTTCAAGAAATGGAAAGAAAACATCCCCTATGGCCAATTCCGCTGAGTGAGGAAGAATTGTTCAGATCAAAGTACTTTTAACAAACAGTCCACAATTTTGAAAAAACTTTTACAGCTAAAGGTTATCCAAAACCATTAATAAATAATGTATATATCAAAGCACGTGGACTTACACAAGAGGAATGTCTGGTGTCCGGCTCCGGTCTGTCCTCAGTTACAGGTGGATCCCAAGATCTTCCACCTGCAGAGAAAAAGGATAAGGTAAATTATAATATCAACTTCATTACTACCTACTCCATGAGTCATCATAAAATCAAGAACATCCTAACCAAGCATTGGAACCTCCTGAGGAATGATCCCTACCTGAAGAATATCATACCTTTCCAATCAAGACTTACCTTCAGGAGAAAACTTCTCTTAAAAACCTCACTGCCCCGAGCAAGCTGAAGAGACAAATGAACATAAAACAGACCCCATCAGAATCCTCACAAATCAAGGGGGTTTTCAAATGCAGAAAAAAAAGATGTCTCTGCTGTCGGAGAATTGAAGATGGAAGCACAGAATTTTCAAGTACGCACACTAAAGAAAAATTCCCAATCAAATTCCAAGTTTGTCATTTATCTTATCACCTGCACTTGCAGGAAACAGTATGTGGGCCGAACATCACAACAACTACATATTAGACTAAATCAGCATAGATGTAACATCAAAAAGAATTTTATGTACCATAGTCTCTCTAGACACCTGTCGCTAAAACACGGAGGAAAAGAAGAAAGTATTACCATCTCCTGATGATATTCCTGAAAATTGTGGAAATTGTCTGGAAACATTGGCAAAAAAGAGATGTATTGGATTTACCATCTCCAATGGTTGCAACCATACGGACTTAATGAAGCGACCGAACTAATTCGATAAAATCCATCAGGTCACTCATTGAAATAAAAATAAAGATTTTTATCAAAAATTTTTTATCTGAGAAATAAAGATTTTTCATGTATTTTTTTATATATATTTTTTCCATTTTAATGAAATCTTTTTTAGATCATTTAAAAAACCCTTAAGGACACATGACGTACTGGAACGTCATGTGTCCACTCCCGATCTATAACGTGGGTCTAACAACGTCCGGGACCCGTGGTTAATAGAGTGCGGCATTGATCGCTGTGCCGCGCGCTATTAACCCTTTAGATGCGACGTTCAAAGTTTAACGCCGCGTCTAAAGTGAAACTGAATGTATGCCGGTTAGCTCAGTGGGCTGTTCGGGATATCCGCGGCGAAATCGCGGCATCCCGAACAGCTTACAGGACAGCGGGAGGGCCGCTACCTGCCTCCTCGCAGTCCGATCGCTGAATGACTGCTCATTGCCTGAGATCCAGGCATGAGCAGTCAAGCGGCAGAATCATCGATCACTGGTTTCTTATGAGAAACCAGTGATCAATGATAAAGATCAGTGTGTGTAGTGTTATAGGTCCCTATGGGAGCTATAACACTGCAAAACAAAAGTGAAAAAAAAAGTGAATAAATATCATTTAACCCCTTCCCTATTAAAAGTTTGAATCACCCCCCTTTTCCCATAAAAAAAACACAGTGTAAATAAATATAAAAATAAACATATATGGTATCGCCATGTGTGTAAATGTCCGAATTATAAAAATATATCATTAATTAAACCGCATGGTCAATAGCGTGCGTGCAAAAAAATTCCTACCAATGCAAAAATGGTACCGTTAAAAACTTCAGATCACGGCGCAAAAAATGAGCCCTCATACCGCCCCATACACGGAAAAATAAAAAAGTTATAGGGGTCAGAAATGACAACTTTAAACGTATTAATTTTCCTGCATGAAGTTATGATTTTTTTCCAGAAGTACGACAAAATCAAACCTATATAAATAGGGTATCATTTTAACCATATGGACCTACAGAATAAATATCAGGTGTCATTTTTACCGAAAAATGTACTACGTAGAAACGGAAGCCCCCAAAAGTTACAAAACAGCGTTTTGTTTTTTTTTCAATTTTGTCTCACAATGATTTTTTTCCGTTTCACCGTAGATTTTTGGGCACAATGACTGATGTCATTACAAAGTAGAATTGGTGGTGCAAAAAATAAGCCATAATATGGATTTTTAGGTTCAACATTGAAAGAGTTATGATTTTTTAAAGGCAAGGAGCAAAAAACAAAAATGCAAAAACGGCAAAACCCCTGGTCCTTGAGGGGTTAATATTACCTGATCTCTTCCGGACACCATCCACTTAAAGAGTGATATAGTTCGCAAATATGAGGATCCAATTTTTGGTGTGCTACCCACTCGAGATGTCCCAGAGGTCTCCCATACTTGGAATGGACCAAATACACTCTGCTGCACTAAATAGAGTCTGCACGAACTACAGTGAATAGGAGCACTGAGGTCCCGTACCGAAAGGACCATTAGTATCAGTGGCATTCAGTCACTTATACATAACCGATTGATGAAATTTTTACTCTGGCACTTTATTCTTTTTAATATTCAAACTATTTTTGTTTGTTTCTGTATATTAATATTTTATTGTAAATTTCTTATAACTGAAGATGTATTATTCTAATAGATATACTGTTTCTGAATAATTGTTTGTAATTTTCGCTGTCTTTTTGCCGGTATAAATGACGGCATCCCTGCCTGTGTATTCATTGGACCTGACGAAGAGGGGATCACGCCCTTCGAAACGCTTAGTCCCACCCCCTGTGTTACTGCCATTTTCATTTTTTTATTTCTTTTATAAAATAAAATCCATTTGGTTTTACCATCTCCACTTGGATTTGACTTTTACTATCCTTTCCTGGATTAACCGACATCTGTGAGGAGAGCGCCCGAATAAACCTAATTTTCTGCTGCTGAGCAGACTCCAGCTTCTTCCATTTTCAAGACCGCCGAGGATTATTCCAAGACGGGGAAGGTGGCGTGGCAGCACTCCTGGATCTTAAATATCAGGATATATGGTGTTGTACCCGCTGTACAACACTAAAAGGTGAGCAATATTGTCTCCCTCTAAACCCACCTACTAGGAGTAACGGCACATTTTTGCGCTTGTTTCTGTTTCTCATCTTTTTACAGTTTATATATACCTCAACTATGAGAGACATAGTGAGAGAGAAAAAAAATCTATAAAATCACATTGTCTGATTTTTAAAGAATTTATTTGCAAATTATGGTGGAAAATAAGTATTTGGTCAATAACAAAAGTTCCTCTCAATACTTTGTTATATACTTTTTGTTGGCAATGACCGAGGTCAAACGTTTTCTGTAGTCTTCACAAGGTTTTCACACACTGTTGCTGGTATTTTGGCCCATTCCTCCATGCAGATCTCCTCTAGAGCAGTGATGTTTTGGGGCTGTTGCTGGGCAACACGGTCTTTCAACTCCCTCCAAAGGTTTTCTATGGGGTTGAGATCTGGAGACTGGCTAGGCCACTCCAGGACCTTGAAATGCTTCTTACGAAGCCACTCCTTTAAGGCCCGGGCAGTGTGTTCTGCATCATTTTCATGCTGAAATACCCAGCCACGTTTCATTTTCAATGCCCTTGCTGATGGAAGGAGGTTTTCACTCAAAATCACACGATACATGGTCCCATTCATTCTTTCCTTTTCACAGATCAGTCTTCCTGGTCCCTTAGCAGAAAACAGCCCCAAAGAATGATGTTTCCACCCCCATGCTTCACAGTAAGTATGGTGTTCTTTGGATACAACTGGGAATTCTTTCTCCTCCAAACACATCGAGTTGAGTTTTTACCAAAAAGTTCTACTTTGGTTTCATCTGACCATATGACATTCTCCCAATCCTCTTCTGGATCATTCAAATGCTCTCTAGCAAACTTCAGACAGGCCCAGATATGTACTGGCTTAAGCAGGGGGACACGTCTGGCACTGCATAATTTGAGTCCCTGGCGGTGTAGTGTATTACTGCGGGTGGCCTTTGTTACTTTGGTCCCAGCTCTCTGCAGGTCATTCACTAGATCTTGCATGGAGCCCCAGATCGAGTGAGAATATTAGTGGTCTTGTATGTCTTCCATTTTCTAATAATTGCTCCCACAGTTGATTTCTTCACACCAAGCTGCTTGCCTTTTGCAGACTCAGTCTTCCCAGCCTGGTGCAGGCCTACAATTTTGTTTCTGGTGTCCTTTGACAGCTCTTTGGTCTTGGCCATAGTGGAGTTTGGAGTGTGACTGTTTGAGGTTGGGAACAGGTGTCTTTTATACTAATAACAAGTTCAAACAGGTGTCATTAATACAGGTAACAAGTGGAGCACAGAGGAGACTCTTAAAGAAGAAGATACAGGTCTGTAAGAGCCAGAATTTTTGCTTGTTTGTAGGTGACTAAACACTTATTTTCCACCATCATTTTCAAATTAATTCTCTAAAAATTAGACAATGTGATTTTACGGATTTTTTCTCATTATGTCTCTCATAGTTGAGGTATACCAATGATGATAAAAACAGGGGAAGATTTATCAAAACCTGTGTAGAGGAATTGTATACCATTTGCCCATAACAACCAATCCAATTGCGTTTTTCATTTTCCAGAGGCCCTTTCAAAAATGAAAGACGCAATCTGATTGGTTGCTATGGGAAACTGGTCAACCTGTAAACGCTCCCTGGTGGTCCAGTGGGGTGGATCGCCCCCTCCCCACCCTTGGAGGGCCTACCTCTCATCCTGTGGCTGCTGTGGCTCTGAGAATGAGAAAGCCTGGCAGGACCAGGCTTTATCAATCGAACACAGAGCACACAGATCCCTAAGGGGACTAAAAGTGTAAAAAAAAAAGTTTAATAAAAGTTAAAAAAAAAAACACACATTTACTCCTTCCTTATTAAAAGTTTAAATCCCCCCTTTTCCCAAACTCGATATAAAAAATGTAAAAACAAAATAAAAATAAACATATGTGGTATCGCAGCTTGTGTAACTGTCCAAACTATAAAAATATAACATTAATTAAATCGCACGGTCAATGGCGTATACGAAAAAAAAAAACAAAGTCCCATCAAAAAGTCCCATCAAAACAAAAATAGGTTAAAGTAGAGGAAAATAACCCTTTGGATGGCGCTGCTGTCTCCAATAAGAAGTGACGTCCAAACCAGGAATATTTCAAAGCACTGGAGTGGTTTATTAAAGCAAAAAATAATAAACAGTATACAATAAAGGATGACGCATTTCGGGGAAGCCACCCCCTTCCTCACATCAGTATAAGGGTACATAGATACAGCCAGAGTATATGTTCATTCAAAAATTGGTGCCAGTACAAAAAGAGGTGGAGCTACAGTGATTACATACATCAAACAGTGAAATATACATCAAATATTACATGGAAATGTATAGTATGATGAAACAAAATACCAATATGTTAACATGCAGAGTCAGTTTTAAAGATATTCATAGTACAAAGTGTGAATGACCAGAGATTAGCACTGTCACGGAGCCCGCAACATTCGGGTTCCGGTGGTCACCACCCTGCAGGCGATGTTTGGCAGCGCTGGAGCCAGAGGTTGCGGTGCACTGCTGTGCCTGTGCATTCACCTGACAATAGAGGCCCTATCAGGAAGAAGGTGCGGGTGCAGCTGTCATCGCTTCTGCCATAGACAACTCAGATCCATCGGAGCTGTCAGGACGGACAGAGATGTACACCGCAGGTATGTTATGAAGTGCCGTGATCCACAGGCGCATCAAGTATGCGTATACCTATAGACCACGGCACCTCCGGATGCGCATAAAATACCGGCATAGATGGAATGCGCCTGCGATAACAGAGCGCAAGAATGGTGCCATAAATCAAGTGACAAAGCGCACATAGGTGTATTGCAACAAGCAATATAGAGTACATTTATGACTAGAGATGTTGCGAATTGTTCGCCGGTGAACAGTTCCCGGCGAATTTCGCATGTTCGCGTTTGCATCGCCGGGCGAACATATGTGAAGTTGGATCCGCCCCCTATACTTTAACATTGCAGTAAACTTTGACCCTGTGAGTCATAGTCAGCAGACACATTACAGCCAATCAGCATCAGTCCCTCCCTTCCAGACCCTCCTACGTCTTGCACGGACGCCATTTTAGCCTCATTCAGCATGCTGCAGGCTTAGGAAGTGGAGGGTTAGAGAAGCTGCTCCTGCTGTATAGGGAAAGCAATAGCTAGGTTGCTGCTAGGTGGTGTATTCAGGGTCCAGTTTACTCCTAAAGCACTAGTGTAACATCTGCTTTAAGGACAGCACCCAAAAAGCCCTTTTTAGGGCTGAAAGATATCAGTCCTGGTTGGGAGGGAACCGCTGGTTAAAAGGGGTACTCCGGAATCAAACTTAAGTTCATTCAAGCAACTAACTACTACAGTATTCAAAGGGCTGAAAGATATCAGTCCGTGTGTTTTGCAACGGCTGAAGGCACCCTGGTTGGGGACCACTGCATAAAAGGGGAACTCCACTGGCAATTTTTTTTGCTCATTGTCACACTAGTGCAAATCACATTAGGTGTGACAGTTGTGCAAATTAAAAAAATACCTTTTTTGGCTGTTAAATAAAATCAGCCATCACTGTTAGTTCACGTCACAGTTGCCATTTTTCCTGCCTGCAGGGCAAATTGTGTCACCCTAGGGCAAATCGCATTAGGTGTGAGAGTTGTGCAAATTAAAAAAAAAAAAACTTTTTTGGCTGTTAGATAAAATCAGTCGTCACTGTTAGTTCACATCACAGTTGCCATTTTTCCTGCCTGCAGGGCAAATTGTGTCACCCTAGTGCAAATCACATTAGGTGTGACAGTTGTGCAAATAAAAAAAAATACCTTTTTTGGCTGTTAAATAAAATCAGTAGTCACTGTTAGTTCACGTCACAGTTGCCATTTTTCTTGCCTGTAGAGCAAATTGTGTCACCCTAGTGCAAATCACATTAGGTGTGACACTTGTGCAAATTTAACCAAAAAAATTACAGGCAGAAGAAGGCCACCCCGCAGGGGCCGTCGTGGTGCTGGGATTCCCTTTGGCCCTAGAATGGCCAGTGTTCAGAGGCCACGTACCCTGAACACCCAAAGTTCTGAGGACTTAGTTGACTGGACACCCAATCTACTACTAAAGCTTCCGCTCGGAACCTTGACGCACCGTCCTGCTCCTCCTCTAGCTTAGCTTCGGGCACCTCTCATGCTACCACTTGCCCGCCTGCCGCCACCACCAACACTAGCACCACAGCAGCTTTACTTGATCCATCAGAGGAGTTATTTACACATCAGTTTGAAGACATGAGTGATGCACAACCATTGTTGCCAGAGGATGTAGTTAACAGGGATATGTCTCAGTCAGGCAGCATTACACACATGGACGTACGGTGTGATGATGTTGTACCCGCTGCTGCTTCCTTTCTTTAGGTGTCAGATAGTGGTGAAGGTGTTGATGATGACGATGTGTCCGTGGATGCCATGTGGGTGCCCGCTAGAAGAGAAGAAGAGGAGGAAAGTTCAGATGGGGAGACAGAGAGGAGGAGGAGACAAGTTGGAAGCAGGGGGAGGTCGTAGCAAGGAGCTAGTGGCACAGTCAGACAGCATGCATCGGCACCCGGGGTCAGCCAGACGGGATGCCAATCAATGCATGCTGTTGCCACCACCAGAATGCCATCATCGCAGAGCTCAGCAGTGTGGCATTTTTTTTGTGTGTCTGCCTCTGACAACAGCGAGGCCATTTGCAACCTGTGCCAGAAGAAACTGAGTCGTGGGAAGTCCAGCACCCACCTAGGCACAACTGCTTTGCGAAGGCACATGATGTCACATCACAAACGCCTATGGGATCAACACGTCAGTACAATCAGCATCTGGTCCAGCATCTTCAGCCAGGTCAACCACTGCTGCCCTCCTTGCCCCCTCTCAACCATCCGCCTCTCCATCTCTCACCTTGAGCAGTTCCTGCTCATCTGCCCACAGTCAGGTGTCTGTCAAGGAGGTGTTTGAGTGCAAGAAGACAATGTCTCAAAGTCACCCCCTAGCCCGGCATCTGACAGCTGGCTTGTCGGAACTGCTAGCCCACCAGCTGTTACCATACAAACTGGTGGAGTCTGAGGCCTTTAAATAATTTGTAGCCATTGGGACACCGCAGTGGAAGGTACCCGGATGATATTTTTTTGCACAAAAGGCAATCCCCAACCTTTCCTAAATTGTGCAAAAGGAAATTATGGCATGTCTGGCACACAGTGTAGGGGCAAGGGTCCATCTGACCACTGATACCTGGTCTGCAAAGCATGGTCAGGGCAGGTATATCACCTACACTGCTCATTGGGTAGACCTGGTGACGGCTGCCAAGCATGGAATGCATGGCTCTTCAGAGGAGTTGGTGACATCGCCACGACTTGCAGGCAGGCCTGCTGCCACCTCCTCTACTCCTCCTACTCCATCCTCTTCCATAACATCCTTGGTCGAGTCCTCTTCCATTGCTGCGTCTTGCTCCACATCACCCCAGCTCCCCAGGTGCTATTCCACATCCCGGATATGGCAGTGTCACGCCATCTTGGGGTTGACTTGCCTCAAAGCGGAGAGTCACACCGCACCAGCGCTCCTGTCGGCCCTGAACGCACTGGTGGACCAGTGGCTGACTCCGCACCAACTGGAGATCAGCAAGGTGGTTTGTGCCACGGAACAAATTTGTTGGCGGCATTGAGGTTGGGCAAGTTGACACATGTGCCGTGCATGGCACATGTGTGTAATCTGATTGTACAACGCTTTGTGCTCAAGTACCCAGGCTTACAGGATGTCCTTAAGCAGTCCACGAAGGTGTGTGGCCATTTCAGGCGTTCCTACAGGGCCATGGCGCACTTGTCAGATATCCAGCGGCGCAACAACATGTCAGTGAGGCGCTTGATTTGCGACAGCCCGACACGTTGGAATTCAACACTCCTAATGTTCGACCGCCTGCTCCAACAAGAAAAAGCAATCAACGAATATTTGTATGACCGGGGTGCTAGGACATCATCTGCAGAGCTGGGATTTTTTTTGCCATGTTACTGAAGGCTTATGTGCAATGCCTGTAGGCTCATGCGTCATTTTGAGGAGGTGAAAAACCTGGTCAGTCACACCAAAGGCACCATCAGCAACATCATACCGTTTGTTTTCTTCCTGGAGCGTGCCCTGCGAAGAGTGCTGGATCAGGCAGTAGATGAGCGTGAAGAGGAAGAGTTGTGGACACCATCACCACCAGAAACTGAGGCAACGCTGGAAGAGGATTGTGAGGAAGAGGAGTCAGAGGAAGAATGTGGCTTTGAAGAGGAGGAGGAAGACCAACCACAGCAGGCATCCCAGGGTGCTCCTTGTCACCTATCATGTTCCCGTGGTGTTGTACGTGGCTGGGGGGAAGAAGATTATACCTTCCCTGACATCACTGAGGACGAGGAACTGGACATGAGTAGCTCGGCATCTGTCCTTGTGCAAATGGGGTCTTTCATGCTGTCGTGCATGTTGAAGGACCATCGTATAAAAAGGATGAAGGAGAACGACCTTTACTGGGTGTCCACACTACTAGACCCCCGGTATAAACATAAAGTGCCTGACATGTTACCGCATTACAGCAAGGCAGAAAGGATTCAGCAGGTCCAAAATAAATTAAGAAGTATGCTGTACACAGCGTATAAGGGTCATGTCACAGCACAACAGGGATCTAACAGGGGAAGAGGTGAAAGTAATCCTTCTCCTCCTCCCACGAACATGCAGGCAAGGACAGGAAGCTGTACAGACATGCTGTTGATGGAGGACATGCGGAGCTTTTTAAGTTCTACGCATCGCCACAGCCCTTCGGGGTCCACCATCAGAGAACGACTTGACCGACAGGTAGCAGACTACCTGGCCTTAACAGCAGATATCGACACTCTGAGGAGCTTTACTACTTTTACTTTACCCCTTTACTACTGGGTGTGCCGGCTTGACCTGTGGCCTGAGCTATCCCAATTTGCGCTCGAACTTCTGGCCTGTCCCGCTTCAAGTGTCCTGTCAGAAAGGACCTTCAGTGCAGCAGGAGGTATTGTCACTGAGAAGAGGAGTCGCCTTGGTCAAAAAAGTCTGGATTACCTCACCTTTCTTAAGATGAATGAGGTATGGATCCGGAAGGGACTGACACTGGGCGATACATTTGACTGAACAAGGCCTGATCAGATGAGCTGCCTTGGCCTAAAAATGGTCCACATGCTGCTGTATTTGAATTCTGAATGCCGGATGACTTGCGTGACTTATCCGCCACCAACTAGGGTTCAAGCCACAATGTTTTAGGGCACTTTCTGCCTGCCAAAACAAACAGAAATTTTTCAGGCCGCTGCTACAATACCAAATTTTCCAACCAGGTGTACATGCCTAATTTTTCTGACCTCTGCTGCTGCACTTGTTATGGTGCTGCAATTTTTCTGGCTGCTGCTACAGCTTCGGCTGCAACAATACCCAATTTTTCATCCATGTGTATATGCCTAATTTTTCTGGCCTCTGCTGCTGCACTTGTTATGATGCTGCAATTTTTATTGCCGCTGCTACATCTGTGACAATACCAAATTTTCCAGCCAGGTGTACATGCCTAATTTTTCTGGCCTCTGCTACTGCACTTTTTCTGGTGCTGCAATTTTTCTGGCTGCTGCTACAGATGCGGCTGCAACAATACCCAATTTTTCATCCATGTGTACATGCCTACATTTTCTGGCCTCTGCTGCTGCAATTGTTATGGTGCTGCAATTTTTATGGCCGCTGCCACAGAAGCAGCTGCAACAATACCAAATTTTTCAGGCATGTGTACATGCCTAATTTTTCAGGTACTCACTGCTGACATCTCTGTCCATTTTTGCAACCGTGGATATTAGATGTATGCTAAGGGTAGCATGGTGGCTCAGAGGTTAGCACTGCTGCCTTGCAGCGCTAGGGCCTTGTGTTCAAATCCCACTATGTGCTGCCTCAAGGGGGGCTCTAACTATGTGCTGCCTAACATGGGGGAATCTATGTGCTGCCTAAAGGGAGGCTCTAACTATGTGCTGCCTAATATGCGTGAATCTTTGTGCTGTCTAAAGGTGGGGATCTAACTATGTGATGCCTAAAGGGGGCTAAAGCACGTTATTCCAAACCATTTAGGAATAATAGGTGATTTATGCCCTTTATGGATTAAAACCAGACTCTGCATCAACTATGTAATTTTCCCTGGGAGTTTTGCCATGGATCCCACTCCGGCACGCCACAGTCCAGGTGTTAGTCCCCTTGAAACAACTTTTAAATCATTATTGTGGCCAGAAAGAGTCCCTGTGGGTTTTAAAATTCGCCTGCTCATTGAAGTCAATGGCAGTTCGCCCGGTTCAGATATAGTGAGTTATGCAGGGTTATATGCACAATGTAGCACCTGTAGATACTGTGATTGGTATTAGTTGTTTTTTCTTCAGGAAAATATTTATAAAAACATAATAGTACATGCAGAGTGGCAGAGTGGCAGAGTGGTACACAGTGGGATTGCATATGGTTAACCGATTGCATATGGTTAAAGAGTACTAAATAAATAAATAAATGAGTTGATAAAAAAAATCACACTATGAGTAGAAAAATATATGTGTTATTTTTGGACATAATAAGTAGCATAAAACACAGAAGTGACCAAAAAAGATATAAATAAAAGATGAGGTGGGACCAGATGGCGACATAAATATCTGGTTATAAGGGAATAAAAAAATTAATCATTTCAGCATTAAGTATATATGGGTAATAGGAAGTAAACATAATATATAATAAATAAATAATAGGTCCCAAAACATAAATATGTAATAAAATAATGTGTTTATAAATATTTATAAAAAATGTGTAATAGTATGTGTATATATATATATATATATATATATATATATATATATATATATAATAATAATAAGTAGTAGGTCCCAGTAGCGGTAGGAAGACATTGCCATAAATATATTGGCATCATGCTGATAGCTAGTAGATGCCTAAAAGAAGGGAGGGGGGGAGGGGGGGAGAGATGAGTAAAGCAGTACACTGAATGCATGGGGCAGAACAATAAATACATTAAATTAAAAATTACATTTTATCATCTCATTGAGACCATGTGGGGACAGCGTGCATGTGTATCCAATAATTTTTCCTTTTACTTAGAGTATTAAACCTCTGGGATACATCTTTAGTAATCTGCTCTAGTAGAGGGGCACGCATAAGGCTGAAGTCCCGAGTGATGTTCATGCATATGACGAGATCCGCTGTGCAAAGCAAATCCATGAACTGTTTTATTCCGGTGTTTGTTCAGACGCTCTCAAAAGCAGCGTATGGTCCTCCCGACATATTGTAGCCCACAGGGGCACTGAAGCAAATAAACTACGTACTGAGATCCACAGTCAAGTCGTGAATTAATGGGGTATGTAGCCTTGGTACGCATGAAGAAAATTCCTTGCATTTGTGTGTAATGTGTGGACAACATTTACATCTGGTTGTTGTCCACACATTACACACATATGTAAAGAATTTTCTACGTTACCAAGGCTACATACCCCATTATGTCACGACTTGACTGTGGATCTCAGTACGTAGTTTATTTGCTTCAGTGCCCCTGTGGGCTAAAATATGTCAGATATGATAGATAGATAGATGATAGATTGTCATTTTTTATTTAATGTATTTATTGTTATGCCCCATGCATTCAGTGTACCGCTTTACTCATCCCACCCCCTCCCCGCTTCTTTTAGGCATCTACTAGCTATCAGCATGATGCCAATATGCCAATATATTTATGGCAACATCTTCCTACTGCTACTGGGATGTGCTACTAATTTTATATGCACACTATTACTCTTTTTTTTTTTTTTTTATAGTTTTATATATATATATATATATATATATATATATATACTTTATTTTATTACATATTTGTGGTCGTGGCTCGAAGAGCCGTGAATGAATAACCTAAGGAGAAAACATGATTAGGATGACTTACCGACCTAACCTTGAATTCCTATGGAACCTGGAACATAAGAAGAAGTAAGGAAACAGCGGTTGAAGTGTGCACAAAGTACCGCGACCGTGGGTACGCCTATAGAGGGCAAAAGTCAGAAATAGGGTGCAACTTGATTTTATTTAGTTTACAGAGCCAGTATCTTAAATACATTTGCCATTTCCATTGAAGGGTCGGGCACATAACGGTCAAAGCAAGCAGAACTCCAACAACCCAGCTTCTTGATCATGTGAGCTGGAACGTTGTGTCTAGAAGCAGCCGAGGCCGTGCCAATTCTGAATGAGTGCCCTGTGATGCCTGCAGAGTCTTTACCCAACATGGTGATGAGTGACCGGACATGTTTGATGAACTGTGATGACGTTAAAGCCTGGCCACCAAGAGGTAGAAGAGGACCGTCCGCCACTCGCCCCAACAACATGGCCAGTAAGGCCGATAGGGCAGCTACCGGGCACCAACGATGTGACGTGGGAAAGTAGCGGACGGACACTCCCCACCTGCAGGTTTTGGTGGCCAGCAGAGAGAGGGTGAAACCTGAGCCACTAGGCGACAGCTGGCCCGGGGTCAGGCCCAGTGATCTGTGCCCGAGACGCGTGAACTCACCGGGCCTGAGAAAGCCATAGAAAGCGAGGTGAATGGCCGCTTTGATGACCGTACTTAGGTGGTAACCGAAAGGGTGAGTGTCTAGCAGGGTGCACATGGCCCTGAAGAGGTCCCCGGTGACCGGTGCGCAGGAAGGTGACCTGTGAAGTGAAGAAAGTGACACACCTCTGAGAGCAGCCTTGATGGGATGTGCGGAAAGCAGTGACGGTGCATTAGGGTGCAACAAGGACCTGTGGTGCTGAAGACCCGTGAGGTGCAGCTTGATGGTATTGTGGGACAAGTGTAAGGAGGAGTGGCAAAAACCAATGAACGCTAGGGAAGAATGCACCGAGATTGTGGCAGGCAGACCAAAGTTGTTCATGAAGGTAGTGAAAGACGCCGGAGCAGAATCATAAGCCCGAATCGTGCTGGGTGCTAAGGAACCTCGGTTTAGAGCGATAGCCACTGCTGAGTAGGTGGCTAGGCCGTCAGTTGCTGGAGCGGGTGGACCGTTCGATCTGCTCCTGGTAGTACCTGAAAGAACAGCCTCAGGTTAGCTCGGGACAATGCGTCAGCTGCAACATTTAACCTGCCCTCAATATGTTCGACTGAGAAGTGGAAGTTGTGCTCGAGTGCTAGAAACACGAACTTCCTGACGAAGCGCATGATGTGGGGGGACTTAGAGCACCCTTTGTTTAGTATATTGACCGTGGCCGTGTTGTCACATATGAAGCGAACAGTCGTGTTACTCCAAGACCGTCCCCACACTGCAGCGGCCGCTACAATGGGATATATCTCGAACAGTGCAGAGGTATCTTTGAAACCGGGAATGTTGCCGATCTCTGGAGGCCAATGACCTGCCAGCCACTGATTCTTGTGTATAGCTGCGAACCCGAGTGCAGAAGCATCGGACCGCACAATGGAGGACAGTTCTGATGCTCCAGGAGTAAAGAAAGACACCCCATTCCATTTGTCTAAATACTGGTCCCACATAAGTAGATCTGCCATGGCTTCATTGTCAATGTGAATAGTCTGCCTCTGACCAGAGACTGAGGGGAGAAGGTCCAGGAGCCTGGAAATGAATGCTCTCCCCTGAGGGATAATCCTCATGGCGAAAGCCATCATTCCCAGGAGGCTTTGAAGCTCGACCCTGGAGACCGTACGACACCTGGAGAGGCTGTGTAGTCGCTCCCGGATTCTGGCCAGTTTGTCCTGTAGTAGTCTCGCTTGCATGTTCCCGGTATCCAGGATGATACCCAAGAAGACAAGCTGGGTGGAGGGACCCTCTGTTTTGTGTGAAGCGACAGGGATGCCAATCTCTTTGAACAAAGCCAGCAGAGAGGAAAGATTACTTGGAGTATGTTTGGGGTGTTCAAGCAGCAAGAAATCGTCCAAGTAATGTATGGTGTGTTGGCAGTTGGTGACGTTTTGGAGTGCCAAGTGAAGGGCTGTGGCCAACTGATCGAAAAGCCACGGGCTACTCTTTGCGCCAAAAGTGAGTTTGGTGGTGAAGTAATATTTGTTTAGCCATTTAATGCCATGCCACTGCCAGAGGTCTGGCCTAATAGGGAGTAATTTAAAAGCATCGGTTATGTCTGCTTTTGACAACCAGGTGTTCCTCCCTAACTGCAGGATGATTTGTATGGCCTGGTCAATGGATGAATACTTAATTGAGAATTCCTCTGACAGAATTAAAGCATTGATGCTGGGTATGACAGACGAATAAGGAGCGGAGAGATTGTATATTAACCTCTTTTTATTATTGAACTTTCCGGTAGCGAGCCCCAGCGGGCAGACTCTCCAAGTGCAGAAAGGAGGCGTGTCAAAAGGACCGATCATGAATCCTTTTTCCAGCTCTGACATGATCAGACTGGACACCGCCTCTGTGTCAGCAAGGGCTGACACCAAATTGTGACATTCATAAGTACACTGTGGGAGGGTGACCAAGCCTGTGTGGAATCCGTCACAGAATTCAGCCACCAACCAACTGACCCAGTTGGGATCAGGGTGACAGGCGAGGACCCCGGCCAGGACCTGCACCTGGACCACGCCTAGTCACACCTGAGAGCCCTTCTGGGAGCAGATTGAGCTGGGGTGAGCTCTGTAACAGGTGAGACATATGTGTAGGAGTCTGTAGTTGCTGTATTGACAGGAGGAGAGATTGAAGTTGTTGCAGGCCTGCCCAGCCTGTCCAGAGCGCCTGTGTTCCTCTGAGGAGCAGAGGCGTGGGAGCTGGGGCTCCTGATGGAGCTAGACTCCCCTGGGTCGCTGCTCCTAGGACACCAGTTGGCTGAGTGGGAGGTGAGTCCGCACACAGCGCAGGACGGAGCTTTCATGCCTGCGAAGTGATCGCAATAGAGCTCCGTATCAACAACCCCCCCAGTTAGTTATATAGTTAAATTCTGCGTAAGCTGCCGCTGCTTTGGCCGAGAAGGATTTGTGGTAATCATAAAACGTAGTGCCCCCGTATTTATGAGCCATCTGGATAACTCTGTGCAGATACAGGTCTAACTCGACCCTGCGGCTAGGGCTGACCGAGCAGATGACGTCCCTAAAGAGGCCGAATGCAAGGACGAATTCGGTGACGTTCAAGGACCTGTTGAGCCTGGCGTCCTTGCTTTGAATGTCACCGCCAGCTCACCACAGGCGACAGTCTTGGTGTCCTTGATGTCTGTCGTAGCGATTAGGAGGGAGGCAAGGTTGACATCCTTGCCCTCTAGGATCTCTTTTTTAATGGGCGCCGAGATGAGATGCGCTGGGGTGATGTTGGGTGGGAGTTGTGGCGTACCTGTAGGCGTAGCCTGTGAGGTAGAAGCCGTGGGAGCTGCCGTAGTGGGAGCAGATTTGCTACTCTTGGACGTGTCCATAAGGTCCAGTCTGGCCTGGAAGCCAGCGACTGACGCTAGGACGTCTGCCATCATAGTATGAAGCTGGGACAGCGAGGCACTTGACGCCTGAGCCTGGACAGCTTCCTGACTGCCCCTGGAGGCTTGGTCGGCAGTGAGCAGGTTATACAGTTCGCCCTTCCTGACAGAGGCTGGGAAGGGGATGTCCCTTCGCCTTAACTCCTCCTCAAGGGTGCCGGTGAGGAAAAGAAAAATGACTGATGAATTTGCAACTAACTCAACTTCACCTAGCTACTAGACAAAGGAACTGACCTGCTGCTGTCCTGAGCTGTAGGGACAACGCGACAGCCTTGGCGGCACGACCTGATACAGCTGTGAATATTATATGAGACAATTAGTGTGGTGTACTGAGTAACAACTAGAGGGTGTGGGTGGCGAAGAGAGTAATTACTGTAGTGACTATGTGTATGCCGTTTGCGCTGAAGAAGAGTCAGAAACGGCACACGCAGAGGACCCCGCTGAAGACGTGTCAGACAAAAGGTGATCCTCCGCCTAGTTTAATGACATGTTGCGCTGAATGAGTCAGGTACAACATGAGTGCCATGCCCCGACTGAAGCAGAGTCAGATCGAGAGCCGAGTGGCAGGTGTGTGTGAGGACGCGCGTGGCTGTGACGGAATGTCAGTAGCAGCATCATGCATGACATCGGGGAGTATACCCGTGGATGTCAGAAACGTGGATCACGGGACGTGAGTTTGTGGGTTTTTCACGTGTGTATGTGTATATAATATGTATTTCCCCCCCCCCCTCCTTTTTTTTTTTTTTTTTTGTACCTCGAGCTGCAAGCTGAGAGGAAAACGTTTAGAAGGGAACCTAATCACCGACCACCAACTAGACAAACCTGAGGGGGGAAAGAAATCACAGAAATTGCATTTTGGGAGCATAGTAGACTGGTGAGGTCTGGTAGCCATGGGAACTGAGCAACAACGTGGAGCATGCATGAGTCGTGGGCCCGTTGCTATGGAGACCTTGGAGACCGGTGTTTTGAGTGGGCGTGAAGCCCTGCGCTCACTGAACTCACTGAGGCCCTGTGCAGGTGGCCAAGGCGAGAAGTGGCACCCTGGATTTTTTATGTGCTGCCCCAGGAGAGTGCATGCATGCCTTTTCCCTCTTGTTTTATAGTCTTTTACATGCCCTGTCTCCCAGGGGAGACCCCCATATGCAGCAATACCCCAAAACAAAACTCCTCCCCTTTATGTACATTATACATGTATATATCTATTTTTCCCTGGGCCCGGGGGCGCATGCCCCGCCCACCGTGACCCCGGAGCCCCACCCCTCCTGTCTCCCTGCCATGTCTAGGAGACGCCGGGAGATCGGAGAGGGGAAGGAGCGCGAGGCCCGACGGGACGGATACACCGATCGGCGCCCGTGTTGGCCTCCCCTCGGTGAGTGACGCGAGGCGGCGCCGGGGGAGTGACGCCATCCGCTGGCGCCGCGAAACGCCGCCCCCCCCAGCCACGCCGACGACCGGAGCCAGCAAGCGGCGTGAGGGAACGGAGCAGCGGGACCAGCACGATGAAGTCTCCCCGCCCCGGGCCAGTGGCGCCACCAGGCCGAAGGAGAACCAGGTAGGGGCGGAGCCCTGTTGTTGACCGGGGAAACCCGGACTCCCGGGAGCGGAAGCAAAGCCGACGGGAGGGCCCAGGAACGTGGGGGGAGGGCGGCCCTGGCGAGGAGAGCAGTACCCTGCCCCAGAACAACGTAGACAGGGAGCAGTGGGGTTGCATAAACAGGACACATAGAGGCCGGGAACCGGCGCTTACCTGAAAAACCTCGTAGAGGACGGGGGATAGGACCATCACAGAAACCACCAACTAACTCTCCAGGAACGTGAGACCTAATACAGCAGCCTACAAGAGAACTACTGCCAATGATACACACGCCCCTACCTGTGGGAGAGGTGTAGTTTTATACCCCACGCCACTCCCACAAATGCAGCCAATTAGGCTTTCAACATATGTTTTGGAACCTATTATTTATTTATTTATTATAAATTATAATTTACTTACTACTACCCATATATACTTTCTGCTGAGCATGATTAATTTTTTATGCCCTTATAACCAGATATTTGTGTCGCCATGTGTTCCCACTTCATCTTTTATATATATATATATATATATATATATTTGGTCACTTCTGTGTTTTATTCTACTTATTATGTCCAAAAATAACATATATATTTTTCTACTCATAGTGTGATCTTTTTTATCCACTCATTTATTTATTTATTATTCTTTAACCATATGCAATGCCACTGTGTACCACCATCTACATGTACTATTACGTTTTTATATATATTTTCCTGAAGAAAAAACAACTAATACCAAGCACAGTATTTACAGGTACTACATTGTGCATATACCCCTGCATAACTCACTATATCTGCTCTTTTTTCTGCCAGCCCACATGTGTGCACCATTACCTAAATACCCAAATGGTATGCCCTATGTCAGCATAAGCATCTTGTTTATTATGCCACCATGTAGTACTTTCCATGTCATAAATGTACTCTATGACAGGCATTTACTAAGGGGTTTAGTCATTTTTTTCTGACTATTTTTGGCGCAAAATTGTCGCAATTGCGCCTACCCTATAAATTGTGCGACTTTCCCTAGCAAGAGCTAGAAAGTCAAAAAAAAAATTCCCGCTTAATTTACGCAAGTTTTCACTTTTTACTTGCAGTGGTCAGGAATTTATTAACTGAGACAGTCGCAGTTGCGCAATAAACTGTCGCAACGGCCATAAAAATTGACTAAATTTACTCCAGCTCCAACATGGAGCAGGAAAAGCTACTGCCGCCCGGGCTCCGACATACCTTCTCCCCGCTACCCTCACTGCGCTACCGGGACACTACAGTGATTTACATCCCCCCTCTCACCTGCCAGCGCCACACAACTCCCATGTGTCTGCTGTTGCAAGACTACAAGTCCCAGCATGCCCTTACAGTGAGGACATGCTGGGAGTTGTAGTCTTGTAGCAGCGGGAGCTGAGCGGCGCGGGCGGGAGACAAGGGGGGGGGGGGGGGGTAGCGGGGAGGCCGTATGAGGAGCCCGGGCGGGAGACAAGGGGGGTAGCGGGGAGGCCGTATGAGGAGCCCGGGCGGGAGACAAGGGGGGTAGCAGGGAGACCGTATGAGGAGCCCGGGCGGCTGCACTGTAATGTCAGCCCGGGCTCCTGCCCTGAGAGCCATAGGCTTTGGCTGTCAGGGCATGCTGGGTGTTGTAGTTTTGCAACAGCTGGAGGGCCACAGTTTGCAGACCACTGGTGTGTGGTCTGTAAACTGTAGTCCTCCAGCTGTTGCAAAACTAAACAGCTGAAGGGGACCGGCGAAGAAGTTCACTTACCCTTCCGAGGCTCCAGCGACGATCGCTGACGGAGATCGTCGCGCGGCAGTGTCGCGCGGCAGTGTCGCGCGGCAGTGTCGTGCAGCGCTGGATCCTACGGAAGCCGGTAAGTTGCGCAAGCTTCCCAACCAGGGTGCCTCCAAATGTTGCAAGACTACAACTCCCAGCATGCCTGGACACCCTTTGGCTGTCCGGGCATGCTGGGAGTTGTAGTTTTGCAACAGCTGGAGGCACCCTTGTTGGGAAACACTGGCCTAAAACAGTGTTTCCCAACCAGGGTGCCTCCAGATGTTGCAAGACTACAACTCCCAGCATGCCTGGACAGCCATTGGCTGTCCAGGCATGCTGGGAGTTGTAGTTTTGCAACAGCTGGAGGGCCACAGTTTGCAGACCCCTGGTTTGTGGTCTGTAAACTGTAGTCCTCCAGCTGTTGCAAAACTAAACAGCTGAAGGGGACCGGCGAAGAAGTTCACTTACCCTTCCGAGGCTCCAGCGACGATCGCTGTCGGAGATCGTCGCGCGACACTGTCGCGCGGCAGTGTCGCGCGGCAGTGTCGTGCAGCGCTGGATCCTACGGAAGCCGGTAAGTTGCGCAGGCTTCCCAACCAGGGTGCCTCCAGTTGTTGCAAGACTACAACTCCCAGCATGCCTGGACAGCCTTTGGCTGTCCAGGCATGCTGGGAGTTGTAGTTTAGCAACAGCTGGAGGCACCCTGGTTGGGAAACACTGGCCTAAAACAGTTGGGAAACACTGGCCTAAAACAGTCACCCTGGTTGGGAAACACTGTTTTAGGCCAGTGTTTCCCAACCAGGGTGCCTCCAGATGTTGCAAAACTACAACTCCCAGCATGCCTAGACAGCCTTTGACTGTCCAGGCATGCTGGGACTTGTAGTTTTGCAACATCTGGAGGCACCTTGGTTGGGAAACACTGTTTTAGGCCAGTGTTTCCCAGCCAGGTTGCCTCCAGATGTTGCAAAACTACAACTCCCAGCATGCCTAGACAGCCTTTGACTGTCCAGGCATGCTGGGGCTTGTAGTTTTGCAACATCTGGAGGCACCCTGGTTGGGAAACACTGGCCTAAAACAGTGTTTCCCAACCAGGGTGCCTCCAGATGTTGCAAAACTACAAGTCCCAGGTTGGGAAATACTGTGCCCGGCCTCCGCCCCACCTTACTGTAAGGGCATGCTGGGAGTTGTAGTCCTGCAGCTGGGGGCAGGGGACAAGCTTGTCACTTGCCCACACATCTCCTGCACCACACAACTACAACTCCCAGCATGTCCTTCTGTAAGGGCATGCTGGCAGTTGTAGTCGTGCGGGGCGGGAGATGTGTGAGCAGGTGATAATAAATGTACTAACCCATTTTTTTTGTTTTCTTCTCATTTCAGATCCGTGTATCCTGTGGACTCCTTCGGATTCGGTGGACTACTTCGATGACCAGCGTTTTTCTTTATTTGATTTTAATAAAATGGTTAACGAGGGCTTGTGTGGGAGTGTTTTTTGTAATAAAAATTTTTTAAAACCTGTTGTGTTTTTTTCTTACTTTACTAGACAGGCTTAGTAGTGGAAGCTGTCTTATAGACAGAGTCCATTACTAACCTGGGCTTAGCGCTAGCCACAAAAACAGCTAGCGCTAACCCCCTATTATTACCCCGGTACCCAACGCCACAGGGGTGCCGGGAAGAGCCGGTACCAACAGGCCTGGAGCGTCAAAAATGGCGCTCCTGGGCCTAAGCGGTAACAGGCTGGCGTTATTTAGGCTGGGGAGGGCCAGTAACAATGGTCCTCGCCCACCCTGGGAACGTCAGGCTGTTACTGTTTGGTTGGTATTTGGCTGAGAATGAAAATAGGGGGGACCCTATGCGTTTTTTTTTTTTTAAATAAATAATTAAATATATTAAAAAAACGCATAGGGTCCCCCTATTTTTATTGTCAACCAAATACCAACCAAACAGTAACAGCCTGACGTTACCAGGGTGGGCGAGGACCATTGTTACTGGCCCTCCCCAACCTAAATAACGCCAGCCTGTTACCGCCTAGGCCCAGGAGCGACATTTTTGATGCTCCGGGCCTGTTGGTACCGGCTCTTCCCGGCACCCCTGTGGTGTTGGGTACCGGGGTAATAATTGGGGGTTAGCGCTAGCTGTTTTTGTGGCTAACGCTAAGCCCGGCTTAGTAATGGACTCAGTCTATAAGACAGCTTCCACTGCTAAGCCTGTCTAGTAAAGTAAAATAAAAATCAAACACAACAGGTTTAAAAAAAAATTTATTACAAAAAACACTCCCCCACAAGCCCTCGTTAACCATTTTATTAACATCAAGCAAAGAAAAACGCTGGTCATCGAAGTAGTCCACCGAATCCGAAGGAGTCCACAGGATACACAGATCTGTAGAAGAAGTAACCCAAAAAAAAAAAAAGTGTAAGTACATTTAGGGAGAAAAAAACTGTGTTAAAAAAATGTAATAAACACACACACACACTAAACGCCGTTTACCACTTCTGAGCCATGACTACAATTTACAGTGATCCCTCAACTTACAATGGCCTCAACATACAATAGTTTCAACATACAATGGTCTTTTCTGGACCATCGTAAGTTGAAACCAGACTCAACATACAATGCTACAGACAGTCCAGATCTGTAAAACGTGTCAATGGCTGGAAGAACCAACCAATCAAAATGGGCATTCACTGGTAAAACCCCTGTATTACTGAAGTGTATGCACTGACTGGTGTCTGGTATTACATGTTCTGTACACTTTACCTGTATCAGGGTTAGCTGCTCTTTTGGACACCAGGTGAGGGCGACTCCATTACTTGTTTGGGACATTGCCTGTGCTGTACAGGACCCCTGAAGAAGATCCTGTCCTCTACATAGACCAGTGTTTGCCAAGCAGGGTGGCCCCATCTTTTGCAAGACTACAACTCCCAGCATGCCCGGACAGCCTTTGGCTGTCCAGGCATGCTGGGAGTTATAGTTTTGCAACAGCTGGAGGCTCCCTGCTTGGGAAACACTGACATAGACAGTGATTTACAGCTCCCAGCAGATCTTTCTTACTTTTATATGTAAGGATTTGCTTTATCTATATTAGTTCTACTTATTTTTCTTTGTCACTTTTTCCTATTTTGGATGACATTTTGGTGCCTTTAGAACCAATTACCACGTTTCCATAGAGTTATGGTCTCAACATACAATGGTTTCAACTTACAATGGTTTTCCTGGAACCAATTAATATTGTAACTTGAGGGACCACTGTAGTTATTGAATTATTTAGATGTGGTGAAAAAGCTAAAAAAAAACTCAAAAACAAAAGATCCAGAAGGAAACCAGCAGCCAAACCTATTCAGACAGCAGGAAAAAGGAACAGACTATTTTTTCTACTACATGAAGTAAATTTCCCACTTTTGCCTATGTGTGCCAAATTTATTAATGCCGTGCAACAATTTAGTAAATTTGTCGCACATAGTCAAAAATGAAGTAGAAAAAAACAGGGTAAAAACCAGACTACATAGTAAAAGATTAGTAAATGCCCCTCTATATTGCTTGTTGCAATACACCTATGTGCGCTTTGTCATTTGATTTATGGCACCATTCTTGCGCTCTGTTATCGCAGGCGCATTCCATCTGTGCCTGTATTTTATGCGCATCCGGAGGTGCCGTGGTCTATAGGTATACACATACTCGATGCACCTGTGGATCACGGCACTTTATAACATACCTGCGGTGTACATCTCTGTCTGTCCTGACAGCTCCAACTGATCTGAGTTGTCCACGGCTGGAGCGATGACAGCTGCACCCACCCCTTCTTCCTGATAGGACCTCTATGGTCACGTGGATGCACAGGCACAGCAGTGCACCGCAACCTCTGGCTCCAGCACTGTCAAACATCGCCTGCAGGATGTTGACATCCGGAAGCTGGATGTTGCGGGCTCCGGTCATCTCTGGTCATTCACACATCTCTGGTCATTCACACTTTGTGCTATGAATATCTTTAATACTGACTCTACATGTTAAAGGGGTACTCCAGTGAAAACCTTTTTTTTTTTTTAAATCAACTGGTGCCAGAAAGGTAAACAGATTTGTATATTACTTCTATTAAAAAAATCTTAATCCTTCCTGTACTTACTAGCTGCTGAATACTACAGTGGAAATTATTTTCTTTTTGAAACACAGAACTGTCTGCTGAATTCACGAGCACAGTGCTCTCTGCTGACATCTCTGTCCATTTTATGAACTGTCCAGAACAGCACATGTTTGCTGTGGGGATTTCCTTTTACTCTGGACAGTTCCTAAAAATGGACAGAGATGTCAGCAGAGAGCACTGTGCTCGTGATTCAGCAGACAGCTCTGTGTTTCAAACGGAAAAGAATTTCCACTGTAGTATTCAGCAACTAATAAGTACAGGAAGGATTAAGATTTTTTAATAGAAGTAATTTACAAATCTGTTTAACTTTCTGGCACCATTTTTTTTTTTTTTTTTTAATCGTTCTTCACCAGAGTATTCCTTTAACATACTGGCATTTTGATTCATGATACTATATATTTCCATGTAATTTAAGAGAATACCCACTGTTTGATGTATGATGTAATCACTGTAGCTCCACCCCTTTTTGTACACGCGCCAATTTTTGAATGTACATATACTCTGGCTGTATCTATGTACCCTTACACTGATCTGAGGAAGGGGGTGGCTCCCCCGAAACAAGTCACCCTTTATTGTATACTGTTTATTATTTTTTGCTTTAATAAACCACTCCAGTGCTTTGAAATATTCCTGGTTTGGACATGACTTCTTATTGGACACAGCAGCGCCAAAGGGTTATTTTCCTCTACTTTTACCTACTCGCTTCAGGATTGGATCATCCCTTCTCCTGGAAACCTGGGCACAGCAGCTGTTGCTGTTTTCATTGATTACCCTCTCTGTTGGGTTATATGCAAATTTTATATTCGCTCCAGGTTAGCGGCCATTACTTAAGGGCCAGCAAAGGCCTTCCCTCCACCTTATTCCCTACAGGGTCTAAGTGGTAATACATGAGGTGCCCCTCGCCAGTCTCTTTTTTCTCTTTTATCTACAGGTATCAAAACAAAAATGGTACGAATGAAAACTTCAGATCATACCGCCCCGTATACGGAAAAATAAAAAAGTTATAGGAGTCAGAAGATGTCATTTTAAACCTACAAATTTTTGTGCATAAAGTCATAATTTTTTAACAGAAGTAAAACAAAATCTAACCTATATAAGTAGGGTATCATTTTAATCGTATGGACCTATATAATAAAGATAAGGTGTCATTTTAGTGAAAAAAAATGTTTTTTTACATATGCAAAAGTCGTGAAACCCCTGTGGGGTATTAAGGCTCACTTAATTCCTTGTTACGTTCCTCAAGGGGTCTAGTTTCCAAAATGGTATGACATGTGTTTATTTTTTTGCTGTCCTGGCACCATAGGGGCTTCCTAAATGCGACATATCCCCCCCCCCCCCCCCGAGCAAAATTTGCTCTCCAAAAGCTAAATGTGACTCCTTCTATTCTGAGCATTGTAGTTTGCCCGTAGTGCACTTCAGGTCCACTTATGGGGGACCTTCATACTCAGAAGAGATGGGGTTACAAATTTTGGGGGGTATTTTCTGCTATTAACCCTTTCAAAAATTTGAAATTTTGGGGGAAACACACATTTTAGTGAAATTTTTTTTTTTTTTACATATGCAAAAGTCGTGAAACCCCTGTGGGGTATTAAGGCTCACTTTATTCCTTGTTACGTTCCTCAAGGGGTCTAGTTTCCAAAATGGTATGGCATGTGTTTTTTTTTTGCTGCTCTGGCACCATAGGGGCTTCCTAAATGCAACATGCCCCCCAAAAACCATTACAGAAAAACTTACTCTCCAAAATCCCCTTGTCGCTCCTTCCCTTTTGAGCCCTCTACTGCGCCCGCCGAACACTTTACATAGACATATGAGGTATGTGCTTACTCGAGAGAAATTGGGCTACAAACATAAGTATACATTTTCTCCTTTTACCCCTTGTAAAAATTCAAAAATTGGGTCTACAAGAACAAGCGAGTGTAAAAAATGAAGATTGTGAATTTTCTCCTTCATTTTGCTGCTATTCCTGTGAAACACCTAAAAGGTTAAAACGCTGACTGAATGTCATTTTGAATACTTTGAGGGGTGCAGTTTTTATAATGGGGTAATTTGTGGGGAATTTCTAAGATGAAGACCCTTTAAATCCATTTCAAACCTGAACTGGTCCCAGAAAAATAGTGAGTTTGAAAATTTTGTGAAAAATTGGAAAATTGCTGCTGAACTTTGAAGCCCTCTGGTGACTTCTAAAACTAAAAACACGTCAATTTTATGATGCAAACATAAAGTAGACACATTTTATATGTGAATAAAACATTTTTTTATTTGGAATATCCCTTTTCCTTACAAGCAGAGAGCTTCAAAGTTCGAAAAATTCTAAATTTTCAAATTTTTCATAAAATTTTGGGATTTTTCACCAAGAAATTATGCAAGTTACCACAAAATTTTACCACTATATTAAAGTAGAATATGTCACGGAAAAACAATCTCGGAATCAGAATAACTAAAAGCATTCCAGAGTTATTAATGTTTAAAGTGACAGTGGTCAGATGTGCAAAAAACGCTCTGGTCCTAAGGTGTAAAATGGCCTTGTCCTTAAGGGGTTAAGGTCCAAAAAATGTTTGCTTTACGTGTTTGGAGTTTGTGCGACACAATTGACTAGTGCGACACAAAAAAAAACTTGGGACAGAAAAATAACCGACATGTGTGAAAGATTAGTAAATAAGCCTGGAAAAAAAATGGAGTGATGTAGAAAACACTTCACAATAAACACTCCACTCTTAGTAAATGAGGGCCATTAAGTTTTATATATATATATATATATATATATATATATATATATATATATATATATATAGATTTCTACAACCTTTTAATTTTTTTGTTTTGTTATTTCATATGCACTTGGTATTGCTATTATTTAGTACAGCGTGTCAGTTTATCCTCAGAGGTTGTGTCTGTTTCTCTGAACCCTTAGGTGGCTTGAATGTGTGAAATATTTTCCTTATAATCTCAGCCATTTGTCCTCCGGACTTCTCTTTCTGACATATAAAGCTTCTTAATGTCAGAATTATTAGCTCCCAGCTCTGTTGTTGGATAAGCTCAGGGTTTGCAACCTCTACCCACTAACTGTAAACATTATGATGGTTGTTTAAATTTATGTGCAATGAATCTGAAAATATATGTAATGAATAGAATTTAACAAATGTGTATATTATCAGAACTTGCAGAATAAAAAGTTGGAGTGATAATAGGGCCATGTTCACGCTTGTTTGTCAGCAGTTTCATTATGAAACAATGACAAATTGTTAAACAAACTGAACCATCTGATCCAAAACATTTGCATCAGTTTTCCATCTGTTTGTATTCACATCGATAGATGGCAAAACATCCGTTTTTCAACAGTGAAATCAATTTTAATAGTTTTTTCTCTACATTAAAATCAATGACTACAGGAAAAATAAATAATTTTAAACATTCATAGCTTTTAAGTGTTGCATCTATAACACACATCAGTGTTAGCAATACATACCACACGGAAGTGAATAGGACCCCTTTTCAAGACTTTGCCCAATAATCTTTTGATATCAAAAGACAATGGAAATTGACCCAAATAGCAGTTGAAATACAGAATGAATATGGATGCATTAAGAATTTTGTTGTGTTTTAGGTTCTATATTGTATTCATTTTTTTGTACAGTATATTGTTATAGGTTGTCATTAGAGATGAGCGAACTTTTCAAAAATTTGATTCGGCCGATTCGCTGAATTTTCCGGAAAAGTTTGTTTCGATCCGAATTTTTGGGCGGTGAATCTATATTTAAAAAGGCTATTTCTAGCCTACATACAGCCTCTATAGGGATTTAGAACACTTTGCAGTGTTCTAAAATGCATATGGAGTGTGCTGAGAGTGAAATAATACTGTTATTCAGAATAACATGCAGATTACCGGCATCGCTTTTAGAATCACTGCCGCACAGCAGCACAATTACAGAGCCTGGTGGTGGCATCAGTGTCAGGAGACCATATAGTGACTGAATGACAGCGTGGAGGTGTTGGCAGCATGAGGAGATCATTTAGTTGCTGAATGGCACAGCGTTGAGGTCTTGGCAGCATGAGGACACCAAATAGTGGCTGAATGACACAGCTTGGATGAGGCTGAAGCATGAGGACACCATATAGTGGCTCAATGACACAGAATGGAGGTGTTGTCAGCATAAGGACACCATATAGTGGCTGAATAACACAGCTTGGATGAAGCTGAAGCATGAGGACACCATATAGTGGCAGAATGACACAGCATGGAGGTGTTGTCAGCATGAGGAGACCATATAGTGGCTTAATGACACAGCATGGACATGTTGGCAGCATGAGGACACCATATAGTGGCTGAATGACCCAGCATGGACATGTTGTCAGCATGAGGACACCATATAGTGGCTGAATGACACAGCTTGGATGAGGCTGAAGCATGAGGACACCATATAGTGGCTGAATGGCACAGTGTGGAGGTGTTGGCAGCATGAGGACACCATATAGTGGCTGAATGACACAGCTTGGATGAAGCTGAAGCATGAGGACACCATATAGTGGCTGAATGACACAGCATGGAGGTGTTGTCAGCATGAGGAAACCATATAGTGGCTTAATGAGACAGCATGGACATGTTAGAGATGAGCGAACTTTTCAAAAATTCGATTCGGCCGATTCGCCGAATCTTCCAGAAAAGTTTGTTTCAATCCAAATTTTTTGGTGGCGAATCTATATTAAAAAAAGGCTATTTCTAGCCTACATACAGCCTCTAGAGGGGTATAGAACACTTTGCTGTGTTCTAAAACGCATATGGAGTGTGCTGAGAGTGAAATAATACTGTTATTCAGAATAACATGCAGATTGCCGGCATTGCTTTTAGAATCACTGCCGCACAGCAGCACAATTACAGAGCCTGGTGGTGGCATCAGTGTCAGGAGACCATATAGTGACTGAATGACAGCGTGGAGGTGTTGGCAGCATGAGGAGACCATTTAGTGGCTGAATGGCACAGCGTTGAGGTTGTTACGCCTAGCGCTCCGGGTCCCCGCTCCTCCCCGGAGCGCTCACGGCGTCTCTCTCCCTGCAGCGCCCCGGTCAGTCCCGCTGACCGGGAGCGCTGCACTGACATGGCCGTGGGGGATGCGATTCGCACAGCGGGACGCGCCCGCTCGCGAGTCGCATCCCAGGTCACTTACCCGTCCCGGTCCCCTGCTGTCATGTGCTGGCGCGCGCGGCTCCGCTCTCTAGGGCGCGCGCGCGCCAGCTCTCTGAGACTTAAAGGGCCAGTGCACCAATGATTGGTGCCTGGCCCAATTAGCTTAATTGGCTTCCATCTGCTCCCAGACTATATCTGCTCACTGCCCCTGCACTCCCTGGCCGGATCTACTGTCACGATTCGGCTTACAGGTAGTGGATCCTCTGTGTCAGCGAGGGATTGGCGTGGACCATGCTAGTGGATACGACCTGGTTGCTACTGCCGCAGCAAGACCATCCCGCTTTGCGGCGGGCTCTGGTGAACACCAGTAGCCTCTTAGAACCAGTCCACTAGCACAGTCCATGCCAATCCCTCGCTGACACAGAGGATCCACTACCTGTAAGCCGAATCGTGACAGAGGTCTTGGCAGCATGAGGACACCATATAGTGGCTGAATGGCACAGCGTGGAGGTGTTGGCAGCATGAGGACACCCTATAGTGGCTGAATGACACAGCTTGGATGAGGCTGAAGCCTGAGGACACCATATAGTGGCTGAATGACACAGAATGGAGGGGTTGGCAGCATGAGGACACCATATAGTGGCTGAATGGCACAGCTTAGATGAAGCTGAAGCATGAGGACACCATATAGTGGCAGAATGACACAGCATGGAGGTGTTGTCAGCATGAGGAGACCATATAGTGGCTTAATGACACAGCATGGCCATGTTGGCAGCATGAGGACACCATATAGTGGCTGAATGACCCAGCATGGACATGTTGTCAGCATGAGGACACCATATAGTGGCTGAATGACACAGCTTGGATGAGGCTGAAGCATGAGGACACCATATAGTGCTGAATGACACAGCATGGAGGTGTTGGCAGCATGATGACACCATATAGTGGCTGAATGGCACAGTGTGGAGGTGTTGGCAGCATGAGGACACCATATAGTGGCTGAATGACACAGCTTGGATGAAGCTGATGCATGAGGACACCATATAGTGGCTGAATGACACAGCATGGAGGTGTTGTCAGCATGAGGAGACCATATAGTGGCTTAATGAGACAGCATGAACATGTTGGCAGCATGAGGACACCATATGGTGGCTGAATGACACAGCTTGGATGAGGCTGAAGCATGAGGACACTATATAGTGGCTAAAGGACACTGCATGGACATGTTGTCAGCATGAGGACACCATATAGTGGCTGAATGACACAGCTTGGATGAGGCTGAAGCATGAGGACACCATATAGTGGCTGAATGACACAGCATGGAGGTGTTGGCAGCATGAGGAGACCATATAGTGGATGAATGGCACAGCCCGGAGTTGGCAGCAGCATGAGTAGGCACTAGGCCTTCACAATCCCTAAGATTAATAGATGAATTAAGAAATTTAAACCGAAGATTTTGGATAGCGGGTGCTACCTATGAGAAAATTTGAAATTACCAGACCCAGGCCCCACAGCGGCATCAGTAACCCATATATTGCCTGAATGACACAGCCTGGAGTTGGCTGATGCACGAGTACACACCAGGGCTTCACAATCCCTCCAAAAAAACACCACAATTTTAGAAATTTTTGACAAAGATTTTGGATAGCCCCAGCGTGTGGGTACGAAGGACCAAATCCAACAAGCCCCCACAGGGCTCATGTGGCCGTGAGATTTAGGCGAAACGTCTCCATTGCCCTGACTGGCCATTGTTCCCATGACTTCTCGCCAAGGCAAACCATGTGAAGAACAGCGTGACACCGCCGTGACCTGCACACATGGAAGGGCCACTGAGACTTGACCGGGCAGTGGAGGCTTAAGACACAGAGGAGGATGTGGAGGCGGAGTAGCACACTGTCGCAGGACCAACGGGCTGACAGAGTGTAGCAGGAAGCAGCATTAAGTGCACACCAGGGCTTCAGAATCCCAAAGAAAAAACAACCATTTTTAAAATAATTTTAAGAATATGTAGGACAGCAGGTGCTACCTATATGTTGCATGAATGACACACCCTGGAGTTGGCTGATGCATGAGTACACACTAGGGCTTCACAATCCCTCAAAAAAAACACAACAATTGTAGAAATTTATGAAGAAGACTTATGGATAGCGGGTGCTACCTATGAGAAAATTTGAAATTCCCAGACTCAGGCCCAGCAGCGCCATCAGTAAACCATATATTGCCTGAATGACACAGGCTGGAGTTGGCTGATGCATGAGTACGCACCAAAGCTTCACAATCCCTAATAAAAAAGACAAACATTTTTGACGAAAAATGTTAACGAAAATTTAGGACAGCGAGTGCTCTCTATATATTACCAGAATGACGCAGCCTGGAGTTGGCTGCAGCATGAGGAGACCATTGAAATGTGTGATTTTTTTATTTGAAATTTAAATCAAAATTTGTGTCCCGGACCCAGCCGTGTGGGTACAAAGGACCTAATCTCACAAGCACCCACAGAGCTCATGTGGCCGTAAGATGTAGGCGCAACGTCTCCATAGCCTTGACTGGCCATTTTTGGTTTTGTACCTTTGTTTAAGAACAAGCGCATATCCAAGAGTCCAGAAGACTCTATAATGCAGAAGACATTGCTTCTTTATTTCATAAAAAATTATTTTATAGAAGAGAGTTCATCCCTCTGCGTATTTTTTTTGACAATTTTACTTAAAAAATCACACGCAACAATCGTTCAATGGTGTAATGGTTATTATTGTGGAAAATTCAAGTTTATTACTGTGATAATTATCAGAAAAAAAAAACACTACCCAAGAGTGTTTAATAACCCATACATTGCACCATAAATGTTGAAATTTTAATTAAGCATGTATGCATGTATTTCAAAAATCCTAAAATTAAAGGCCCGAGCCCAGAAGCATCAGGAAGTCAAGTACTTTCTGAAAGACACAGGAGCAGTCAGGCGTAGGCATCAGCAGTACCCAAGAGGCTTTAATAACCCCTTACATTGCACGATCACTCGCAATATCGAGCAATAACAGGTGTGTTATGCCCTCAGATGTCCGGGGTTGCAAGCGCGCTACACTGAACGGACCAGTGTGTGTCTATCTTTCACCGACAGGTGCGGGTAACCCGCTGAACCCCCTTAGCAATAGGGATCAGGGATTGCAATTATTTGCCAGGAAAGAAGAATCACAACTAAGCGCCAGTCATAAGCTCGGGTTCATTAAGTCCCTGCCCTTTGTACACCTCATGTCTCTACTACCGATTGGATGGTTTAGTGAGGTCCTCGGATCGGCCCCGGCAGGGTAGGAGAAGGCCCTAGCAGAGCGCCAAGATTTTAAAGATCATTGCTGAAATTAGCATTAAGCATGTATTAGCTACTGCTAAACTTCCAAAAATTTAAGGCCCAAGGCCTGAGGCATCAGGGAGGCAATTATTTCCTGAAAGACACAGAATGAGTCAGGAGCAGTCATTCGCAGTACCCAAGAGGGTTTCATAACCAACCCCTTACATTTAAAAGTCAATGTTGAAATTTGCATTAAGCATGTATTTAGCTACTGCTAAACATCCAAAAATTGAAGGCCCAAGGCCTGAGAGCAGGGAGGCAAGTAGTTCCTGAAAGACACAGAATGAGTATGGAACAGGCATTCGCAGTACCCAAGAGGGTTTCATAACCCCTTACATTTAAAGATCAATGTTGACATTTGCATTAAGCATATATTTAGCTACTGCTAAACATCCAAAAATTAAAGACCCAAGGCCAAAAGCATCAGTGAGGCAAGTAGTTCCTGAAAGACACAGTGTGAGCCAGGAGCAGGCAATCGCAGTACCCAAGAGGGTTTCCTAACCAACCCCTTACATTTAAAGATGAATGTTGAAATGTGCATTAAGCATGTATTTAGCTACTGCTAAACATCCAAAAATTAAAGGCCCAAGGCCAGAAGCATCAGTGAGGCAAGTAGTTCCTGAAAGACACAGGATGAGCCAGGAGCAGGCAATCGCAATACCAAAGAGGGTTCCATAACCCTAATTGATAACCCAAGAGGGTTTCATAACCAACCATAATTGGGAAATGTTGGTGTAGCTGCTTGGTCAATCTATTCTAAGGCATCTGGCATTGGTAGCTGGAAATCCTGGCTGATCCATCCCTGATTCATCTTGACAAACGTCAGTCTCTCCACATTTTTAGTGGACAGACGAGTTCACCTTGGGGTGACTATGGCCCCGGCCGCACTAAACACCCGCTCTGATGGCACACTACTGGCCGGGCAGGACAGCTTTTCCAGGGCAAACTCTGCTAGTTGTGGCCATAAATCAAGTTTGGCTGCCCATAAGTCCAGCGGATCTTCAATGGTTGTTGGCATGGCCATGTCAAGGTATGCCACCACCTGCTGGTTCAGGTCCTGCTCCATGTCTACCTGCTGCTGATGAGTTGCTTCACTATGCGGGTGAAGAAAGCTACTCATCAGCGACTGTAGACTCAGGCTGCTGCTGATTGAGCTGGTACTGCTCCTCCCACCCCTCCCCTCCCCAGCAGCTATGGCAGTGGAAGGTGAGCGCAGAGGGCCCCCCGAGTCAGACCTGTGAGTGGATGGACCATGTGGCCGATAGGCATCAGCCAACTGACTACGTAGAATGTCTCTGTAGTAGGTCAGTTTGTCCTCCCTCTCAGTGGGTGTAAAAAAGGCCCCCATTTTGGGACGGTAGTGAGGGTCTAATAAGGTGGAGATCCAGAAGTCATCCCGCTGACGAATGTTGATAATTCGGGGGTCACTACGCAAGCAACTGTGTGATTTGCGCCAGTGACTCGGAGTGACTACCTGCCTCCATCTCCACTGCATACTGCCACGGTGTGTCTGGGTCCTCTGTCTCAACTTCCTCATAACCCTCCAGCTCCTCTGGCTGCTCCTGCTCCTCCTCTCCTGTCCGAAGACTAGAAACACCGGCTATCTCATCCAACCTAAACTGTGCTCCGCTCTGCCCCTCATCATCCTCCTCCTCCAGTTCAGCACCCACAGGGCTCATGTAGCCTTGAGATGTAGGTGTAACGTCTCCATTGCCGTGACCAGCCATGGTTTCAATCATTAGTTGTAGGAAATGTAGGAGTGGAATTACGTCGTTCATGGCGTAATCCAAGCGACTTACAAATAAAATATTAAGTCAAGGGTGCCAATAGTTTTGTCCAGCCCATTTTAGGAGTTTGGTGTGACATTATGTCCAATTTACTCTTTTTCCTCCCTTTTTTGGTTTAGTTCGAATACTCAAAAAGGGAATAAACATGTGTATAGCAAAACATGTGGTGCTGCAATCCTTTTCTGTGAGAAATACTTCATTTTCTTGAAAAATTTCAGGGGTGCCAACATTTCCGGCTATGACTGTATATATATATATATATATTTATATATATATATATATATATATATATATATATATGTATATATATATATATATATATATATATATATATATATATGTACATCAAAACATGAAAACCTTTTGAAAAAATGTTTAGATTTTTGTGGAAATGTCAGGGGAAATCCCACTTTTCACCAGCCACGCCCACTTTCCCCACTGGCCAAGCCAATTTTCGGGTTTTCTCAGTTAAATGGAGAGCTAGTCAGGATTTTTTCAATTCTGGCGCAAATTCTGAAGCAGACAGAATTTCTGGCGCAATGTCGGGTTTGCAATAGTAAATCAGGGCCAGTGTGTTTCTAGGTGTGTTTCATTTATAAAAATACATGATAAGAATTTCGGAAAAATCTTGTCTGATTCGGAAGGTAATTAAGAAATGGCAGTCATCAGGAACAGTGGAAGTTAAAGCAAGATTTGGAAGACCAAGAAAAATATCAGACAGAACAGCTCGCAGGATTGTGAGAAAAACAATTCAAAACCAATGTTTGACTGCACAATCCCTTCAGAAAGATCTGGCAGACACTGGAGTTGTGGTACACTATTCCACTATAAAGAGATACATGTACAAATATGGTCTTCATGGAAGAGTCATCAGAAGAAAACCTCTTCTATGTCCTCACCACAAAAGTCAGCATTTGAACTGTTACGCCTAGCGCTCCGGGTCCCCGCTCCTCCCCGGAGCGCTCACGGCGTCTTTCTCCCTGCAGCGCCCCGGTCAGTCCCGCTGACCGGGAGCACTGCACTGTCTTGGCCGTCGGGGATGCGATTCGCACAGCGGGACGCGCCCGCTCGCGAATCGCATCCCAGGTCACTTACCCGTCCCGGTCCCCTGCTGTCTTGTGCTGGCGCGCGCGGCTCCGCTCTCTAGGGCGCGCGCGCGCCAGCTCTCTGAGACTTGAAGGGCCAGTGCACCAATGATTGGTGCCTGGCCCAATTAGCTTAATTGGCTTCCATCTGCTCCCTGGCTATATCTGATCTCCTCCCTTGCACTCCCTTGCCGGATCTTGTTGCCTTGTGCCAGTGAAAGCGTTTAGTGTGTCCAAAGCCTGTGTACCTGAACTTCTGCTATCCATCCTGACTACGAACCTTGCCGCCTGCCCCCGACCTTCTGCTACGTCTGACCTTGCCTCTGCCTAGTCCTTCTGTCCCACGCCTTCTCAGCAGTCACCGAGGTTGAGCCGTTGCTAGTGGATACGACCTGGTTGCTACTGCCGCAGCAAGACCATCCCGCTTTGCGGCGGGCTCTGGTGAAAACCAGTAGCCTCTTAGAACCGGTCCACTAGCACGGTCCACGCCAATCCCTCGCTGACACAGCGGATCCACAACCCGTAAGCCGAATCGTGACAGTAGATCCGGCCATGGATCCCGCTGAGGTGCCGCTGCCAAGTCTCGCTGACCTTCCCACGGTGGTCGCTCAGCAATCGCAGCAGATTGCCCAGCAAGGACAGCAGCTGTCGCAGTTGACCGCCATGTTACAGCAACTTCTGCCTCTGCTACAGCAGCAACCATCTCCTCCGCCAGCTCCTGCACCTCCTCCGCAGCGAGTGGCCGCTCGCTTGTCCCTGCCGGGCAAATTTGATGGGGACTCTAAACTCTGCCGTGGATTTTTGTCTCAGTGTTCCCTGCATATGGAGATGTTGTCGGACTTGTTTCCTACAGAACGGTCTAAGGTGGCGTTTGTAGTAAGCCTTCTTTCAGGAAAGGCCTTGTCTTGGGCCACACCGCTCTGGGACCGCAATGATCCTGCCACAGCCTCAGTCCAGTCCTTTTTCGCTGAAGTCCGGAGTGTCTTCGAGGAGCCAGCCCGAGCTTCTTCTGCCGAGACTTCCCTGTTGAACCTGGTCCAGGGTAATTCTTCAGTGGGCGAGTACGCCATCCAATTTCGTACTCTTGCTTCCGAGTTATCATGGAATAACGAGGCTCTCTGCGCGACCTTTAAAAAAGGCCTATCCAGTCGCATCAAGGATGTGCTGGCCGCACGAGAGATTCCTGCCAACCTGCAAGAACTCATCCATTTGGCTACCCGCATTGACATGCGTTTTTCTGAGCGACACCAAGAGCTCCGCCAGGAAAAAGACTTAGATCTCTGGGCACCTCTCCCACAGTATCCGTTGCAATCTACGCCTGGGCCTCCCGCCGAGGAGGCCATGCAAGTGGATAGGTCTCGCCTGACCCAGGAAGAGAGGAATCGCCGTAGGGAAGAAAATCTCTGTCTTTACTGTGCCAGTACCGAGCATTTCTTGGTGGATTGCCCTATCCGTCCTCCACGTCTGGGAAACGCACGCACGCACCCAGCTCACGTGGGTGTGGCGTCTCTTGGTTCCAAGTCTGCTTCTCCACGTCTCACGGTGCCCGTGCGGATTTCTCCTTCAGCCAACTCCTCCCTCTCAGCCGTGGCCTGCTTGGACTCTGGTGCCTCTGGTAATTTTATTTTGGAGTCGTTTGTGAATAAATTCAGCATCCCGGTGACCCGTCTCGTCAAGCCGCTCTACATTTCCGCGGTCAATGGAGTCAGACTGGATTGCACCGTGCGTTACCGCACAGAACCCCTCCTGATGTGTATTGGACCCCACCACGAAAGGATTGAGCTCTTCGTTCTCCCCAACTGTACCTCTGAGGTCCTCCTCGGTCTGCCATGGCTCCGGCTTCATTCTCCCACCCTTGATTGGAACACCGGGGAGATCAAGAACTGGGACTCTGCCTGCCTTAGGAAGTGCCTCTCCCCCCCTCCCAGTCCCGTCAGGCAAGCCTCTGTGCCTCCTCATGGCTCCCGTCCTTGTGTCACCCTGCCCCGTGCCAACCTTCACCCTCTGCCCTCCCTCCCCATTCCAACTCCTGCTGTACTGCCTGCCGTTGAGGAAACCCTCCATTCTTTCCCGGTGTCCTCATCCCAGGGGAGGCAGTTACCGGACAAAAAAAAGGGGAGACCTAAGGGGGGGGTACTGTTACGCCTAGCGCTCCGGGTCCCCGCTCCTCCCCGGAGCGCTCACGGCGTCTTTCTCCCTGCAGCGCCCCGGTCAGTCCCGCTGACCGGGAGCACTGCACTGTCTTGGCCGTCGGGGATGCGATTCTCACAGCGGGACGCGCCCGCTCGCGAATCGCATCCCAGGTCACTTACCCGTCCCGGTCCCCTGCTGTCTTGTGCTGGCGCGCGCGGCTCCGCTCTCTAGGGCGCGCGCGCGCCAGCTCTCTGAGACTTAAAGGGCCAGTGCACCAATGATTGGTGCCTGGCCCAATTAGCTTAATTGGCTTCCATCTGCTCCCTGGCTATATCTGATCTCCTCCCTTGCACTCCCTTGCCGGATCTTGTTTCCTTGTGCCAGTGAAAGCGTTTAGTGTGTCCAAAGCCTGTGTACCTGAACTTCTGCTATCCATCCTGACTACGAACCTTGCCGCCTGCCCCCGACCTTCTGCTACGTCTGACCTTGCCTCTGCCTAGTCCTTCTGTCCCACGCCTTCTCAGCAGTCACCGAGGTTGAGCCGTTGCTAGTGGATACGACCTGGTTGCTACTGCCGCAGCAAGACCATCCCGCTTTACGGCGGGCTCTGGTGAAAACCAGTAGCCTCTTAGAACCGGTCCACTAGCATGGTCCACGCCAATCCCTCGCTGACACAGCGGATCCACAACCCGTAAGCCGAATCGTGACATGAACTTTGCAAATGACATATAGACAAGCCTGATGCATTTTGGAAACAAGTTCTGTGGACCGATGAGGTTAAAATTTAACTTTTTGTCCGGAATGAGCAACTGTACGTTTGGAGAAGAAGAGGAACAGAATTTAATGAAAAGAACCTCTGTCCAACTGTTAAGCATGGGGTTGGATCAATCATGTTTTGGGGTTGTATTGCAGCCGGTGGCATAGGGAACATCTCACGAGTAGAAGGAAAAATGTATTCAATAACATTTCAGCAAATTTTGGATGCTAACTTGATGCCATCTGTGAAAAAGCTGAAGTTAAAGAGAGTATGGCTTCTACAAATGGATAATGATCCTAAACACACCTCAAAATCCACAGGGGATTACATCAAGAGGCATAAACTGAAGGTTTGCCATGGCCTTCACAATCTCCTGACCTCAACATAATTAATTAAAAGAGCAGTGCGTGACAGACAGCCCAGAAATCTCAAAGAACTGGAAGACTTTTGTAAGGAAGAATGGGAAAAGATACCTCAAACAAGAATTGAAAGACTCTTGGCTAGCTACAGAAAGCATTTACAAGCTGTGATACTTGCCCAAACTTTTGCAGACGCCATTTTTTTGTTTTCTGTTATTTTGAAAGTGTAAATGATGGATATAAACTTTTGTTGACATATTATAAGAATGTCTAATCTGTAATTTGATGCCTTTTGGATATTTTTCCATTTTTCCTTGGCTTCTTTATGCACATTAATACAAATTTTTACCTGGGGTGCCCAAACTTTTGATCCCCACTGTAAGGATAGGGGATAAGATGTGTGATCACGGGGGGTCCTGCCACTGGGAACCCCCACAATGTTCTCTGCAGCACCCCCTGTCATCTGGTGCACGGAGCGAGTTTTGCTCCGTACCTAATGACTGACGATGCAGGGGCCGGAGGAGCTTGATGTCACGGCCCTGCCCCCTCACAACATTACACCCCACCCCCTTAAAGTCTATGGACGTCACAATCCTCCGGCCCCTGCATCACCAGTCATTAGGCACGGAGCGAAGCTCCCAGCAGCGGGCCCCCGCGATATGACATCTTATGCCCTATACTTTGGATAGGGGATAAGATGTCTAGGGGCGGAGTACCCCTTTAAGAGGTTAAAGAGCATAGTGCATGGGCAGCTCCAGCAAGGAAGAAAGACAGGGCCTTATAATTATGCATGTTCTTCAAAGTATCTTCAGTCAACTCTATAGATCATAATGTAACTATATGTCTTATGAGAGCTCAATATTCAAAGGCTTTATATAGTGCAGAGCAATTTTGAAACAATGTAGTATAAAAACCTCACCGTTTTACTTTTCAGTAAATAGTAAAATAGATCAATAAGGTCTGAGCTTGTAATGAAGCATGAAAATTGATGTTTTACTAGATGGTATAATCAATAAACAGAATAGTTAAGGAACAGAAAAAAACACTATATTGACAAAGAAATTATTTTCTGGTAAAACGACTCTTTGATCTCTTTTTCCCTGTTTTAGTTGCTTAATTAATGTAACATACACAGGACCATCGGGACATTATCTCAAGAATTATATAGTTGCTGTTGAGGTTTTTTTTTTCCACATGCTTGATGATTGCCAACAGTGTGGCACCGTAAGCTTGATGTTTGCAGAGTTTAAATAACTCAGTACTTAAAATGTATACCCAGTGGTGATATGACAAATGACTATCATGCAGCACCATGTTATTTTTCTAAATCCAGTGCGAGATCCAATGCAATGTGATTCTATGGCACTGGTTCTCAAGCTAGATACAGATTTCGCTCAGCTACGAGATGACAAAAATCCCAGCAGGCCCATATTTTACCACTTGCCTAAATGCACATAAACATTGAAAATCCTCCAGGAAGACCCATCCTCAGTAGCATTGACTCCAACACCTGTAATCTATCACACTACGTAGATATTCAGCTACAAAGCTTTCATAGACTGAACAACCACGCTTCAAACCTCTTCTACAGATGGGTTGCCCTTGACATAACATCTATGTATTTCATTATCCCCAAGACTTAGGGATCAAAGCCATCACATCAAACCTCACCTTTTACCTTCTCTTACACTCTTCCTCAGCCATCCCACTCACCACCAGAAAATCAAACAAACCAAACAATTTCCAGTTCCACACTGCCTTTAAATAACCTCCCTCCAGCTGTCACCTACCAGCATTGAGGCACAGTGTTTCAGCATGTCACATTGATGAATGATAAGTGATGAATGATAATAGATTGGATTTGAATTCTAAGATTTTGAGCCATTTGTGTTTGTGTAGTGAGCATGCACAAGGATAGACGCATGATGTAACTGATTGCAGAAGTCATGAGATAATGATTACGATGATTGCTTCACACAAAAACCAATGAAGACTAAATAAGATTAGATTGTTTCCTTCTCTTCACCCTTAGTCTTGCACTGGGAATATTTTACGGTATAAAGTCTAATCTCTCTACACATCTAAAACCCCAGAGCCTTTGATAAATTGCCATTATTAAAATTACAAGGAAGAAAGAGACGTGCCACGAAGTAAGCGTCGAATGATGAAGAATCAAACAAGGTATTCATCTGATCAGTCACGGTTCTCTCTTTGAAATAATGCAAACCCTTTATACAATGTTAGGGGATACCTCCTATTAATTGCTTTACATGGCAGATCCAAGCCCTAGAATTGCTGTTGCTGACTTCTCAGATAGTTTCACTATAAAAAGTCTTATTGCCATTTGCTTGGGTTTGCAATGGTTACAGGTATCCCCAGTCCTTTAGAAAAAGTAAGAGGGGCTTGTGGTGTCAGCAGGAAGATGTTGTTAGCTTGTAGCAGGAGTCTGTCCTCTTAGTTCTCACTTCACCAGAGGTTTTACCAAGTAGGGATATACCAAAGTAATTGCTGGTTATTCTGCTCGGCAACTATGGATCTTTTGAAGACAAATCTTTGCCACGGCTTGCCAGCCTTTCATATTACTTGCAGGGTTGCGTCACTTAGGCATTTGCTCTGTGCTTCTATACATCCTCGAGGACGCTCAGGGCCGCCATCAGGGGGTTAAGACCAGTACTCCAGTAAGGGGCCCAGGCCGACAGTCCTGCCCTACACTGCAACTGCTGCCTGGGCCGGTGGCTGTCACCTTAAGGGGAGAGAGGGGCTAAAGAAAAAGCTACATATAATTACCTCTCTGCTCGCAGCCGCTGTCCCTTTAAGGGAGAAGTGCCTGTCGGGAGGTAGGGAAGCAAACGTGTCTTGCGCAGGCACATCCATTGCACGTGATATCAAGGATGTACAGTGCGCGTCCGGAGCGCAGCACTGAAAGCCCTACTACTGCCCGGCCCTGGAACAGTTAGTAAGCTGCGTCGGTCAGCCTCTGTGCTCCACTGCCCCTCCAGCCTATAGCAGTAGGGCCCGTCCGACCACATATTAAGGGAGCAGTGGAGCACAGAGAGGGGGCCTACAACTAAGGGGGAACAGAGATTGGAGCCTACAACTATGGGGACACAGAGATTGGAGCCTACAACTATGGGGGCACAGAGATTGGAGTCTACAACTATAGGGGCACAGAGATTGGAGCCTACAACTATGGGGGCACAGAGAGTGAAGTCTACAACTATGGGGGCACAGAGAGTGAAGCCTACAACTATGGGGGCTCAGAGAGTGGAGCCTACAACTATGGGGACACAGAAATAGGAGACTACAACTATGGGGGCACAGATATTGGAGCCTACAACTATAGGGGCACAGAGATTGGAGCCTACAACTATGGGGGCACAGAGACGGAAGTCTATAACTATGGGGGGACAGAGAGTGGAGCCTACAACTATAGGGGCACAGAGATTGGAGCCTACAACTATGGGGGAACAGAGATTGGAGTCTACAACTATGGGGACACAGAGAGTGGAGCCTAAAACTATGGGGGAACAGAAAGTGGAGCCTACAACTATGGGCGGACAGAGAGTGGAGCCTACAACTATGGGGCTACATAGAGTGGAGCCTACAACTATGGGGGAACAGAGAGTGGAGCCTACAACTATGGGGGTACATAGAGTGGAGCCTACAACTATGGGGGAACAGAGAGTGGAGCCTACAACTATGGGGGAACAGAGAGTGCAACCTACAACTATGGGGGCACAAAGCGGGCACTATTACTGTTAAATGGAATACTCACGGGGAGTTTGTAAAGAGGGTGCATTGTGCTTGAGAAGGGAGTCTAAAATGTTTGTCTTGCTGCTCTGACAGGTTCTGTGGAGACAAATGGCCAGGAGAAGTCTTCATGATGCCCTGGGCAGATAATGTGATAATGTGTGCCCTTTTAATCACGTAGTGAAGACTTGAATTGTAAGTCACTTTATGTAATTGCAATCACCTTCAGTGTCTACAGAGCACTTGCGTACAGCTGGAATCTACCTCTTTTGCCAGTATGTGGGAAAATCGGCAAATTTTTAGGGCACTTGCACCACCTTATTTTACTGGACTGCGCTCTGTTATAATCTAAGTAGAAAAAAATATTGGGGGCAGGCCTTGGGGCAGACTCAGGGGTGCGGCATGGGGGGCCCAGGCCTTGACCAGCATAAGGGGCCCCAACATTTCTGATGGCAGCCCTGAGGACGCTACACCACCTGCTTTATCTATGATTATTATTTATTTAGTCATGACTACTCCGGGGTGCATTACTACGAACACATCTATTACAATCTATTCCACAGACCAAAGCATCACTAGAACTCCCAATTGTGAGGTTATAAGGGTTAACAGTGTATAAGACTCTCTATTCTGACTGACTGGCATAACAGAATCCATTAACTAGGAAGCCATATGGCAGGTCTGCCAGCCATCTGCAAATCAGCCACTATCGCAGATTTTTTTGCTGACCCATCTCAATAAATAATAAGGAAACTCACAAGGCATTTAAAGGGCACTACACAGTATAAATAAATAGTTTTCTGTGGGGACTTAAAAATGTAAACAACAATTAAATAAAATTATACGCAGTGTCAGTGTTCACCTTATTTCCTCTGTTTGTAGTACTTTCCTCCGGTGCAGAGATGTCTTGAGATATGACCTTGTGTAGGATGATCCTACGCTGGGAGACTGCCCTGGCCGGCAGCGTTTTCTACCAGCTGATTCCATTCCGTAGTGAAATTGCAGAGACCTACGGCTGTTTGTGACGTCACTACAGCTGCCGATACGGGTCAAAAGCACATCTAACTTGTTTCGGAAATTGCCGATCCCAGCAATCCCAGTGTGCATTGTTGTTCTATGTATATAAAGCAATCAATTAAGATTGGCATTAGTATGGGTTATGCGTTTCGCAAATGATGCCTGACATGTTGCGGGTCTGCACAACTTACCTTCACAATGGGAAATGGGAACAATTAAAAACAAGAAAAAAATTGCATGCCGGCTCACCAACTTATAGTAGTGCAGTATCGGAGTATGCAGGAGTAAGTTTGGAAGCCCGGGAACAGATAGCCAAGCCATTCTCTTGGTCCATAAAGTAAATCATAATCATGATTTGATTAAATAAAAGCATTTTTCAAAGGGGTACTCTGGTGAAAACCTTTTTTCATTTATATCAACTGGTGGCAGAAAGTTAAACATATTTGTAAATTACTTCTATTAAAAAAATCTTAATCCTTCCAGTACTTATTAGCTGCTGAATGCTACAGAGGAAATTCCTTTCTTTTTGGAATGCTCTCTGATGACATCACGAACACAGTTCTCTCTGCTGATGTTATTATAACAATAATAACGCTTTATTTATTGCTGTCCTTAGTGGGATTTGAACCCAAGTCCTCAGCACTGCTAACACTGAGCCACCATGCTGCCCTTAGCATGCATCTGCTATGCATGGTTGCTAAAATGGACAGAGATGTCAGCAGAGAGCACTGTGCTCGAGATGTCCTCAGTCTTCCATAAAGAAAGGAATTTCCTCTGTAGCATTCAGCAGCTAATAAGTACTGGAAGGATTAAGATTTTTTAATAGAAGTAATTTACAAATATGTTTAACTTTCTGCCACCAGTTGGCTTAAAAGAAAAAAGGTTTTCACCGGAGTACCCCTTTAATGTATACATTACCCCTCTCTCAATATAAAATGAAATCACCTCCTTTTCCAATTTAACAAATAAAAAAAGAAATAATGAAACATATATGGTATTGCCGCATGCAGAAATGTCCGAACTATTAAAATATAATGTTAGTGGTCCCGTATGGTAAATGGCATTAAAATTTTTTTTAAAAAAATTGGAATTAAAAGTGATCAAAAAAGCACATACATTAAATGCAAAAGTGGTACAAGCCCCGCATAAGTGAAAAGGAAAGTTATAGGGGTCATAGTGGCCTAATTGAGCACAAATATACTTTTTCCTTAGCTCCATCACTCTGATGGAGTTACGAATGAATGCAACGTGTCATTAATTTAGTGTAGTAGTGCCTACCCCAGTTGTCTGCTTGCTTTGGGATGTGCGCACATAAGCATACCACTGAAAACTATTGTCTTAGCACTAGTGCATAATGTAAATCTGTAACTACCCGGTAGTGGTACCGTTTCAAATACCGTATATATACTCGAGTATAAGCCGAGTTTTAAACAAACACACCCCCCCCCCCCTCGGCTTATACTCGAGTGAACTCTCCGCCCTCAGTGGTCTTCAACCTGCGAACCTCCAGATGTTTCAAAACTACAACTCCCAGCATGCCCGGACAGCCATCGGCGGCAGGGATCGTCCGGTGGGGAGGGATAGCCGTTCTTGGCTGTCCATCTTCACCAGGGGGGCCTCTTCTCCACGCTTTGGGCCCGGCCCCGGAATAGTGACGTTGCCTTGGCGACGACGCACGGGGACGTTCATGCGCAACATCCCTGTGCGTCGTCATCAAGGCAACGTAACTATTCCGGGCCCGAAGCGCGGATAGGAGACCCCCCGGTGAAGATGGACAGCCCGGAACGACTATCCTTCCCCACCGGACGGTCCCTGCAGCACAGATGGCCCGGACCAGCGCACACTAACGTCCCACCGAGCGGAGGTGAGTACAAAACTAAAGGAGGGGGGGGGGGGTCTGGATGATGACGAAGGCCGCAGTGGTCTTCAACCTGCGGACCTCCAGATGTTTCAAAACTACAACTCCCAGCATGCCCGGACAGCCGATGGCTGTCCGGGCATGCTGGGAGTTGTAGTTTTGGAACACCGGAGGTCCGCAGGTTGAAGACCACTGTTCAGACATTGACAAGCGGTGATGATGAAGGGTAATGATGACAGGTGGTGATGATGAAGGGGGGGTGGGATGATGACAGGGGGATGATGACAGGCGGTGATGATGAAGGGGTGTGTGGGATGATGACAGGGGGATGATGAACGGCGGTGATGATGAAGGGGGGGATGATGAAGGGGGGGATGATGACAGGGTAATGATGAAGGGGGGGATGATGACAGGCAGTGATGATGAAGGGGGGATGATGACAGGGTGATGATGATGAGGGTGTTAATGACGGGGGTCTGGATGATGACAGTGGGGATGATGTATTTCCCACCCTAGGCTTATAGTCGAGTCAATAACTTATTTTTATTTTTTTTTATTTTTTTTATTTTTTCTGGGTTTTTGGGGTGAAATTAGGGGCCTCGGCTTATATTCGGGTCGGCTCATACTCGAGTATATACGGTAGGTACATTTGGATGCAATTGAGGTTTGTGTTTTTAATTGGTGTGTTTCTAACCTTTTAACAACACATGATTCAATAAGAGTTATATTTTAATAACATTTTTTGACACATGTACATATAAAGTTTTTTTTCTATCCCCCAAGGGTTATACTGTTGATTGGAACATTTACTATGTCCACACATCCATGTTAATTGACAGCAGTGTTGTATGTTTTATTGTTAGTAAGCTAGTAAAGGTCGCCCAACAAATTATATGAATGCTTCTATAAATGTTAATCCTGTCAGTCTGGGAGGGAAAACAAGACTATTCTTGTTGAGAACGAGTCTGTCTGGAACTCATTACAAATGACTGACACAAATAATAGGTATGTTTAAAGAGAAGACATAATAGACACCTCCGAATAAAAGCATTCATCATTTATAGTGAGACACAATATTGACCTAAGGCGACTTATTTTTGTGATTGGCGATTATCTATTTGTCTGAACACAGGAAACTTCTATGACATGTCTGATTTAATCTTGATATAATTATATCAATTACATTATAAAAAAGATTTAATAAATGTAATATTTCTTATGTAATGATTAGTTCAGTAGTATGGTACTGGTGTGTTACAGTGAGGAGTAAATACTAGATGATAATTTAACATGACTGTTGACTTTATAATTACCTTTTATTGTTGTATTTTTAGCTGTACTAAAATACATTTACAACAGATAGTGAACTGTACTAATGGGCATATAAACCATTTAACCTCTTAATGACCACCAATTTGACTTTTCAAAGGACACCTATTGCTACAGACACCATTGGAAAGCTGCTGTGGAAACAAAAATTCTGGACTCCGCTGGAAAAATGAACATTTTTATTCTTTCAGTGGAAACTGCTTAGTCTATGGAGACGGCGCACGTCCGAGTGGCCCTATAGCCAACTGATTAATTTGGTGCCTGTACGCCAAGAACTTTTACTGCCAGATATTCTGCATTCTGAATGTACCTTGAAGAAGATGTCCAGCGGGAAAAAAAAAATGTATTCCCCATCTGCTGGATTGGAATAAGTGTCTAATCAAGGGGGCAGGGGGGGGGTCCTAATTCTGGGACCCCCCCCCCCCCAAGATCTCCTGTACTGGACCCCGGCTCTGCTGCTGTGATGACATTTTGCATTCAGCACGTGAGCTGGTCAAAATACGTCCTCTCCATTTCTATGGGAGAGACAGAGACACAGCGTTCATGTGTCTCTGCCTCTCCCATAAAAATCAATTAAGCGACCAAGACCACAGGTGAAGAGGGAGCAGTCAGGGAATATGGGACACTTGTCCTGCATTCCCTAGCGACCTCAACATTCAACACTGAATGTGCCTTTAAGACACACACTGTGTTGAACATGCGTAGCGGCTGACGAGACAGGAAGGAGCCAGTAGCTCCGTCCTCTCACTCCAGCCCGGACTTCTTGTGCAGTAGCGGCTCTGCATAGAGCTGTTCGCACAGGAAGCAAAAAGAAGAGTGACAAAAGCTGTGGGGAAATGAAGGAGAGATGAGCGGTGCTCTTTGTTTTTCCCTCCCCTCATGGAACTGTGTGAAGGTCATAAAATATTATGGGGGCATGTTTGTTGCCTAATAATTTATGGGGCAATGAAAGGAGGCCTAATGATATATGTGGGCAAAATTTGTGGCTTAATAACCAATGGAAGCAAAGAAAGGGCCCCCAATGATATATGGGGGCAATGTTTGCGGCCTTATTATCTATCTGGGCAATGAAAGGGGGCCTAATTGTCTCAAGGGCTATGAAAGGGGACCTAATGATACATGGGACAATGTTTGCTTCCTTATTATCTATGGGGGCAATGAAAGGGGGCCTAATGGTCTCAAGGGGCAATGAAAGGGGAACTAATGATATATGGGGGCAATGTTTGTGGCCCAATAATCTTTGGGGGACAACGTTTGCAGCCTCATGATATATGGGGGCAATGATAGGGGGCCCAATGATATATGGTGGCAATGTTTGTGGCCTAATAATCTATGGGAGCAATAAAATGGGGTTTAATCATATATGGGGCAAGGTTTGCAGCCTAATAATCTATGGTGGGCAATGTTTGCGGCCTAATGATATATGAGGCAATGAAAGGGGGCCTAATGATATATGAGGGCAATGTTTGATACCTAATAATCTATGTAGGCAATGTAAGGGGGCCTAATGATATATGGGACAATGTTTGCGGCCTAATAACCTATGGGGGCACTGAAAGGATCACTAATGCTATATGGGGCAATGTTTGGGGCCTTATACTATATGGGGGCAGTGTTTGAACTTCTAATACTATATGGGGGCAATGTGAGAAATAAAAGTGAACGACTCCGATCAGATAAGATGCCCCCTGTGAGTCATTACATGTAACTGTAATCCCTTATACAGTCTGCAGCATCTGTGAGCATCTAGTATCTATTTCTATAAGGCCACTGCATGAGGGGATATTAGTCTTTGCATAGAGATTTTTATTCAAAAACAATACAGCAGTATTAGTCAGTGATCATGGTGTGGTGCAATTATTTGTCGCTTGTATAGTGGTGTTAATGGTGATACTGGTCTGTGTATAGTGGTTTTTATTTCCTTACAGTATGTTTCATAATGGTTCCGACACATTAGCAGACCCACATATAGGCCAAGGTTGTAATAAAAACAGTCATAAACACGTGATAGCATAAGGGATAGCCCAATAGTATGCAAAAATACACACAATACATCCCAGGGAAAGTGGTTAATATGAGGGATAGTTGCTAGGCTGCAGATGGTTTAATGGATGGAATTAAATATAGATAAATAGAATTGGAAACATACGTAGGAGGAGAAAAACACATAATATACAGTTTACATCACCTATAATTAATATTATTAAAAATTTTATTGTATGGCCTTTGCCAGCTAGCAATTCAGAATCTGAAAGTGTGTAAGTAGTAAATATACAGTAATAACATAATCTTATAGAAAGAGCAATATATTGTATTTGTTGTTTAAAATGGCTGAAAGATTAGTAGCGACTTCAGTCAATAACACAAAAAATACAGTGATGGGCAGGATATCTCCCGGCTGCATTATGTAGATATAGAGTTAAAGGGTTGCATCGCTCACTCAATTCTATATCTAGAATGATACTGACGATACTGGGGCTTATTAGCAATAAGATCTACACTCCAATATCCATGACTATCTAGGACTATCTAGAGAATTGTTTAAAAAAAAAATCTGCAAAATATGAGCATAAATACGAACATAATATTCAGTGTAGACCTCTTATATTACATAATATTATAATTCTGAAGCCAGAGCACAATTCACAAGCATGTAATTGTAAAATCCCACAATGAGTCGGGTTTAGTTCCAAGGAACAATATGTTATAGATTTTATCTTATTACACTATTAAACATTCCAGTATTATTCTAGGCCTCTCTATACCATTTACTTGTATGAAACTTGTCCTGTGGATAGAAAATACATCTTTATTTTTTACGTTTTAAAGAATTCAAAGTTTATTTCAAACTTGTCAAAAGTTTAGATCTGTTGGGATCTTAGTTATGATGCAACAACATGCTTTACAATCAGGTTCTCCGCTCAGAGTGACATGATATATGGGAGCAATGAAAGGGGGCCTAATGATATATGGGGCAATGTTTGCGGCCCAATAATCTATGGGGTCACTGAAAGGATGCCTAATGCTATATGGGGGCAATGTTTGGGGCCTTATACTATATGGGGGCAGTGTTTGAGCTTCGAATACTATATGTGGACAATGTTTGGGGCCCTAATACTTTATGGGGGCAATGTGAGAGCCTTATGCACTATGGAGGGCAATTTGAGGAGGCCTAATACTATAGGGAGAAACAGAGGGGCCTTATTATCTATGGAGATAATATAAGGCCTTATGCTATATGGGGGCCCAATACTATACAGGGCAACAGAGGAAATTATACTATATAGGACAGTGTAATACATATAGGTTTGTATTTTGCTGCAGCGAGGAGCCTAAAATGTTTATTTGGCAGATTCGGTGGAGACGAGTTGTGATCGGGAGAAGTCTTTATGATGACCCAGGACAGATGGAGAAGAAAGATGAAAGTGAACGACTCTGATCAGAGAAGACGCCCCCTGTGAGTCATTACATGTAACTGTAATCCCTTATACAGTCTGCAGCATCTGTGTGCATCTAGTATCTATTTCTATATGGCCACTGCATGAGGGGATATTGGTATTTGCATAGAGATTTTTATTCAATAACAATATAGCAGTATTAGTCAGTGGTAATAGTAGTGGGCATGGTGTGGCACAATAACTTGTTGCTTGTATAGTGGTGTTAATGGTGATACTGGTCTGTGTATAGTGGTTTTTATCTCCTTACAGTATGTTTCATAATGGTTCTGACACGTCAGCAGACCCACATATAGGCCAAGGTTGGAATGAAAACAGTCGTGAACACGTGATAGCATAAGGGATAGCCCAATAAATTGCTTGGTGGTAAACAACCTAAGTGGGCATTGATTTCAGTCACCAATAGCTTGTTCCTATGAAGGGAATATACAGGGGATTGACCTATTAAACAACTAGGCAGCTATAAACAATTATGCAATGTATCGCCTTGCATATAGTCACATGATTAAGAGCATACCAAACATGTACCAGTTCATAATACATTATGTCAAACCACTGACCTCTTAGTTAACTATGCAGCTATAAACAACTATGTGTTGTACACACATTATACAATGCAAAAATACACACAATACATCCAAGGGAATGGGGTTAATATGAGCGACGGTCGCTAGGCTACAGATGGTTAAATTGCTGGAATTAAATATAGATTAATAGAATTAGAAACATACGTAGGAGGAGAAAAACACATAATATACAGTTTACATCACCTATAATTAATATTATTTAAATTGTTATTGTACAAAACCTGTATAGCCTTTGCCAGCTAGAAATACAGATTGTGAAAGTGTGCAAGTAGTTAATAAATATATATATATATATATATATATATATATATATATATATATATATATATTTTTTTTTTTTTTTATGTAAGAACATAACATAATCTTATAGAAAGAGGTTTCATGGGTTAAAAATACATTGTTATAGGAGACTGTTTACAACTGATTTGTAAGTAACAAGGCCAATTAATGGATTTCATGCCTTGGACAAATTGTAGGAAAAAAATGGAGCAAGATATGCTATTTGTTGCTTAAAATGTCTGAAAGATTAGGAGAGACTTAAACCAGTAACAGAAAAAATAAAGTGATGGGCAGCATGTCTCCCGGCTGCATTATATAGATGTAGAGTTAAAGGGGTTATCCACCATAAGGGGATTTTAGTCTGTACCTGGCAGGCAGTAATGGACATGCTTATATTAAATTCTGAAAATATGAGCATAATATTCGGTGTAGACCTCTTATATTACATAATATTATAATTCTGAAGCCAGAGAACAATTCACAAGCATGTAATTATCAAATCACACAATGAGTCGGGTTTAGTTTCAAGGAACAATATGTTATAGATTTTATCTTATTACTTTATTAAACATTCCAGTATTATTCAAGGCCTCTCTATCCCATTAGCTTGTATGAAGCATAAGGACTCCGAGGAAACTTCTGTGGATATAAAATAAATGCAAATGCAAAAGTTTTGTTTTAAAGCATTAAAAGTTAATTTAAATGTGTCAAAAGTTTAGATCTGTTGGGATCTCAGTTATGATGCAACAGCACGCTTTAAAACCAGGCTCTCCGCTAAGACTCACTGATTGTAGGAAATTGGATCCATAATAAGTCTATGAAGCCCGTCTCCTGCGATAAGTAGCTTTTCCCGGCTATATCTAACAATTGGAAGCAGTAAGACAACAACCAATGTAAATTGTTGACAAGTCTGTGTGATAGGTAGAGATGGTCCACTTCTGACCACGTCAATTTAATGATGATGGACGGTCTAGGCCCAAAATAGGCCATCAGGATCTTCATCAATAAGCCAAAATGGAGAACCGCTCACTTACATAACTGTACATTTTAAAGGCTGGCATATTACACGATGTTTGGCTAGTTTTTCCCACAGAGCTGATCATCAGACCTTCCTCAATCCACAAAGGGAATATCTACAAGTGTGTATTTTGCTGTGGCAGGCATACATGAATGAAATGTTCTCACATACCGCTCCTATTTTCTGGAACATTTATTTGGCAGGTTTGCAAGTGTTTGTTACTCTTCAGTTCAGTCCTCTGTTACAGTCTATCCAAGGTGCACAGCAATATAAATTTATGTTTGTCCATGTATCATTTTAAAATTATAATTTAAATCATGGTAAAAAAAAAAAAAACACAATTTATATTTAGTAAAAACTCAGCTATGGTTCTACTGCTAAGCAAGAGTAATGGCCAGTTTCTAAGTGCACAAAGTACCCTACAAAGTGCAACCATTCTGAATGTTCAGAATGCCAGGGGGTGGGGAAAGGTATAAAAATAGTCTTGAAAAAACCTTTAATGCTTTAATAGTTATAAACAACACAAATGATGCATGCATTGTGATCATTTTTGTAAGATCCGAGTGTTCCCCTTTAAATAAACAAACAACGCAGATAGATATAAAGAAAAACAAATTCTTTACCTGGTAATGGAAAAGTAAACTTAACAGTTTCAGTCCACATAGTGAAAACAAACCTTGGCAATTGCAATACACAAGGTTGCTCTATAATTGAACATGGTGGAACGTTCTACAATAAAAGTTACTACCCAACTACCCAAGCCTCATAAGCCATCCATCACTGCTAAGACTGCTCAACAGCCCTATCACAAAAGAAGCAAAGGGAAAGAGGAGATCTCCTTGTTTACTGCTTGGCGGCTCAAGATTGGGATTTGTCACAAACAATAGAACGTAAATAATAAAAGATATTTATTATTTTCATTCCATTGTCCGTGGTTAGTTACAATCATGAGCTGGCAAGTGCCAAGCGATAAGCGATAACATACCAGTTGCAGACAGCGGATACAAAAACTATACGCTTCAATAGGTGTACCCTGTGCCCAACACTACAAGGAGAGCAGCCTTTTGTCATTTTTATTTGTCTTGTTGCAAAGGTAATGGCACCAGGTAGTGCCCTCGTCTGTTCTCACTTACAGAAATTGGTGCCGGTGTTTGGTTGTGGCCCTCCATTGCTAGATTGCTAAATGTGTTCAGTGCGCAATGGAGATGGGGAACCAGCTTGTCAACCTTCCATGTCTCCTAAATATGCCGCAATATGCCCGCCCCTAATATAAATATTAATTTTCTTGACTCTTAGGTCCTAGTTATACCCTACTGTAGTAGAGCGCAGGTGCTGCTCTTTCAAGTGTAGCGAGGGAGCGGCTCCTGCACTACACTGCTACAACAGCAGAGCGCTCACTTGGCCGCAGGCTCTCCCGTCACTAGGATGGGAGGGTCATAAAAAATGAATATTCATATGAAAGGCAGGCATATCACGGCTTATTTAGGAGGCAGGCTAACAGGCTCCCTGTCTCCATTGCTCACAGAAGATATTTAGCAATACAGCAATGGAGGGGCATTTGTTGAAAAAGTAATTATTCCAGAGAAATTTTCTGATATTAAGATTTGGGATCAGGAAGGAACTTTTTTCTTGAGTTTCACAGAATTTGTGGTACGTCCAGATACTTGGTATCAATGCTTCACAATTCATCGCCATTTTCAAGATTTGTTTGTGGTTAGCAATTAGAAGCCCATTTTGACTTTGTAAAGCTCACCTAGCTGCATATTGGCTACAATATCTTTTACAGGTTAGCCCGGAGTTGTGACAGGAGAGGAACGTGTGCTACTGTTTTTTTACTGTGTTTTGTGCAGTCTAAGAGAATTGCTTAGACTAGATAGGCCGTGCTCACACTGCACTTTTTTCACAGTTGTACGATACATCTTCTTTTACTTGGTGAACTTCCAAGCCTCTCAACAAGTTCACCTATCAAACCGGAAAATGCATGTTAAAAACGCAACAAAAACCTTCATTGTGAACACAGCCATAAAGTATATTGCATATTTCAGATGTGAATAGGGTGCTCTCAAGAGAAGCTTTGTAAACCAAAGTGCTTCCATTCACTGGCAACAGAAGAGATCTTAAAAGCAGATAGCCCGTATAAGTGAAGGTATCATACATTTAATTGTAAAAATAGTTATTTAATAATATTAGACAATCCATTTAAGTACATATCCCCAAACATGTATAAACGTGTATGCATTCTGTTTTACACAAGGATATTGTTTGCATGTACTGACTTCAATCTTCGTGTAATCATGTGACAATTTTTGCAGGTATTGTGTCGCTCATCTCACTGGCCATATTGTCATATGAACGCTACACCACTCTGACCTTATACAATAAAGGAGGCCATAAGTTTACTAAAGCCCTGCTTGCTGTGGCTAGCTCTTGGATCTACTCACTGATATGGACCGTGCCACCACTACTTGGATGGAGCAGCTATGGGAAGGAAGGTGCAGGCACCAGCTGTTCAGTTCGCTGGACGTCAGAGTCTACAGAATCCATTTCTTACATCATCTGCCTTTTTATCTTCTGCTTGGTCATACCAGTTCTTGTCATGGTATATTGTTACGGAAGGTTATTTTATGCTGTAAAGCAGGTAAGCAACTTTCAGCATTACTTACAAACGGCTGGAGATATTTTGATTGAATTGGTATGCATGTTCCTTATATGCCAAATAAAGATATAGAAAAGTTTAGGGATGTCCAGATACAGACAACTTTAGCAGTCTAAGAGTAAAACAGCAAATTCCGGACACTTAAATCATAATTTACCATGACAGTTTAGGGATGTCCCCATACCGACAGTCTCTGCAGCTGAAGAGTAAAATGGCTGAGCTTGGACAGTTAAATCATACTTTACCATAATGTTGATCTGGCGGCAGGACGTTTAAATGCACAGCAGGAAGGTACAGAGAATATTTAGGGCTGGGGCAAGGAGATGGGACAAGGAGATGGGATTGGTGGGCAGGGGAGAGAAGATTAACTGCTGGCTGGGAGAAGAGTGAAAAGGAGAGAAGACATCAATGCAGGGCAAGGAGAGGACGTGGCAGTGGTGCTGCAGTGAGAAGTGCAGGGAGGATGAGCATACCATAACTACTGGTGCTTTTGAGACTAGGAAAGCTGGGTGGCAAGCAATATGCATAAAAAGGCATAATTAATGGTCATGACATTTTAACAAGCCATAAAAAAAATCACTACAAGCTATGTGTGAAGGAAGCCTAAAGGGTTAGTATTCAGTACCCTATGGCAGTATTAAAGTAGCAATATTCTTGTGCAGAAGGGACTCTATAAGAATGGAAATATTCTTGTTCAATATTAGAGTAGGTTTATGAGTACATACAAGCTGTTTTCTTACATACAGTAGGGAGCTGTTTTACAGTAGTTACATTCCTTTAAAAAGGGGGCAGACAAATATTAGTTATAATCGCTGTATAGTAGCAGGTTATAAACCTTTAAGGTAGACAGTGTATAAGAAAGCAACAAGAAGGAGGGTCACAAGATGTTTGGGGGAATGTTTATAGGCATGGTGCAGATAGCAGTTATTGCTGACTGTTGTACCAAGTAGTAGTAGGGGTATTGCAAATTGTTCACAATCTTCTGCCCCTTTAGACAGTTTTCTTCCTTCTCACTTTCTAAGACCCATAACTTTTTATTTTTCCACTGACAAGGTTGTATAAGGGCGTATTTTTTGTGAGACAAGTTGTAGTTTTCATTGGCACACTTTTTTTTAAATCATATAATGTATTACAAAGCCATAAAAAAATTAGATGTAGGGCATAATTGAAAAAAATATGGAATTGCGCAATTTTGTAAAATCAAACTAATATCACAAGTGGAAAACAAACTACTAGAAGTGTAAGGAAGCACATACAAGCTGCACCAAATAAACTACTCCATAACAACCCTGACACGCATTTCACCTCTTGCTATATTAAATCATTGTTCCGTTTATGAGGGACTGTATCGATATTTGGTGTAGTTTATTTTTCACGTGTGATATTTATTAACTGACTTACAGCATTGTGTTTGATCTACCAGAAGTGCTGTTCAGTATTTCATTACTTGGACCTCTGTGTATATTACAGTACTGGCATGTTTGCCCCTTAGAGACATAATACCACATTCTATGCTTGCTATTAGAGATGAGCGAACTTACAGTAAATTCGATTCGTCGCGAACTTCTCGGCTCGGCAGTTGATGTCTTATCCTGCATAAATTAATTCAGCTTTCAGGTGCTCCGGTGAGCTGGAAAAGGTGGATACAGTCCTAGGAAAGAGTCTCAACTGCCGAGCCGAGAAGTTCGTGACGAATCAAATTTACTGTAAGTTCGCTCATCTCTACTTGCTATCATATGCCTATGTATTGTCATTTTATACATAAAATTGAATTGAATTTTACATTTTGGACTCTAAGCATATTCTTTTTGGTGTACATGAGATGTTATGAGATATATAAGCTCATTTATAGGTTTTTGCTCATGCCTTATGTTTGATCTGGTTGAAGAATATTTCCCCCTTTATAAAGCATTGGTACGGCCTCACCTGGAATATGCTGTACAGTTTTGGGCACCTGTCCATAAAAGGGACACTGCGGAGTTGGAAAGGGTGCAGAGACGCGCAACTAAACTAATATGGGGCATGGAACATCTTAGCTATCAGGAGCGATTAAAGGAGTTACAATTGTTTAGTCTTGAGAAGAGACGTTTAAGGGGGGATATGATAAACGTATATAAGTATATTAATGGCCCATACAAAAAATATGGAGAAAAACTGTTCCAGGTTAAACCCCCCCAAAGGACGAGGGGGCACTCCCTCCGTCTGGAGAAGAAAAAGTTTAGTCTCAAGGGGCGACACGCCTTCTTTACCGTGAGGACTGTGAATTTATGGAACGGTCTACCTCAGGAACTGGTCACAGCAGGAACAATTAACAGCTTTAAAACAGGATTAGATACATTGATGGAACAAAATAACATTAATGCTTATGAAGAAATAGAAAATCCCATCCCTTCCCCAATATCGCGCCACACCCCTACCCCTTAATTCCCTGGTTGAACTTGATGGACATATGTCTTTTTTCGACCGTACTAACTATGTAACTATGTAACCCCTCTAACTACCGTATCAAGCTACAGCTGCCATCCAAAGCAATTCATTGGCCCAGATTTATCAAACTGAGAGAAAAAGTGGAGACATTTTCCCAAAACAACCAGATTTTCCCACAACTCATTAAGGCCCTTTTCACACTATACATTCATCCACTTTAAAGATCCGTTATATTTCCTGTTATGAAAACCCTGAAAATCGGCCGTTAAACGGCCATTACAAAATCCCATACGGCCGTTACAAAATCCCATTATAGTCTATGGGATTTTTACATTATCCGTTTTAAACCTGTCATAGACCGTTATTAATAACGGATGTTATTTTGTAATGGGAGAAAGTAACAGGAGAAATAATCCATGCACTATTTCTTCTGTTCTTTCCCCCCATCACAAAATAATGTCCGTTATCAATAACGGGCTATGACGGGTTAAAACGGATAATGTAAAAATCCCATATTGGGATTTTGTAACGCCCGTTTAATGGCCGATTTTCAGGGTTTTCATAATGGAACATTATAACGGATCTTTAAAATGGATGATCTTTAAAGACAGAAAAGCTGAAATCTCTCCACTTTTTCTCTCACACGGTTTGATAATTCTGGGCCATTGTGCTATACAAATGTCCCAGGATCACACAAAGTAACATAAAAGCAGTGCTGCTATGCTCCACTCCCCAGCATTCCTGCCATTAGAAGAAACGTACTATTTACCTTAATGAATTTCTTACTTCTTGGTTTCTGCTTTTCTTATTAATCATATCACATAAATAAGAGGATAACAATGGAGGGGCACTTTAATGGGCTTCAATATACATAGATTCACAATGTATTGTCAGTTAATGCATAGAAGAATGATTAAAAAAATGTCAATTGCATTTAAATTTAATTTATTAAAAGGTTTCTTAGGATGTCACCTGCCCGAGACCCACTTGTAATAATTAAAGCCAAGACATCCTGCCAGCTTGGCTCTTGGCACGAAACGACTCCAAGCCTTTCAATGAAATTAACCCTGAGCCATTGATGTCTGACCTTTCATCTTCATAAAAGTGAATTTACATTGTGCTTTAAGATCTTATAGAGAAAACTTTCCACCAGTAGAATACAAGCTCACTTTTATTCTATCTCTTTCTTGCCGTTCTTCATTTTCCACATTTTCAGCCATGTTTTTTCTTGTCCCTTAGTTTCCTATTTTCTAGTATTTCTGAATACAATTGTTTATGTCCACTCATACTACCCATACAAGTTATGTGATTGGACGGTAAGAATCACATGACTTACCATCACTACTATTGCCGATCCCAGCTTGGTTCGATTTAGTCTACTTGTGTGGCTGGCCCAAGTCGGAGAATCATAGTTGATCCGACTACTAAGTGGGGGAGATTTATAAAAACCTGTGCAGAGGAAAAGTGGTGTGTTCACCCATAGTAACCAATCAGACTTTTTTAAAAGGACTCTGAAATAAAAAAATAAGTTTATCAGATTGGTTTCTACGGACAACCCAGTGTGTTTTCATAAGGGGGATTTATGGTATTGTCCTGGATTACTTCACAGCCGTCTTAACCGGAGAGCAGCTCTCTTCTTTTTCACCTTTGCCTATGCATAATAGCAGAAATTTCTACAATAGGAAAAACTCTATGTGCAAGCAGTATTTTTTTTATTTATACAGTAGTAGGCATAGTGTGGGCAGCCAAGCCCTTTCTTACCAGTGTATCATAGGTTTGAAGTAAAAGCTAGCAACGGGCAATTCACTCAATTAGTAAGTGTCTTAACTATGTTTACTAGCCATACAACCAATGGACTTGGACCATCTCCTGTAAAATACTGTAGTCAATTTGTTGTAACTAGGATTAATTTTAGGCAAAGTTTAGAGCTGGACAAAAATTAAAATGGGTCTCCAGAAAAAACTATTGCAGCGCTGATCTCTAGCAATCCAAGGAGAATTCCTATGGTCTTTAAAGATCATGTGCACAAGCTCTTAGGTGTTTGCACCCCCATAAAACAAACAAAAAACACACTTATTGGACATTTTATTAGGTAACAGTTTGGGTTCTGACCCTACTATCTGAATGTCAAAGCTGGAATTGAGACCCATCAGTCCAGGCAACATTCTTCCATTGTCCCCTACTGATGAGACTGCGCATATTGTAAGCTCAATTTCCTGTTCTTAGCTGACAGGAGTAGCATCCAGCGTGGTTCTGTTGCTGTGGCCCATTTGCTTCAAGGTTGGACATGTTATACGTTCAGAGATGGTATTCTACATATCTTAGTTAATTAACGGTTGGTTATTTGTTACTGTTGCCTTTCTGTCATCTCTAACCAGTCTGCCCATTCTCCTCTGACCTTAACAAGGCATTAGTATCCACACAACTGCCCCTTTCTATATATTTTTTTTCTTTTTCATACCGTTCTCTGTAAACCCTACAGATGGTTGTGTGTGAAAATACCAGCAGATTCTAAAATCTCAGATCAGCCTTTTTGGCACCAACAACCATGCATTGTTAAGGGCCTATTCACATGGCAGAATTTCCTCACTGAATTTCCTCGACTTCTCCATGTCAATTCTTGAAGCTAAAAATAATCCTCAACAGAAACTTCCTTTATCAATGGGGCTTTGATTCCACAAGGATTCCAGGCAGAATTTCCACTTGGAAATTGTGCTTTAGGGCTCATCTATACTGCAGACATTGAGTTGGCAGAATTGAGTTGGCAGAATTAAGTTGGCTGAATTCTGCTTGCAGTCGAAACTTTAAAAATCTGCTAAAAATCTGCTGCTAAAAGTGCTTCAAATTATTCACTTAAATTTCCTTTTTTCCCATTCTGACACTCGGTTTGAACCTTATCAAATTGTCTTGCCCATATCTGCATGCCTAAATGCAATGAGTTGCTGCCATGTGATTGGCTGATTAGCTATTTGTGTTAAAAATCTATTGAACAGTGTATCAGTATACCTAATATAGTGACCAGTGAGTGTATATATTTCTAAATATATATATATTCTAGGGATTTCACTCTGGTGTTAGCTCTATGATCGTCCTTGATAAAGCCCCAGGACACGTTTCTACTTCATTCAACAGGCAAACAAAAATTCTTTATGCAAGTCTGGCTCCTCGCCAGCTTTATTAGGTATGTTGCAGGATAAACAAAAACATGACACAGGAACAAACAAAATCTTAGGCCATCTAGCCACTGACTACACATTTGTCACTTCCCTCTCTATCCACTGGCAAGCTAGTCTCCACCAGGTCAAAACACAAGTTTCCTGCAACCTTTACTCACTATTCATACACAGCATTTTCAGCCTCTTGCTGTCTGTACTAAGACCCCTCGTCTGTCCACTTCACTGTTGTGGGTCACTCACAGCACCTGGCTGTGTGCTCCTTGCAAAGACCCCTGCCACTCCCTCACAGCCACCTTGCTGTCTTCTGGGGAGAGTACAGACTACAGTGGTCCCTCAAGTTACAATATTAATTGGTTCCAGGACGACCATTGTATGTTGAAACCATTGTATGTTGAGATCAGAACTCTATGGAAACCTGGTAATTGGTTCTAAAGGCACCAAAAAGGTCATCCAAAAATAGAAAAAAGTGAGAATGAAAGAAAAATAAGTAGATAACTAATACAGATAAAGCAAATCCTTCCATATAAAAGTAATAAAGATCTGCTGGGAGCTGTAAATCACTGTCTATGTCAGTGTTTCCCAAGCGGGAGCCTCCAGCTGTTGCAAAACTACAACTCCCAGCATGCTGCAAGTAGTAGTTTTGCAACACCTGTGGGCACCCTGCTTGGGAAACATTGGTCTATGTAGAGGACAGGAGCTTCTTCAGGGTCCTGTACAGTAAACACAGTGTCCTAAAAAAGTAACATGGAGTCGCCCTCACCTGGTGTCCAAAGGAGCAGATAACCCCGGTACAGGTAAAGTGTACAGAACATGTAATACCTCCCTGTACTGTAGGGGGTGCTACCAGACATCAGGTTTAACCAGTGAAATGTCTGTCAGGATTCGGCAGGCTTGAGGTGGATCCTCTGTGTCAGAGAGGGATTGGTGTGAACCGTACCGGTGGACCAGTTCTAAGTTGCTACTGGTATTCACCAGAGCCCGACGTAAAGCGGGATGGTTTTGCTGCTGCGGTAGCAACCAGGTCGTATCCACCGGTAACGGCTCAACCTCTCTGACTGCTGAGACAGGCGCGGTACAAAAGGACAAGGCAAGAGCAAGGTCGGACGTACCAGAAGGTCAGGGCAGGCAGCAAGGGTCGTAGTCAGGGGAAACAGCAGAAGGTCTGGAACACAGGCTTGGGACATACACAAAACGCTTTCTCTGGCACAAGGCAACAAGATCCGGCAATACAGGGAAGGGGAAGTGAGGTAATATAGGCGTGGAGCAGGTGGGAGCTAATTACAGTGATTGGGCCAGGCACCAATCAGTGGTGCACTGGCCCTTTAAATCTTAGAGAGCTGGCGCGTGCGCGCCCTAGAGAGCGGAGCCGTGCGCGCCAGAACGTGACAGCCGGGGACCAGGAAAGGTAAGTAGCTTGGGATGCGATTCACGAGCGGGCGCGTCCCGCTATGCGAATCGCATCCCCGTCGGTAGTGTCAGTGCTGCGCTCCCGGTCAGCGGGTCTGACCGGGGCGCTGCAGAGAGGAGAACTCCGCGAGCGCTCCGGGGAGGAGCAGGGACCCGGAACGCTTGGCGTAACAGTACCCCCCCCTTAGGTCTCCCCCACTTTTTGTCTGCTTGTCCCTTCAAATGAGACGAGAACATTGGGGGCGACTCTTGAGTTTCCTTCCGGAAAAAAGAGAAGTCCTGGGTGGCTACATCAGCGACAGGCAATCCAGAAGAAGTGGGAATGGGGAGGGGGGGCAGAGGGTGAAGCTTGCCACGGGGCAGAGTGTTACCAGGAAGGGGGCTATGAGGAGGCAAAATCCCAGCTTGATTTTTGCCGAAAATATCCTGGTAAGGCTTGGGAGGGACCGGTATGGGTGGGACCTCAGGAGTTGGACAAGTGGGAGCAGATGTGAGGCATCGTTTATGACAAGCAGGACCCCAATTCTTGATCTCCCCGGTGGTCCAGTCAAGGGTAGGAGAATGACGTTGGAGCCATGGCAGACCAAGGAGGACTTCAGAGGTGCAGTTGGGCAGAACAAAAAATTCAATTTTCTCGTGATGCAGTACAATGCTCATAAGCAGGGGTTCTGTGCGGTAACGCACAGTGCAGTCCAATTTTACTCCGTTGACCGAAGAAATGTAGAGCGGCTTGACGAGACGGGTCACTGGGATGCAGAACCTATTAGCAAAAGAGGCCAGAACCAGAGTCCAAGAAAGCCACAGCTGAGAAGGAGAAGTTGGCAGAAGGAGAAATCCGCACGAGCACAGTGAGACGTGGAGAAGAAGAATTCACACAAACGGACGCCACTCCCATTTGAACAGGGTGCGTGCGTGCGTTTCCCAGACGCGGAGGACGAATAGGGCAATCCACTAGGAAATGTTCAGTACTAGCGCAGTACAGGCATAAGTTTTTATCTCTGCGACGAGACCTCTCTTCATGGGTCAGGCGAGACCGATCCACTTGCATAGCCTCCTCGGCGGGAGGCACAGGGGTAGATTGCAAAGGATACTGGGAGAGAAGTACCCAGAGATCAAGGTCCTTTTCCTGGCGGAGCTCCTGGTGTCTTTCAGAAAAACGCTTGTCTATGCGGGTGCCCAAAAGGATAAGTTCAGACAGGTTAGCTGGAATTTCTTGTGCGGCCAGTACATCTTTGATGTTGCTGGATAAGCCTTTCTTGAAGGTCGCGCAGAGGGCCTCATTGTTCCAGACTAGCTCAGAGGCGAGGGTACGAAACTGGATGGCATATTCGCCTACGGAAGAAGTTCCCTGGACTAGGTTCAGCAAAGCAGTCTCGGCAGAGGAGGCCCTGGCATGCGAATCGCATCCCCGTCGGTAGTGTCAGTGCAGCGCTCCCGGTCAGCGGTTCTGACCGGGGCGCTGCAGAGAGGAGAACGCTGCGAGCGCTCCGGGGAGGAGCAGGGACCCGGAGCGCTCGGCGTAACAATGTCCATTCTGATTGGTCAGTTCTTACAGCCATTGACACGTTTCACAGGTCTGGACTGTCTGTAGTATTGTATGTTGAGTCTGGTTCAATCTCCAGAAAAGACCATTGTATGTTGAAACTATTGTATGTTGAGGCCATTGCAAGTTGAGGGATCACTGTTCACTTCCTTCTGTTCTGTGTTGATTAGGCACCTGATGAGTGTCTCTGCTTGCTCACCTAGGATAAAGGACTGAGAAAAACACCCTTTCCTTGCCCTCAATCCTGCCTCAATGCCACAGTATGTAGTAATCAAATAATAACAATTTACCAGGACAAAATATTACTGCCATACACTGAATACATATTACCTTCATACACAAAAATCACTATACAAAGGCCCAAGTAATACCACCAGACCATGACCACTATCTCTTCAACAATGTAGTTCACCATATTGTTACTGTATGAATCTCACTATTCAAAGCCAAATCTTACTACTACTAAGTGAAAATATAGGGGATAGTTATCATTGCCTTTAGAGCTTATTTTTTACTTATAATTGGCACATGAAATATCGCATGTGTGCTGAAGCACTTTATTTTTTTACTTTATGCAGTAAGCAAAAAGCTACAAACAATCTTGCAAAAGTTAATTTCCCTGTGTCCATAACAGACATTTCATAATGGATTTGAACAATGCTGATATGTACATAGCCTTATCTGCTTTATACCTTCTAGTCCAGACCACCATCAAAACTCCTTCCAGCCATGTCTTGTGTCTGCAGAGTTTGCTACACAGACATCTTTGGCTCCCCACTTTTCTAGCCCACATTGGGAACCAGACAATAGTGGTACTCCAGGTGATAATAGTGCACAACACAGTAAAATGTACCCTTCTTTGTGTCCCACAAAATAAAAGTGGAACTTTCTGTGTTCCAGACAGTAAGGGTATGTTCACACTTCCGCAGTGTGAACGTGTCTCGCGGAAACCCATTCACACTGAGGTTTATGTTCACAGCACGTAATTCCGTTCGCAGAATTCCGCGCAAATTACGTAGTGTGAACATACACTAATAGTGAACTTCTTAGTACCTATAAAACAGTAAGATTGCCCCATTTAGGCCACACACTGTAATATTGCTAATAGTGCCCCACATTAATAATGTCCACCTTTGTACCATCTGTATTTTGTATGCCCCCTTTAAGTCTCTGACCTAATTTATGCCCACCACAGTGTAAAAATGTCCCTCTTATGCCCCCTAGAAAATAATAATGTCCACTAACTGCTGCCTGGAAAATAACTATACTCCATTCCTGCTCCAAAGTAACACTAACAACCCACTTTACCAAATGGTTAGATGCATTAATCATAAGCATGTACCTCGGATGCCCAATACCCATGCCAAAACAGGGGGCTACTTTGGGGATGGCCTACCCGCAAAACTGTCCCCAGCATGTAAAAAGTACAGAGCTGAGAAAATGTGTGACAAAGAAAAAGCAAATTGTTCTTTTATATGATTAAAAATGCAGGAGTGATTAATTTAGGTATTAATGAAATTGTAATGTGTGCTATCCCCTTTACCAAAGGAACACTACATTATGGGGGAGATTTATCAAAACCTGTCCAGAGGAAAAGTTGTAGAGTTGCCCATAGCAACCAATCAGATCGCTTCTTTCATTTTTAACAAGGCCTCTGCAAAATGAAAGAAGCGATCTGATTGGTTGCTATGGACAACTGGGCAACTTCTCCTTTGCACAGGTTTTGATAAATCTCCCCCTATGTGTATAACCCCCAACATCTCCCCTGCCTGCAGAGACTAAATAGGTTTACTGTCACTTTAGCGAGTTGATGTAAAAATGTTTTGTTATGTAAAGCATTGCGAGCGCTGCCATCTGACAAGGATTATTAAAAGCTATCCATTAGTGAGCAAAAAAAGTAGCAAAACAAAACAAAAAAACAACTATTCTCTAAAGAAGACCTTCAAATATCAGATACTGTTGAACTGTTGCTCATGGGAGTTAGTGGTTAGTTAGATGTGAGCCAGTTTATTATAAATATTTACTCAATTCATGTAAAGCCCACATAATTCCAAATACAACGGTATACTATGCATGGAGACAGTTCTACTTTGTGAGACTTTGTGGTGGATAATTGCATATTGTTACACTGCCATCTTGTGCCACTAGAACTATACTGGCTCCTTTGTGGCACTGCTATAATGCTTTTGTGCTAGGTCACATAAATGCGAGGTCATAGATAGTAGGGTATCTCAGCACAGCAAATAATTGATCCGAACATTCTGTAAAAGCAATTAATTCTGTAAAATATTTTCACAATACAGGACCTGGCACCAGACATTTGAAACCCATAATGCACAAAAGTATAATTTACCGTATATACTCGAGTATAAGCTGTCCCAAATATAAGCCGAGGCTCCTAATTTCACCCCAATAACCCAGGAAAAGTTATTGACTCGACTATAAGCCTAGGGTGGGAAATACATTGTCCCTGTCATCATCCCCCCTGTCATCATCCAGACCCCAGTCATTAACACCCCGTCATCATCACCCTGTTATCATCCACCCCTTCATCATCACCGCCTGTCATCATCACCCTGTCATCATCCCCCCCCTTCATCATCACCCTGTCATCATCACCCTGTCATCACCCCCCCTTCATCATCATCCTGTCATCATCCCCCCCCCCTTCATCATCATCACCTGTCATCATCACCCTGTCATCATCACCCTGTCATCATCCCCCCCTTCATCATCACCCTGTCATCATCCCCCTGTCATCATCCCCCCCTTCATCATCACCCTGTCATCATCCCCCCTTCATCATCATCACCTGTCATCATCACCCTGTCATCATCACCCTGTCATCATCCCCCCCTTCATCATCACCCTGTCATCATCCCCCCCTTCATCATCATCACCTGTCATCATCCACCCTGTCATCGTCCAGACCACTGTCATCATTCCCCCCTCCCCCCTTCATCATCACCGTCTGTCAATCACTTCTCAGTGGTCTTCAACCTGCGAACCTTCGGATGTTGCAAAACTACAGGTTGTAGTTTTGAAACACCTGGCGGTCCACAGGTTGAAGACTACTGCGGCCTTCGTCATCATCCAGACCCCCCCTCCCTTTAGTTTTTTACTCACCTCCCCTCGGTGGGAAGGAAGGGTGAGCTGTCCGGGCCATCTATGCTGCAGGGACCGTCCGGTGGGGAGGGTTAGTCATTCCGGGCTGTCCATCTTCACCCAGAGGCCCTCTTGTCTGCTCCGGGCTGGCCCCGGACTAGTGACGTTGCCTTGACGACGACGCACAGGGACGTCGGCGCGGAAAAGAGGGCCTCCCGGTGAAAATGGACAGCCCGGAACGACTAACCCCCCCCACCGGATGGTCCCTGCAGCATTGATGCCCCGGACCAGCTCACCCTTCCTTCCATCCGAGGGGAGGTGAGTAGAAAACTAAAGGGGGGTCTGGATGATGACGAAGGCCGCAGTGGTCTTCAACCTGTGGACCTCCAGGTGTTTCAAAACTACAACTCCCAGCATGCCCGGACAGCCAATGGCTGTCCGAGCATGCTGGGAGTTGTAGTTTTGCAACATCTGGAGATCCGCAGGTTGAAGACCACTGATGAAGGGTTTGACAGGCGGAGAGTTCACTCTAGTATAAGCCGAGGGGGGGGGCGAGGGGTTTCAGCACGAAAAATCGTGCTGAAAAACTCGGCTTATACTCGAGTACATATGGTAGGTACTACCTTAAATTTATTCTCACAATTTGCAGCAAATATCAGGATTAAGAACTTCCCAATGTATATTTTATTTCACATCTGCTCAGTTTCTTTACTCTGGGGCTACTAAAGAAGGGATATAAGTAGAATTTATTTCAATAAGTAGACATCTCTTGTGAGCTTAGAATACTAAATGAATTTACTTTGTCCTAGAGGAATCCATGAAACTGATAATAAAATATAGTTATTATATTATTTATACAGGCAAAAGAAAACATAGGCATGTATTAAGACATTTTCACTATAGGTTTTCATCTATTACTAAGCAGTGCCACCTAGTGTAAAATCTAAAGAATGCAGTCCATTCTTTCGCATGAATATTGCCTATTAAATTGTCTGTTATGTGTTTAGTTTTTCAGGTATGTAATCCTGATGTCATAAAATAAAACCTTTCATTTCCAGTTGTGAGGCCCATAGGTAAAATGATGAGCACTTGTTGGCCCAATGTGTCCTCTCTTTACATATTTGCAAGAGAGGATGATTTAAAATTGATCCTGGATGTGATTTACAGAACCCCAAAACATTGGTTTTGTGAGCAGTACAGTGGACATTTTATAGGTGCCATTTCCTACAAGCACTCATCCTCAAATGTACATGGTTTCTTAAAAATTTTGGATGAAATCAATAAAAAGTGGCCAATAAAAAAAAAGAATAATAAAAGACATTTCAGATGTAGTATAACAGGATACAATCCGAATTCAGTGTGTAGTGGTACTCCTCCAGGCTCTGCATTATGGTCTAATGTAGTGTATGTGCAGAGGTTGTTCTGATTGCACACTGGTCTAGATTTACTAATGGCAATACGCCAGAATTCTGCCTGCATTTATTATGAGTTGTAGACACTTTTTCATCTTGGTACAAAAAAGGGGCATGACCTAAATACACACACAAAATAGTTAAAGGGGTACTCTGCCCCTAGACATCTTGTCCCCTATCCAAAGGATAGGGGATAAGATGTCTGATCGTGGCGGTCCCGCTGCTGGGGACCTCCGGGATCTTGGTTGCGGCACCACACTATCATTACTGCACAGAGCAAACTCGCTTTGTGTGTAATGACAGGCGTTACAGGGGCCGGAGCATTGTGATGTCACGGCTCCACCCCTCGTGACATCATGGCCCGCCCCCTTAATGCAAGTCTAAGGGAGGATGCCATGCCCCCTCCCATAGACTTGTATTGAGGGAGCGGGCCATGACGTCATGAGGGGCGGAGCTGCGGTGTCACGATTCTCCGGCCCCTGTATTGCCTGTCATTATGCACAGAGCGAGTTTGCTCTGCGCAGTATTGACAGCTGGGTGCTGCAGCCGAGATCCTATCCTATTAAGGACCAAGCCCATTTTCCCCTTAAAAGGGTTATCCACCATAAGGTGATTTTAATACGTACCTGACAGACAGTAATGGACATGCTTAGAAAGGATCTGCGCTTGTCTTGGGGCTAAAAGGCTATGTTGTGAGATTACCATAACACTGTGGCTAGCTTTTTATGAACTGGTATTTCCTTTTTGAGCTTTCTTCTTTGCCTAAAAATCCCATAATTCCATTTTCCTCCCTCCCACACATCAGCCACCCCACCCATTGAAACATAAATGAGCTGCATCCATTCAAAAGATCTGTGGTTTTCAATCAGGGTACCTACAGCTGTTGCATTAGTTGCAGATTGATCTCTCTCCCACCAAGCAATCGCTCCCCCCATTGAGGCAGACATGCTCCCTGTCATCAGCTGACTAATGAGTCAGGTCTCGGCCGCATTGCAAACTGGGAAAAATTTGAGACAACAGTCGTTTTGTATGCTGATAAAAATAAATATTGGAGTGAAAATCACAAGAATTGTGAGAAACTGTCACACACAGGTACAGACACTATATTATGAACTACACTAACTTTACAGCCCCTGTAGCATAGTCAAATAAAAAAAAAATCCTGGAATACCCCTTTAAGGACCAGAGCATTTTTTGCACATCTGACCACTGTCACTTTAAGCATTATTAACTCTGGGATTCTTTTACTTATGAATTTGATTCAGAGAACGTTTTTTCGAAAAATATTCTACTTTTTGTTGATACTTCATTTCTTGGTAAGAAATTAAAAAATTTTATGAAAATGTTGAAAATAGCATTTTTCTAACTTTGAAGCTCTCTGCTTGTAAGGAAAATGGACATTCCAAATAAATTATATATTGATCACATATACAATATGTCTACTTTATGTCTGCATCATAAAGTTGACATGTTTTCACTTTTGGAAGACGTCAGAGGGCTTCAAAGTTCAGCAGCAATTCTCCATTGTTTCGCAAAATTTTCAAAATCGGAATTTTTCAGGGACCAGTTCTGTTTTGAAGTGGATTTGAGGGTCTTTATGTTATAAATACCCCATTATAAAAACTGCACCCCTCAAAGTATTCAAAATGACATTCAGAAAGTTTTCTTACCCTTTAGGTGTTTCACAGGAATGGCAGCAAATTGAAGGAGAAAATAAAAAATCTCCATTTTTTACACTAACATATTGTTGTAGACCCAATTTTTGAATTTTTACAAGGGGTAAAAGGAGAAAAAGCCCCCCAAATTTGTAACCCAATTTCTCTCGAGTAAGGAAATACCTCATATGTGGATGCAAAGTGCTCTATGGGCACAGTAGAGGGCTTAGAAGGGAAGGAGCGACAGTGGGATTTTGGAGGGGGAGTTTTTCTGAAATGGTATTTGGGGGGCATGTCACATTAAGGAAGCCCCTATGGTGCCAGAACAGCACAAAAAAAAAAAAACAGATGGCATACTATTTTGGAAACTACACCCCTCATGGCACGTGACAAGGGGTACAGTGAGCCTTAAAAACCCACAGGAGTTTGACGACTTTTCGGTAAAGTCGGATGTGTAAATGAGTTAATAGGAGAAAATGTCACCCCAAAAGTTGTAACCACATTTCTTCAGAAGAGAAGGAGCCACATTTGGCTTTTTGAAAGCAAATTTTGCTGAAATTGTTTTTTGGGGGCATGTCACATTTAGGAAGCCCCTATGGTGCCAGAACAGCAAAAAAAGGCACACACGGCACACTATTTGGGAAACAACACCCCTCAAGGAATGTAACAAAGGGTACAGTGAGCCTTTACACCCCACAGATGTTTGACAAATTTCTGCTAAAGTTGGACGTGAAAATGAAAAATGTAACTTTTTTCACTAAAATGCTGGTGTTACCCCAAATTTTTCATTTTCACAAAGGATAATATGAGAAAAAGCCTTCCAACATTTGTAACCCCAAAATACTCCATATATGTGGATGTAAAGTGCTCTGCGGGCCAACTACAATGCTCAGAAGAGAAGGAGCGCAATGAGGTTTTTGGAGAGAGAATTTGTTTGGAATGCAATTTGGGGGCATGTGCATTTACAAAGCCCCCATGCTATCAGAACAATGGATCCCCCCCACATGTGACCCTATTTTGGAACCTACACCCCTCACAGAATTTAATAAGGGGTGCACTGAGCATTTACACCCCACTGGCATTTAAAAGATCTTTGGAACAGTGGGCTGTGCAAATAAAAAATTACATTGTTCATTGTTCAAAAAATATGTCCAACACAAGCAGGATAGGTTTGCTACGGGGATTTGCTTCTGCTCTGGACAGTTCCTGGGACAGACAGAGGTGTCAGCAGAGAGCAGTGTGATTTTTAAATAGAAGTAATTTGCAAATCTGGCACCAGTTTATTTAAAAAAATAATAATTTTTACCAGAGTACCCCTCTATTCATATGCCAGATTTATTAATCAGTCTGAAACACAAAAGCAGTCTGAAATGTTTACACAAACCTCAGGACGTGTGTGGGGCTTAGTGCAGAGGGGCATGGTTTTGTGAGAACGTGGCAACCCCACATGCCAAAGTCACTACAATTTATGCCTGCTGGAAGAAAAATACCTTAGCTTTGAGCTGGTAATGATTTCTAATACTGCCACACAAATAACATCAAATGTGCCTGAACTTATCATGAGGGGTACACCTCTTAATTAATCAAGTGCAATCCTACAATGGTGGGGGTTTACTATGGACACTGTCAGAATCAAGAACTTTTTATATGTTGTACATCTTGGCAAAATATTAACATACAAAAATATAAAAAAAAATCATCTCCTTTTTATAGAAATTATACCACCCAGAACATAATCCTGTCCAGCTGCAGCATCATCTTTGTCCAAGCTAAAGCACAGGCTGGGACAAAGTCCTGGAAGTGAGGGGGGAACTAGCACTCCTCTGTGCTCACTCCGGTCCTATCAGACTCCTATCTGGAAACAGAGAGGAAGGGATTACAGAAAAGCTTGCAGTGATTGGATGAAGAGACCCAGCACAGCAGACTCAGGGAGGAAGGGAATACATGGTGAGTGAGGGCAGGCTCAGTGTTTGCCTTAGACATGCAGCTTCCTGAGCAGTGGATATCAGAATGAGTGAGCAACAGAATAGAGGGATTTGTGTGCCAAATAAAGAAGCTAGACACAAAATATGAGTAAAACATATAAGCAGTCTTTTTTTCTGTGATATGACAAGTACACTTTAAAGAGGTACTCCGGTGCTCAAGCTTTCTAAACATTTTGCTCAGAACGCTCGGAGCTGAAGGCTGTGATGGTGGCAACACCCCCTTGTGACGTCACCCCATGCCCCTCCATTCATGTCTATGGGAGGGGTGACATCATGAGGGAGCGTGGCTGTGACATCACGACCTCTGCCGCAGGAACCCAGCGTTTGTGTAGAACGCCGAGCGCTGCGGTAGATCACGGTGGGCTCCAGCAGCCGGACCCCTGAGATCAGAAATCTTATCCCTTATCCTTTGGATAGGGAATAATATTTCTAGCAGCGGAGTACCTCTTTAAGACTTAAATGTGAAATGTCTTTGATAAATTTGGTTTGCCCTGTCTAAAAATTAGACAGGTTTAGTAAGTCTGGGCCAATATCTTTAAAGTGGTTGTTCCACTAAAACATTTATCACCTATTAACAAAACAGACCTGGTGTGATCTAAACTCTTCACAAGTCTGGTCAACATGTCAATTTTTTTTTTTTTTTTTTTTACAAATGACAGTAATGCTTTAACTACTTAACTGGGGAAAGAAAACGGAAAGAGTTAATAATTTTACATATACCATCAAGTAAATTGAATTGTTAACATTATGTATTATTTCATATATATCCAGGTTGGAAAAGTAAGAAAAAGTACAAGCCGAAAGAGAGAGTACCATGTGCTGGTCATGGTGATCACCACTGTCATCTGCTACCTTATTTGTTGGCTGCCTTATGGAGTGGTGGCTTTACTTGCCACATTTGGAAGACCTGGAATTGTCACTCCAGTTGCAAGTGTTATACCTTCAATCTTAGCCAAAAGCAGTACTGTATGCAATCCACTGATCTACATATTCATGAATAAGCAGGTAAGGTTTTACCTCATTTTCTATTTCAGTATTCTTTATTTGGAATTGTAAGTGTTTTCACAAAAGAAAACATAAAACTAGTAAACAGGGAGCAGCAATGTAATAAGTATAGCAAGGATTGTACAGTAAGAAAGGGCATTGATACAGTGACATACTCCGGTGAGGAATCACTGACTTCATTTTACTTTTTTTAGTTAATAAATAAAAATTATAGAGGAGAGTGGCTATTGGTAACAATTTGAGCAGTACTGGTACTGTTGATATTCAATTTCGAAAGATCGGGTTCCCACAGAGGTGATAAAATAAGCTCAAAAGCAGTACATAAAATCAGTAAAGCCTTATGGAACACAGTGCACATAGATTAATACAGCGCATTGTTACAGCGCATCATTTTGGCACTGTATTTGTCTTAAGGATACTTCTCTCTTGCATTTCTTCCTACCTTGTTGACCACTTGTTTAGTGCATCCTTCGCTGTTTCTACTTCTGGTTCTTTGCCCCATGCTGTGGAGTCCCACATGTTTACCCCATCTGCACCACATCTCCAAAGGTATAGGAAATTGTTATTCTTATTCTCTCTTGTCTCGATCATTGTAACTTTGACCACATTTTTCTTCCCCTCACTAAACTCTACCCTCTCCAATCCATTTAAACTGCAGCAGTCAGGCTCATCTTTCTGTTTAGCTTTGACCCCCTATGTGCCAATCACTGCACTGGTTGCCAATTCACTGTGGGAAACAGTACAATTTAAACATATTATTCTCGCCCTTATATCTCTTTCTTCATATCTAACTACCTCTCTTCTTGTTTTCTGTGTCTCTAAACTGATTATCTAAACCTCTTACCCACATCACAAAAACTTTGCTTGTACTGCACCAGTTCTTTGGAATGCAATCCTCTAGACCAATGGTCTACAAACTGTGGCCCTCCGGATTTTACAAAAAGTTTTGCAACATCTCAAGGTCCAAAGTTTTGAGACCACTGCCCTAGAAAAACAAACCTGGGACAACCTGGGACATTTAGAGAATACAGTGTGCTGTCCAATGCCAAAAGGCAGAGGAGCAGAAAGAGAATGAATGCAGATTTACTGAATGCAGAGCAATAGCCTATTGTGTATCCTGCTCGGTAAACTGATAGGAGTGCTGTGGACAGAGATAAGACAAAGTGGGAGGGCCATGATGAAGGGAGGATGAAAAGCAATGGTTTTTAGGAATTGTAGTACTGAGCAACTGCTTATCCAAGAAGTAGTGAAAGAATATGGTAGGAGAGACGATTACATACCCACAAGACAAATGGATTTTTTGGTGATTTCAGAAGTAGTAAGCAAGAAACTAAAACTGAACTTTCTAGATTCAATAACTGAATGTCTGGAGGAAACCAGGCACTGCTCATCTCCTGCCCAATTCTATCCCTACAGTGAAGCATGGTGGTGGCAACATCATGCTGTTGGGGGGAGGGGGGACGGACTGATCCAGAGTGTGCTTGTCACGATGCCGGCTGGCAGGTAGTGGATCCTCTGTGCCAGAGAGGGATTGGCGTGGACCGTGCTAGAGGATCGGTTCTAAGTCACTACTGGTTTTCACCAGAGCCCGCCGCAAAGCGGGATGGTCTTGCTGCGGCGGTAGTGACCAGGTCGTATCCCCTAGCAACGGCTCAACCTCTCTGGCTGCTGAAGATAGGCGCGGTACAAGGGAGTAGACAGAAGCAAGGTCGGACGTAGCAGAAGGTCGGGGCAGGCAGCAAGGATCGTAGTCAGGGGCAACGGCAGGAGGTCTGGAACACAGGCTAGGAACACACAAGGAAACGCTTTCACTGGCACTAAGGCAACAAGATCCGGCGAGGGAGTGAAGGGGAAGTGAGGTGATATAGGGAAGTGCACAGGTGTAAAGACTAATTGGAACCACTGCGCCAATCAGCGGCGCAGTGGCCCTTTAAATCGCAAAGACCCGGCGCGCGCGCGCCCTAGGGAGCGGGGCCGCGCGCGCCGGGACAGAACTGACGGAGAGCGAGTCAGGTACGGGAGCCGGGGTGCGCATCGCGAGCGGGCGCTACCCGCATCGCGAATCGCATCCCGGCCAGAGGCGGTATCGCAGCGCCCCGGGTCCGTGGAACCGACCGGAGCGCTGCAGTGAGAGGAGTGTAGCGAGCGCTCCGGGGAGGAGCGGGGACCCGGAGCGCTCGGCGTAACAGTACCCCCCCCCTTGGGTCTCCCCCTCTTCTTGGAGCCTGAGAACCTGAGGACCAGACTTTTGTCCAGGATATTGTCCTCAGGTTCCCAGGACCTCTCTTCTGGACCACAACCCTCCCAATCCACTAAAAAGAAGGTTTTCCCTCTGACCTTTTTAGATGCTAAAATTTCTTTGACGGAGAAGATGTCCGAGGAGCCGGAGACAGGAGTGGGGGGAACAGATTTGGGAGAGAAACGGTTAATGATAAGTGGTTTAAGAAGAGAAACATGAAAGGCATTAGGAATACGAAGAGAAGGAGGAAGAAGAAGTTTGTAAGAGACAGGATTAATCTGGCGCAAAATCTTGAAAGGACCAAGATAGCGTGGTCCCAACTTATAGCTAGGGACACGGAAGCGGACATATTTGGCGGAGAGCCATACCTTGTCTCCAGGGGAAAAAATGGGAGGAGCTCTTCTTTTCTTATCCGCGAATCTCTTCATGCGTGAAGAAGCCTGTAAGAGAGAATTTTGGGTCTCTCTCCATATGATGGAAAGATCACGAGAAATTTCATCCACAGCGGGCAGACCAGAGGGCAAGGGGGTAGGGAGGGGGGGAAGAGGGTGACGGCCGTACACCACGAAAAACGGGGATTTGGAGGAAGATTCAGAGATTCTGAAATTATACGAGAATTCGGCCCAAGGTAGAAGATCTGCCCAGTCATCCTGGCGGGAGGAAACAAAATGTCGTAAATAGTCACCCAAGATCTGGTTAATTCTTTCTACTTGTCCATTGGATTGAGGATGGTATGCAGAAGAAAAATTTAATTTAATCTTGAGTTGTTTACAGAGAGCCCTCCAGAATTTAGACACAAATTGGACGCCTCTATCCGAGACGATCTGCGTAGGCAACCCGTGAAGACGAAAAATGTGTACAAAAAATTGTTTAGCCAACTGAGGCGCTGAAGGAAGACCAGGAAGAGGGATGAAATGTGCCATTTTGGAGAATCGATCAACGACCACCCAAATAACAGTGTTGCCATGGGATGGGGGTAAGTCAGTAATAAAATCCATACCAATCAGAGACCAAGGTTGTTCGGGGACAGGCAGAGGAAGAAGAAAACCAGCGGGCTTCTGGCGAGGAGTCTTATCCCGGGCACAGATAGTGCAGGCTCGCACAAAGTCCACCACATCAGTCTCTAGAGTCGGCCACCAATAGAAGCGAGAGATGAGTTGCACAGATTTCTTGATGCCCGCATGACCTGCGAGATGGGAGGAGTGACCCCATTTGAGGATTCCGAGGCGTTGGCGTGGAGAAACAAAGGTCTTTCCTGGAGGAGTTTGCCTGATGGAGGCTAGAGAAGTGGAAATCAGGCAGTCAGGAGGAATGATGTGTTGAGGAGAGAGTTCAATTTCAGAAGCATCTGAGGAACGAGAGAGAGCATCGGCCCTAATGTTCTTATCAGCAGGCCGAAAGTGAATTTCAAAATTAAATCGGGCAAAGAACAGAGACCACCTGGCCTGACGAGGATTCAGCCGTTGGGCAGACTGGAGGTAGGAGAGGTTCTTGTGATCGGTGTAAATAATAACTGGGAATCTTGATCCCTCCAGCAGATGCCTCCATTCCTCAAGTGCTAATTTAATGGCTAGAAGCTCTCGATCCCCGATGGAGTAGTTCCTCTCCGCCGGAGAGAAGGTCCTAGAAAAAAAACCACAAGTAACAGCATGCCCGGAAGAGTTTTTTTGCAGAAGGACAGCTCCAGCTCCCACTGAGGAGGCATCAACCTCCAATAGGAAGGGTTTAGATGGGTCAGGTCTGGAGAGCACGGGAGCCGAAGAGAAGGCAGACTTGAGTCGTTTAAAGGCGTCTTCCGCTTGAGGAGGCCAAGACTTGGGATCGGCATTTTTTTTGGTTAAAGCCACAATAGGAGCCACAATGGTAGAAAAATGTGGAATAAATTGCCTGTAATAATTGGCGAACCCCAAAAAACGTTGGATGGCACGGAGTCCGGAGGGGCGTGGCCAATCTAAGACGGCAGAGAGTTTATCTGGGTCCATTTGTAGTCCCTGGCCAGAGACCAAGTATCCTAGAAAAGGAAGAGATTGGCATTCAAACAGACATTTCTCAATTTTAGCATAGAGTTGATTGTCACGAAGTCTCTGAAGAACCATACGGACATGCTGGCGGTGTTCTTCTAGATTGGCCGAAAAAATTAGGATATCATCAAGATATACAACAACACAGGAGTATAACAGATCACGAAAAATTTCATTAACAAAGTCTTGGAAGACAGCAGGGGCGTTGCACAGGCCAAAGGGCATGACCAGATACTCAAAGTGTCCATCTCTGGTGTTAAATGCTGTTTTCCACTCATCCCCCTCTCTGATGCGGATGAGGTTATAGGCGCCTCTTAAGTCCAATTTAGTAAAGATGTGGGCACCTTGGAGGCGATCAAAGAGTTCAGAGATGAGGGGTAAGGGGTAGCGGTTCTTAACCGTGATTTTATTAAGTCCGCGGTAGTCAATGCAAGGACGTAGAGAGCCATCTTTTTTGGACACAAAGAAAAATCCGGCTCCGGCAGGAGAGGAGGATTTACGGATAAAGCCCTTTTTTAGATTCTCCTGGACGTATTCAGACATGGCAAGAGTCTCTGGGGCAGAGAGAGGATAAATTCTGCCCCGGGGTGGAGTAGTGCCCGGGAGGAGGTCGATAGGACAATCATAAGGCCTGTGAGGAGGTAGAGTCTCCGCTTGTTTTTTGCAGAAAACATCCGCGAAGTCCATATAGGCCTTAGGGAGACCGGTTACTGGAGAAAGCACAGAGTCACGGCAAGGGTTACTGGGAACCGGTTTTAGACAGTCCTTGGAACAAGAGGGCCCCCAACTCTTGATCTCCCCAGTGGACCAATCCAGGGTTGGGGAATGAAGTTGAAGCCAGGGAAGTCCAAGGAGAATTTCCGAGGTGCAATTGGGGAGGACCAAAAGTTCAATCCTCTCGTGATGAGATCCGATGCTCATTAGAAGGGGCTCCGTGCGGAAACGTATGGAACAGTCCAATCTTTCATTGTTTATACAATTGATGTAAAGGGGTCTGGTGAGACTGGTCACTGGGATGTTGAACCTGTTGACGAGAGAGGCCAAAATAAAATTTCCTGCAGATCCAGAGTCCAAGAAGGCCACAGAAGAGAAGGAGAAGGCAGAGGCAGACATCCGCACAGGCACAGTAAGACGTGGAGAAGCAGAGTAGACATCAAGGATTGTCTCACCTTTGTGCGGAGTCAGCGTACGTCTTTCCAGGCGGGGAGGGCGGATAGGACAATCCCTCAGGAAGTGTTCGGTACTAGCACAGTACAGGCAGAGGTTCTCCATGCGGCGTCGTGTCCTCTCTTGAGATGTCAGGCGAGACCGGTCGACCTGCATAGCCTCCACGGCGGGAGGCACAGGAACAGATTGCAGGGAACCAGAGGAGAGAGGAGCCGAGGAGAAGAAACGCCTCGTGCGAACAGAGTCCATATCTTGGCGGAGCTCCTGACGCCTTTCGGAAAAACGCATGTCAATGCGAGTGGCTAGGTGAATAAGTTCATGAAGATTAGCAGGCATTTCTCGTGCGGCCAGAACATCTTTAATGTTGCTGGATAGGCCTTTTTTAAAGGTCGCGCAGAGGGCCTCATTGTTCCAGGATAATTCAGAAGCAAGAGTACGGAATTGTACGGCATACTCGCCAACGGAAGAATTACCCTGGACCAGGTTCAACAGGGCAGTCTCAGCAGAAGAGGCTCGGGCAGGTTCCTCAAAGACACTTCGAATTTCCGAGAAGAAGGAGTGTACAGAGGCAGTGACGGGGTCATTGCGGTCCCAGAGTGGTGTGGCCCAAGCCAGGGCTTTTCCAGACAGCAGGCTGACTACGAAAGCCACCTTAGACCTTTCAGTGGGGAACTGGTCCGACATCATCTCCAAGTGTAATGAACATTGGGAAAGGAAGCCACGGCAAAACTTAGAGTCCCCATCAAATTTATCCGGCAAGGATAGTCGTAGTCCAGAAGCGGCCACTCGCTGCGGAGGCGGTGCAGGAGCTGGCGGAGGAGATGATTGCTGGAGCTGTGGTAGTAACTGTTGTAGCATAACAGTCAGTTGAGACAGCTGTTGGCCTTGTTGCGCTATCTGTTGTGACTGCTGGGCGACCACCGTGGTGAGGTCAGCGACAACTGGCAGAGGAACTTCAGCGGGATCCATGGCCGGATCTACTGTCACGATGCCGGCTGGCAGGTAGTGGATCCTCTGTGCCAGAGAGGGATTGGCGTGGACCGTGCTAGAGGATCGGTTCTAAGTCACTACTGGTTTTCACCAGACTGTCACGATGCCGGCTGGCAGGTAGTGGATCCTCTGTGCCAGAGAGGGATTGGCGTGGACCGTGCTAGAGGATCGGTTCTAAGTCACTACTGGTTTTCACCAGAGCCCGCCGCAAAGCGGGATGGTCTTGCTGCGGCGGTAGTGACCAGGTCGTATCCCCTAGCAACGGCTCAACCTCTCTGGCTGCTGAAGATAGGCGCGGTACAAGGGAGTAGACAGAAGCAAGGTCGGACGTAGCAGAAGGTCGGGGCAGGCAGCAAGGATCGTAGTCAGGGGCAACGGCAGGAGGTCTGGAACACAGGCTAGGAACACACAAGGAAACGCTTTCACTGGCACTAAGGCAACAAGATCCGGCGAGGGAGTGAAGGGGAAGTGAGGTGATATAGGGAAGTGCACAGGTGTAAAGACTAATTGGAACCACTGCGCCAATCAGCGGCGCAGTGGCCCTTTAAATCGCAAAGACCCGGCGCGCGCGCGCCCTAGGGAGCGGGGCCGCGCGCGCCGGGACAGAACTGACGGAGAGCGAGTCAGGTACGGGAGCCGGGGTGCGCATCGCGAGCGGGCGCTACCCGCATCGCGAATCGCATCCCGGCCAGAGGCGGTATCGCAGCGCCCCGGGTCCGTGGAACCGACCGGAGCGCTGCAGTGAGAGGAGTGTAGCGAGCGCTCCGGGGAGGAGCGGGGACCCGGAGCGCTCGGCGTAACAGTGCTTAACCTCAGACTAGGTTGAAGGTTCACCTTTCATCAAGACAACTCTGTAAATGTCCATAGACATGACTTGCACTTAATCAAACATCTCTGGAGAGACCTGAAAATGGCTGTCCACAGATGGTCCCCATCCAGACTGACAGAACCCAAGAGGATCTCGAGAGAAAATCCCCAAATATAGGTGTGTGACCCTTGTGTCATCATATAGTAATGACCATAAATGTTGGCACCCCCGAAATTTTTCTAGAAAACAAAGTATTTCTCACAGAAAAGGATTGCAGTAACACATGTTTTGCTATGCTTGTTTATTCCCTTTGTGTGTATTGGAACTAAACCAAAAAAGCTAATTGGACATAATGTCATACCAAACTCCAAAAATGGGCTGGACAAAATTATTGGCACCCTTAACTTAATATTTGGTTGCACACCCTTTGGAAAAAATAACTGAAATCAGTTGCTTCCTATAACCATCAATAAGCTTCTTACACCTCTCAGCCGGAATGTTGGACCATTCTTCCTTTGCAAACTGCTCCAGGTCTCTCTTATTGGAAGGGTGCCTTTTCCCAACAGCAATTTTAAGACCTCTCCACAGGTGTTCAGTGGTATTTAGATCTGGACTCATTGCTGGCCACTTCAGAACTCTCCAGCGCTTTGTTGCCATCCATTTCTGAGTGCTTTTTGACGTATGTTTGGGTCATTGTCCTGCTTGAAAACCCAAGATCTCAGACGCAAACCCAGCTTTTTGACACTGGGCTGTACAGTATGACCCAAATTCCATTGGTAATCATCAGATTTCATGATGCCTGGCACACCTTCAAGGCACCCAGTGCCAGAGGCAGCAAAACAACCCCAAAACACCATTGAACCTCCACCATATTTCACTGTAGGTACTGTGTTCTTTTCTTTGTAGGCCTCATTTCATTTTCGGTAAACAGTAGAATGATGTGCTTTACCAAAAAGCTCTATTATGGTCTCATCTGTCCACAAGATGTTTTCCCAGAAGGATTTTGGGTTACTCAAGCTCATATTGGCAAAATGTAGTCTTGCTTTTTTATGTCTCTGTGTCAGCAATGGGGTCCTCCTGGGTCTCCTGCCATAGCGTTTAATTTCATTTATATGTCGACGGATAGTTCTCGCTGACACAGGTCCCAGCGCATGCGCCCCTTCGCTTATCCCCTGTGCGCGCCACAGCATGTGTCATCATGGCAAGCGTCCGCCGCCTACCTCCTCAGTAGTGTTGAGCGGCATAGGCCATATTCGAATTCGCGAATATTCGCGAATATATGGACGAATGTTCGTCATATATTCGCGAATATTCGCATATTCGTTATATCCTCGTATTATTTTCGCATATGCGAATATTCGCGTATGCGAAAATTAACATATGTGAAAATTTGCACATACAAAATTAACACAGCGAAAATTCGCATATGCGAATTTCCGCACGTCAGTCTCACACAGTAGTATTAGAGCCTTCTTTACACCACACAAGCTGGAAGCAGAGAGGGATGATCACTGTGATGTGTACTGTGAAGAAAAAAAAACAAAAAAAAAAAACGAATATTCGTAATTACGAATATATAGTGCTATATTCGCGAAATTCGCAAATTCGCGAATATGCGATATTCGCGAATAATATTCGAATTGCGAATATTCGCGAGCAACACTACTCCTCAGTGCTCATGCCCAGTGCTAGAGGCAGGGAGCATTCTTCCTCTGTGCCTCTAGGCATTAGGAATAGATGCAACAGAGCGCACATCTCAGGTCACCGGCACAGCAAGAAGAAAGAAGAGGATGGGGCGTTATTAGATATTCAGTAATAATAAAGGTGTAGATCTGAATAAAGTTTTTATGAACAGCAGAGCATGACGACACACGCCGCGGCGTGCACAGGGGATATGCAAAGGGGCGCATGCGCTGGGACCTGTGTGTCCATCACACAGCAGTCCCAGCATTGCCGTGCAGGGGACAGGCGTGGCAGCGGCGGGGCATTGCGAACCCCACCAACTGTGTGCGGCTTCCATCAAAACTGTTTTTTGGGGTAATAAAGGATGGCATACTGAAGGTAAAAACACTGCCTAATACACAATCTGCACACAGTACAGAGCCTTATATGGCCCAGATTTGATGACAGTTTTGCTTTAACCCCTTAACCCCTTAAGGACGCAGGACGTAAATGTACGTCCTGGTGAGGTGGTACTTAACGCACCAGGACGTACATTTACGTCCTGTGCATAACCGCGGGCATCGGAGCGATGCCCGTGTCATGCGCGGCTGATCCCGGCTGCTGATCGCAGCCAGGGACCCGCCGGCAATGGCCGACGCCCGCGATCTCGCGGGCGTCCGCCATTAACCCCTCAGGTGCCGGGATCAATACAGATCCCGGCATCTGCGGCAGTGCACGATTTAAATGAACGATCGGATCGCCCGCAGCGCTGCTGCGGGGATCCGATCATTCATAGCGCCGCACGGAGGTCCCCTCACCTTCCTCCGTCCGGCTCCTGGCGTCTCCTGCTCTGGTCTGTGATCGAGCAGATCAGAGCAGAAGATGACCGATAATACTGATCTGTTCTATGTCCTATACATAGAATAGATCAGTATTAGCAATCATGGTATTGCTATGAATAGTCCCCTATGGGGACTATTCAAGTGTAAAAAAAATTTAAAAAAATGTAAAAGTAAAAGTAAAAAAAAAGTAAAAAATCCCCTCCCCCAATAAAAAAGTAAAACGTCCGTTTTTTCCTATTTTACCCCCAAAAAGCGTAAAAAACATTTTTTATAGACATATTTGGTATCGCCGCGTGCGTAAATGTCCGAACTATTAAAATAAAATGTTAATGATCCCGTACGGTGAACGGCATGAACGAAAAAAAAAAAGTCAAAAATTCCTACTTTTTTAATACATTTTATTAAAAAAAAAAAAATTATAAAAATTGTATTAAAAGTTTTTTATGTGGTATAAAAAAAAAGTACAGATCATGGCGCAAAAAATGAGCCCCCATACCGCCGCTTATACGGAAAAATAAAAAAGTTAGAGGTCATCAAAATAAAGGGATTATACGTACTAATTTGGTTAAAAAGTTTGTGATTTTTTTTAAGCGCAACAATAATATAAAAGTATATAAAAATGGGTATCATTTTAATCGTATTGAGAACACAGAATAAAGAACACATGTAATTTTTACCATAAATTGTACGGCGTGAAAACGAAACCTTCCAAAATTAGCAAAATTGTGTTTTTCGTTTTAATTTCCCCACAAAAATAGTGTTTTTTGGTTGCGCCATACATTTTATGATATAATGAGTGATGTCATTACAAAGGACAACTGGTCGCGCAAAAAACAAGCCCTCATACTAGTCTGTGGATGAAAATATAAAAGAGTTATGATTTTTAGAAGGCGAGGAGGAAAAAATGAAAACGTAAAAATTTAATTGTCTGAGTCCTTAAGGCCAAAATGGGCTGAGTCCTTAAGGGGTTAAGGACGCAGGGTTTTCAGTTTTTGCATTTAAATTTTTTCCTCATCACCTTCTAAAAATCATAACGCTTTCAATTTTGCACCTAAAATTCCATATTATGGCTTATTTTTTGCGCAACCAATTCTACTTTGCAGTGACATAAGTCATTTTACCAAAATATCCACGGCAAAACGGAAAAATAATTCATTGTGTGACAAAATTGAACATTTTGTAACTTTTGGTGGTTTCCGTTTCTACAAAGTGCATTTTTCGGTAAAAATGACACCCTACTTATATAGGTTTGAATTTGTATTACTTCTAAAAAAAAATCATAACTACATGCAGGAAAATGTATATGTTTAAAATTGTTATCTTCTGACCCCAATAACTTTAAAATTTTTCCGCGTACGGGCCGGAATTAGGGCTCATTTTTTGCGCTGTGATCTTTAGTTTTTTTTGGTACCATTTTTATATTGATCAGACTTTTTGATCGCTTTTTATTCATTTTTTCATGATATAAAAAGGGACCAAAAATATGCTATTTTTGGACTTTGGAATTTTTTTGCGCGTACGCCATTGACCGTGCGATTTAACAATATATTTTTATAGTTTGTGTATATAATGTGCTTGCAATTTTATATATTGATTCCAAAATAATAAAGAGCTGTTAAGATATAAATATGGTCAGGGGTGCTGTAATATTTTGCAAAAAGCACTCCCAGACCCCCTCAGAGCACCTATGTAGGATTACTCTTATGGGTAATACCCCCTTGGTCACTTATTTCCGGCGACCAATTCACCCTCACCCAACGCGTTTCTATCACTTGTTATTCAGTGAAGTCATCAGGGGTGTTTTATAGAATTATAGGAGTAATATTAAAGACAGATGAACTGTAATCCAACACTGTCATATATGCTCTTATACTTAAAAAGACCGTATGGGTCACATGAAGCCTCTTTGCCAGTGAGGGTCTCACTGTTAACCTCGGACCGGCAACCGATAAGAAGGCTTCTGAGAAGTATAAACGGCAGCGCGCACTCTCGGAATGGTGATGAGACCGTCTGACATCCAGCCCAGCGCGTCATAGCGGGTCGGGCCCGGCCTCTAACAACAGCCGGGACCCGTGGCTAATAGCGGCGGCATTGTTCGAGGCGCCGCGCCCTATTAACCCTTTAGACGCGGCATTCAAAGTTGAACGCCACATCTAAAGTGAAACTAAATCACTGCCGGTTAGCTCAGGGGGCTGTTCGGGATCCCGAACAGCTGTAGGACACGAGGAGGGTCTCCTACCTTGCCTCCTGGTGTCCGATCGCCGAATGACTGCTAAGTGCCTGAGATCCAGGCATGAGCAGTCAAGCGGCAGAATCATCGATCAATGGTTTCTTATGAGAAACCACTGATCAATGTAAAATATCAGTGTGTGCAGTGTTATAGCTCCCTATGGGAGCTATAACTCTGCAAAGAAAAAAAAAGTGAATAAAGATCATTTAACCCCTCCCCTAATAAAAGTTTGAATCACCCCCCTTTTCCCATTTAAAAAAAAAAACCAGTGTAAATAAAAATAAACATATGTGGTATCGCCGTGTGCGGAAATGTCCAAATTATAAAAATATATCGTTAATTAAATCGCATGGTCAATGGCGTACGCGCAAAAAAATTCCAAAGTCCAAAATAGTGCATTTTTGGTCACTTTTTATATAATGAAAAAACTTATAAAAAGCGATCAATAAGTCCTATCAATGCAAAAATGGTACCACTATAAAATTCAGATCACGGCGCAAAAAATGAGCCCTCATACCGCCCCATACGCGTAAAAATCTAAAAGGTATAGGGGTCAGAAGATGAAAATTTTAAACGTATAAATTTTCCTGCATTTAGTTATGATTTTTTCCAGAAGTACAACAAAATCATTTTAACCATATGGACCTACAGAATAAAGAGAAGGTGTTATTTTTTCCGAAAAATGTACTGTGTAGAAACGGAAGCCCCCAAAATTTACAAAATGGCGTTTTTTTCCTCAATTTTGTCTTACAATGAATTTTTTTTCCGTTTCGTCGTAGATTTTTGGGTAAAATGACTGATGTCATTACAAAGTAGAATTGGTGGTGCAAAAAATAAGCCATATGGATTTTTAGGTGCAAAATTGAAAGAGTTATGATTTTTTAAAGGTAAGGAGAAAAAACGAAAATGCAAAAACGGAAAACCCCCGGGTCCTTAAGGGGTTAAGTCATAAAAGCCTTTGAGTTAATCCAAAGTAGAATGTTTTACATGACACACGAGCTTTTGTCTTAAATTGTGTGTTAGCACTCTCACACTCTCTAATACTGGTCACTAGAACTTTAACATGGCACCTCATGTTTTACAGGACATGTTTCACTCAGAACAGGCCTCGTCATGGTCGACCAAAGGAGTTGAGTGCACGTGCTCAGCGTAATTTCTAGCAGTTGTCTTGATGGCTTCTAGCGTCTCCTTACCTTTAAAAAATCATAATTCTTTCAATTTTGCACCTAAAAATCCATATGATGGCTTATTTTTTTGCGCCACCGATTCTACATTGTAATGACATTAGTCATTTTACCTAAAAATCTACAGCAAAACAGAAAAAAATCATTATGCGACAAAATTGAAAAAAAAATGCCATTTTGTAACTTTTGGGGCTTCCGTTTCTATGTAGTAAATTTTTCTGTAAAAATGACACCTTCTCTTTATTCTGTAGGTCCATACGATTAAAATGATACCCTACTCATATAGGTTTGATTTTGTCATACTTCTGGAAAAAATCATAACTACATGCACAAAAATGTATACATTTAAAATTGTCATCTTCTGACCCCTATAACTTTTTTTATAACACTGCACACACTGATCTTTTACATTGATCATTGTTATCCCATAGGATAACATTGATCAATGATTCTGCGGCTTGACTGCTCATGCCTGGATCTCAGGCACTGAGCAGTCATGCAGTGATCAGACACGCAGGAGGAAGGTAGGGGCCCTCCTTGTGTGTTCCAGCTGTTTGGGACCCGAACAGCCGAATGAGCTAGCCGGGATAGGTTTACTTTCACTTTAGACACAGTGATCAACTTTAAACACCACGTCTAAAGGGTTAATAGTGCGTGGCACCACGATCATTAGCCACGAGTCCTGGCTATGGGGGCCACGCAGTATTTTGAGGAAGCAGTGCGTACGGGCACAGTCCCGTTCCCGAGTCCTTAAGGACTCAGGGCGTACCTGTACGTCCTGTGTCCCGCTAACGGGGTTTAAACCGTTCTCACAAGCAGAGAACGGGTTATACCCCGTGGGTCCCGGTTGCTACGGGCAGCCAGGAACCACGGCTAATGCCTGGCACCGCCGATCGGGCCGATGCCTGGTATTAACCCTTTAGACGCCATGATCAAAGTTGATCACAGCGTCTAAACTGAAAGTGAAACTATCCCGGCAGCTCAGCGGAGCTGATCGGGACTATCACGACAGAATTGCGATGTTCCGATCAGTTTACTGGACGACAGGAGGGTCCTCACCTGCCTCCTCATCGTCCAATTGTCGATCTGCCGATCGGCGGTGCCAGGCATTAGCCGTGGTTCCTGGCTGCCTGAACAGTGAATGCAATCAGAAGCTTGCATAGTATAGCCCCCTAAGGGCTAAAAAAGTTGGTAAAAAAACATAAGAGTGTACATGTGAATAAGCGCCCCCCCTAATAAAAGTTTAAATCACCCCCCTTTTCCTATTTTTTAAATAAAACAATGTAATAGAAAAAAAAATAATCATATGTGGTACCGCCTCGCGCATAAATGTCCGAACTATTAAAATATAAGGTTAGCTAAACCACACGGTCGATGGCGTACTTAAAAAAAAAATACCAAAGTCCAAAACAGTGAATTTTTGGTTACTTTATATTCCAGAAAAATATTAATAAAAAGCGATCAAAAAGTCCCATCAAAACAAAAATGGTACCGATAAAAACTACAGACTACGGGGCAAAAGAATAAGCCGGGAAGCAACACTGTGTGTGGACAGCTCTCCCCCTCGTGTTTCCAGCACCAGCGCACGGGCTAGCCACAGCGTCCCCGGACCGTCTCAACGATTTAACAAAGGAATGTCCGGCGCCAAGTGCGGTAAAAGACAGGTATTTTATTGTAGGATCAGCGGATACAAACTTGCATCAGGCAGGAGCCGATGCGTTTCGGACCGCTACAGGTCATGGCATAACACACAGGATAAAATCCAAACTTTAAATACTTTCTTAGGAACATCACATGTATCATGACATCACACTTAATAAAAACATGTGGAAAACATGGAAGTGGAACAATGGATGTATATGTATACATGAATTCAGGCAGAAAAAACCTACACAAAAAACTTATGCAATTATATAACAGCCCTACACAAAGTAATAAACAATAGAAAAGTCATTATGAATTTAAAAAAAAAATCACTTATCTATTGTTTATTACTTTTTGTAGGGCTGTTATATAATTGCATTCATTTTTTGTGTAGGTTTTTTCTGCCTGAATTCATGTATACATATACATCCATTGTTCCATTTCCATGTTTTCCACATGTCTTTATTAAGTGTGATGTCATTATACATGTGATGTTCCTCAGAAAGTATTTAAAGTTTGGATTTTATCCTGTGTGTTATGCCATGACCTGTAGCGGTCCGAAACGCATCGGCTCCTGCCTGATGCAAGTTTGTATCCGCTGATCCTACAATAAAATACCTGTCGTTTTACCACACTTGGCGCCGGACATTACATTGTTATATCAAAAAAATAAGCCCTCATTTAGCACCATACGCGCAAGTTATAGGGGTCAGAAGATGACAATTTTTAACATACTAATTTTGGTGCATGTAGTTATAATTTTTTTAAAGTAGTAAAATAAATAAAACCTCTATATATTGGGTATCCCTACAGAATAAAGATAATGGCCCTTATTTACTAAGAGAGGAATGTAGGTTTCTTTGTGGGTTTTAATTCCCTACAATTTATTTTCCATGGAATTTACTAAAGTTTCCCTACATTTTGCACTTTTACCTACACTTTGCTTTTTTTACATTTGCTTTTTTTTACACATGCTCTGATCTGTCTGGTTTTCCTCAGCTCAAATCCACCACATTTTATGTGGAAACCTTAGTGAATATGTTGGGGTTTTGTGAAAATGTTGGGAAAACGCCCCTTTTCGGAGACCACGCCCCTTTTTGGGTTTAAATTCTGGCGCAAAATCTGGCGCAGACAGAATTTCTGGCGCAATGCGTCAGAATCTGGCGCACAACGATGAGCGAATTGAATCTGACGAATCCGAATTAGTTACGAATTTCAAGAAAAATTTGCTTTGCGATGAATCCGAATATCGCCTTGATTTGATCGCACAAATCGCTTAATTAAACTCCATTTAGTGTGGTCCAGGCTCCAGGACATCTAAGATGGCGTCTCCACTTGTAAGGACATGGAGCAAGGAATGCTGGGAAGGCGGGAAAACAGGTAGGCGGGATGATCCTGAATCACATGCAGTATGCAGCCAGCCACCCCTGTGATGTCACAGCCCTATATAATTGGCAGCCATCTTGTGGCCAGTCACATCAGCATTTTATTGCAGAGAGAAAGAGAGAGAGAGGGACAGAGAGCAGGGTGTGTTGCACAGAAAAGCATTTTTACAGCAGCAATTCACCTCAAGCCCAAATGCAGCCTAGAAGCACCGATAGGGAAGGGAGAGAGATTGAGAGAGAAAGTTCAAATGTGGGTGTAGTACACGGTGACTGTGTGCTGCAGCACTGGTGCGTACAACAACTGAAAAGCTAATAGTAGCCAGTTAGGGTGAGCAGATCACTAAAAGCCATAATCACCTGCTATTAGTGCCTAATACTGGTTGCGTAGCGGAGCATATTATCCTCTACTAAGTGTAACCTGTGTGTACCTAGGTGGTGTATCATTTTGATCCTCTTAAAGTCTTAAAGGCCTAGTTACTGTGAAAGGCCAATCAAAAGTACACACCTGCTGCTGTTCTAGACAAATACTGTTTTAAGCATAGTGGAGTGTATTGTACTCCCCTCATAAGTGCATACCACGTACGTACATCAAAGTGGTGTACCATTTTGTTCCTGTTATAGTCCTAAGGGCCTAATTACTGTGAAAGGCCAGCCAAAAGTACATACCTGCTGGTGTTGTAGACAAATACTGTTTTAAGCGTAGTGGAGCATATTGTCCTCCCCTCATATACAAACTAAGTATGTCAGGCAGAGAAGTGCCAGGATGTGCACAGAGGAGTGGCAGAGGCCTAAATTCATCAGGTGCAGGCAGAGGTCACAGCAGACTAAGGGCGAGTGGCACAGGAGTTGCAGCAAGAGGCCTGAGCTCTCGGTATCAACTAGCAGTCATGTCTCGATCAGCAAACCATCTGCCATCATTGATTGGATAACACGGTCATCTACTTCATCACAAGTGACATCTGACACCCCCAGTCAACAGTCGGTGGGTTTCTCAGACACAACTCTCAATTGGCATGGCTCAGGAGCAGTCCCTGTCCTCCCATTGCCTCTGTCCTATACTGTTCCCTTCCCCACAGAAGTATCTTATGCTGTGGGTTTAGCTCCATTATTTAGTGAGGACGATCTACTAGAGGACAGTCAGCAGCTACTGCCCAGCCAAGAAGTTGAGGAGACATACGCCGCTTCCTCCGCTAGGCGAGCAAGTAGTGATGAGGAGAGTTGTGTGGGAGGTAGTGTTGCGAGAGTTTAGGCTCCTGAAGCAGACAATGTTGAGGAACCTGAGGACATCAGTGACGTTCAGACACAACTCGATGATGATGAAGTTGATTGCACTTGGGAGCCGGGTGCAGAATGGGCTTCATCATCATCAGGAGAAGAGGGTTGCAGGTTGCCCGTAAGCAGCAGCTGAGCCAGCAAGGTGGTATCATGGTTGGCAGTCAGCATGGTGGCAGAAGTGGAAAGTCTGGAGCCAAACGTGCCCGGGGTAGACCACCTGCTTTGAGGCAGCCTACCTTACCGGGAGGTAGTGGAACAGGGGTTCCTGGATTCGGCGGCAGTAGCAGTCAATCAGTGCGGACTGTTGGTGGGAAAAACAGCTACTCATTGATGTGGCAGTTTTTTTTTTTCAAGCATCCAGGGGAGGTTAAAGGGGTATTCCAGGAAAAAACTTTTTTTTTATATATCAACTGGTTCCAGAAAGTTAAACAGATTTGTAAATTACTTCTATTAAAAATTCTTAATCCTTTCAGTACTTATGAGCTTCTGAAGTTAAGGTTGTTCTTTTCTGTCTAAGTAATCTCTGATGACACGTGTCTCGGGAAATGCCCAGTTTAGAAGCAAATTCCCATAGTAAACATCTTCTAAACTGGGCAGTTCCCGAGACAGGTGTCATCAGAGATTACTTAGACAGAAAAGAACAACCTAAACTTCAGAAGCTCATAAGTACTGAAAGGATTAATATTTTTTAATAGAAGTAATTTACAAATCTGTTTAACTTTCTGGAGCCAGTTGATATATATAAAAAAAAGTTTTTTCCTGGATAACCCCTTTAACGTGCAAGATGTGTCGGCAGAAGGTGAAGCATGGCAAGGGTCCCACTGTTGGCACCACGGCCCTGCATCAACATATGCAGCGTCATCATAAAGCGGCCTGGGAGAACCGTGGCTATGATGTGGTGGTCCAGCCTGCTGCATCACCCAGTGGCACCCTGCTCCCTGTTTCAGCCAGCCAAGGCTCCACCACCTCAGCCGAAAGTAGCTGTCTGTCATACCCATCTTCTGTCGCTCCAGATGCTCCTGCTCCTCCTATTTTGAATCAGTCATTCTGCCAGCAATCCATCGGCGAAGCCATGTCCAAGAGACAACAGTTTGTGCCCACTCATCCAATGGCGCAGAAGCTGAATGTGCTCCTGTCCAAGTTGCTGGTGCTTCAGTCCCTTCCTTTTCAAGTGGTGGACTCTGACCCTTTCAGAGAACTGATGGCTTGTACCGAGCTAAGGTGAAGAGTCCCAAGCCATCACTTCTTTGCGAAGAAGGCAGTACCAGCCCTGCCCAATTTTGTGGAACAGACGGTGGGCCAGTCCTTGAGCCTGCCGGTGTTTACCAAAGTGCACGGCAGCGCTGACGCGTGGAGCTGTAACTACGGTCAGGGACAATACATGTCCTTTACGGCCCACTGTATGAATGTGGTTCCTGCACAGTCACAACAGCAACTTTGTGCAAGTCACGCCGCTTCCGCCTCCACACTCGCCATTGGTCCTGTGACAATGTGCGACTCCTCCTCCTCATCCTTCACCGTGTCCTCAACCCCCACTGCATGGACAAGTCTCAGTGCCCCTCCAGCATACCATGTGAGCAGGGCACGGCGCTGTCCTGCTGTTCTTCACATGGTTTGCCTTGGTGAACGGAGTCACACGGGGGAGGAACTGCTAAAAGTCATTCATCAAAAATCGAATCATGGCTTACTCCAGGAAAACTGGAAATGGGAACCTTGGTGACCGACAATGGGAAGAACATCTTGTCTGCGCTTTGACAAGGAAGCCTGAGCCATGCTCCCTGCATGGCACTTGTTCAATCTGGTTGTCAAGCGTTTCCTGAAGTGTGCCCCCCATCTGCAAGACATCCTAACAATGGGAAGGAAACTGTGCATGCACTTCAGCCACTCGTACACCGCAAAGCACACCCTCCTTGAGCTGCAGCGTCAGAATGGTATCCTCCAACATAGTCTGATTTGCGACGTTTCCACACGTTGGAATTTCATCCTCCATATGTTGGACCAACTATACGAACAGAGAAAAGCCATCACCGATTTCTTGATGATTCAAGCGGATAGGGGGACTTCCCTGTGTAACTTCAATTTCAACTAGTGGCAGCTCATACATGACACCTGCCGTTTGCTCAGGCCCTTTAAGGAAGCCACATTATTAGTCATTGCCAGGATTACGGCATGAACTATGTAATTCCACTGCTTCATTTACTACAACACGTGTTGGAAACGATGGCCGGTCAGGGCACTGGAGACGTGGCGCCTGCATCTCACGGCCACATGAGCCCTGTGGGGGCTGAACTGGAAGAGGAGGGGGAGGAGTTTAGGTTTCACGAAATGGGCGGTTTTTATAGTCATCTGACAGGAGAGGAGGAGCAGGACCAGCCAGAGGGGCTAGAGGGTGATGAGGAAGATGAGACACAAGACCCAGACACACCGTGGCAGTATGCAGTGGAGATGAAGGCAGGGAGCCCCTCCGAGTCACTTGCACAAATGGCACGATGCATGCTCACTCGCTTGCATAGTGACCGCCATTCGGCAGTGGGATGACTTTTGGCTCTCTACCTTATTAGACCCTCGCTACCGGCACAAAATGTGGGCCTATTTTACACCCACTGAGAGGGAGGACAAACTAACCTACTACAGAGACATCCTACATAGTGCTGGGCGGTATACTGGTTCACACCGAATACCAAAAATTTTTCCCCGATATGAATTTTTCCCATACCGCAATACCGGTTGGGCCCCTCCCACCCCCTCGAATGACTTAATTATCAGCCGGCGCTGTTCTGCTTCTCTCTATCCCCCCGGTTTATCTGCCCAGTGCTGCGCTGTCCCCCACATCGGGGTACTAATCACCTCGTCCTTCTGTGAGTTGCGGGTCGCCGGCGGTGGAAATCTGTACTGTACTACACATTCGTTGTGCCCAGGCTGCAAATAAACAAAATAAACTTTAACTCACCTTTCTACGTTCCCCTGTCGTCGCTCCAGTAACGGTCTCATGCTGAGGATGGGAACGTCACAGAGCGGTCAGCCTATCACCGGCCACAGCGATGTCCCGTCTCGGTTGGTGATAGGCTGAGTGCACTGTCATGTAAGGAGCCGGCTGGCGCTCAGCCTATCACCGACCAAGGCGGGACATCGCTGTGGCCGATGATAGGCTGACGGCACTGTGACGTTCCCATCCCCAGCATAAGGCCGTTACCGGAGCAACGTGGGAAGGTGAGTTAAATTTTTTTTTTGGTTTTGCTTTTTTTTTTGCAGCCCGGGCACAAGGAATATGTAGTACAGTACAGATTTCCAGCGAGGACGAGGTGACATATGATTAGTTCCCCGATGTGGGGGACAACGCAGCGCTGGTCTGATGAACCGGGGTGGGGGTTAGAGAAGCAGCACCCATGGGTCACATGGGGGTGGGGTGGGGAAAATAACGTTAAATAACGTGTAACCATAAACCGTATAGAAACCGTAAAATACCGTGCCATAACTTACAAAAATATTGTGATACACATTTTTGGTCATAGCGCCCAGCTCGGCCGATGCCTATCTGCACTATCGTCCATCCTCTCGCAGGTCTGACATGGGGGGCCCTCTGCACCCACCTTCCACTGCCATGGCTGCTGGGGAGGGGTGGGGTGGCAGGAGCAGTACCAGCTCCATCAGCAGCAGCCTGAGTGTACAGTTGCTGAAGAGTAGCTTTCTTCACCCGCATAGTGAAGCAACTCATCAGCAGCAGGTAGACCTGGAGCAGGACCTGAAGCAGCAGGTGGTGACATTTCTTGACATGACCCTGCCAACACACCTTGAAGATCCTCTGGACTTCTAGGCAGCCCAACTTGACTTGTGGCCGCAACTAGCAGAGTTTCCCCTGGAAAAGCTGTCCTGCCGGCCAGTAGTGTGCCATCAGAGCGGGTTTTTAGTGTGGCGGGGGCCATAGTAACCCTAAGGAGAACTCGTCTGTCTTTTAATAAATGTGGAGAGACTGACCTTTGTGAAGATGAATCAGGCTTGGATCAGCCAAGATTTCCACCCACCAATGCCTAATGCATCAGAGTAGATTGACCATGGCGCCACACCAACACTTCACAAATATGCATAGTGCAAGACATATTTAAGGTGCTGCTCACCAGTTACAGAAATTAGTCAGCATCAGACCACAAGTATGTATTGAGGATATGCATTAGCTAACACTTTTCTTAGGATAAAATATATGGACCACAATTATTTTTATAGCTAAGAAAAGGAAAGGTGTACAAAAAACACCATGTGCCACCTACCTGCCAAGTATTGATGTGATGAAAAGACCTCTAAAAGGTGGAAGGGAACAATGTATGGTCCATTGTAACCAATGGGGGTAAAAGCTCCCCCTGTAAGGCCCTACTCTCGCAGTATTAATTCCCTTCTTAGCAAGTGTTACTCACCCTAAAAAGGGCAGCTCAACATAGGAACTCTCCCTATATCCACCTACAAAAACTGCCATTTCTCAGGGATTTTAGGTGGAAATAGGGAGAGTTTCCTGTGGGGGGCCGCCCTTTTTAGGGTGAGTAACACTTTCCAAGAAGGAAATTAATAGGGCAAGTGTAGGGCCTTACAGGGGAAGTTTTTACCCCCACCTGCTACAATGGACAATACGTTGTTCACTTCCACCTTTAGAGGAAAGTGTTACTAGTCTTAATATGGGCGGCCCCACACAGGAACCTCTCCCTATTTCCACCTAAAAACCCTGGGAAATTGTAGTGCTTGTAGGTGAAAATAGGGAGAGGTTGCTGTGTGGGGCTGCCCTTTTTAGGGCAAGTAAAACTTGCCAAGAAGGGAATTAATAATGCAAGAGTAGGGCCTTACAGGGGAAGTTTTTACCCCCACTGGTTACAATGGACCATACGTTGTTCCCTTCCACCTTTTAGAGGTCTTTGCATTACATCAATACTTTGTGTACGTGGCACATTGTGTTTTTTTTGCACACCTTTCCTGTGCACATCCTCAATACTTGTGCACACTAACACTTTTACAAAAGACTGTTTTTTCTTCTGCCTACCTGCCTCAGCTACTATTCTGATCCTGCCCCCCGCCTGATGCCACACATCTGATGCCAAGTTTACCTTTTTTCACCCACCATCTTCACCGGGTACTAGTATTGTCAACCACCGCTCCACTCTGCCACCGGGTCATTTTCAGGACTTCTGGTGCTGTTGATGCCACCATATGTTCTCTTTATGCTGATGCCAGCTCCAGGCAGTCTCATTCTGACACCATATGTTCTCCTCATGCTGATGCCAGCTCCAGGCTGTCTCATACTGCCACCATATGTTCTCCTCATGCTGATGCCAGCTCCAGGCTGTCTCATACTGCCACCTTATGTTCTCCTCATGCTGATGCCAGCTCCAGGCTGTCTCATACTGCCACCATATGTTCTCCTCATGCTGATGCCAGCTCCAGGCTGTGTCATTCAGCCACTATATGGTCTCTTCATGCTACCGTCAACTCCAAGCTGTTTCATTCAGCCACTATATGGTCTCCTCATACTGTTGCCAACTTCAGGCTGTGTCATTCAGCCACTATATGGTCTACTCTAGCTGCTGCCACCTCCAGGCTGTGTCACTATACTGCCATGTTGTTTCCTCATGCTGCTGGCACATTAAATAAAACTTTTTAGGTTTATGTATTTGAAATCTTCAATTTAAATGTTAAAAAATATATTTAAATATATGGTCTTGTCAGGCTGTTGTCACCTCCACGCTGGGTCATTCAGCCACTATATGGTCTCCTCATACTGCCGCCATCTCCACGCTGTGTCATTCCGCCACTATATGGTCTCCTCATACTGATACCACCTCCAGGCTCTGTCATTGTGCCGCTCTGTGACAGTGATTCTAATAGCGATGCCTCTAATCTGCATGTCATACTGAATAACAGTATTATTTCACTAACCCAGTACACTCCCTATGCGTGTTACAGCAAGTCAAAGTGTTCTAAACACCTATTGAGGCACATTGTAGGCCAGAAATAGCCGTTTTTAATAGTGATTTGCCGCAAATAAATTCAGACCGAATCAAATTTCTTTGGAAAATTCGGCGAATTGGCCGAATCTAATTCATCAAAAAAAATTTGATCATCTCTAGTGAACACATCCTAAGGCTATGTTTACAAACCATTTTGTTTAGCCCTATGATAAACCATTATTCTGTTCACACACAGTTTTTTTCAGCTATTTTTTGCTTTTGATTTATTGTATTAGACATTTATGGCTCACAAACATGCAAATATGGATCTGCTCCAGCTCACCGTGTAAACCCGTCCACGACTCAGACCAGTGCTTAGCAGCACCTTAGGAACAGGATACACAAAATAAAACGATCCAGCGCGGATATGTGCATAAAATTATCCAGTCTTTATTGTTAAAAAGCCAGTATATATCACAGGAAAGGTGATGCGTTTCAAGTGCTAATGTGCACTCTTAGTCTTACATGTGCTGGAACATAGCCTAAACCAAATATTAAAATCCCCTTTGCAGTAGGCATGTTTGTTGAAACATGAGTAATTTAGTGCTATGATTTAATTTTTCCCACTGTTATTAAAAAACAAACTAAAACTAATCACATTGAAAAATGGAAATGTTAATTGTCCTGTACATGACTCTTTAGAGATGTGAATTTGTATGATTTACTTGGTATCACCTAGGAAACAGTAAAGCTCATAGGGGGGTATGTATGAAGGATTTTACCCTGTTTTTTTTTACTGTGATTTGTCTCAAATTTCCTTTTATGTCACTTTTTGCGACAAACAATTGCGCCAAATGGTTTAGAACAAAATCACTGATTTCACTTTGTTAGTCGTGATTTCAGTTACAATCATTCTTTGGTCTGGAATTCATTAATTGCGACTTTTCGATTTGGCGCAGGTTTAGGCGCAAATACCTTCATTTAGGCGCAAATCTACACCATGAATAAAGTGACAGAGAAAATAGCTACAACAATAGAATGTCTCAAAGTCAGATTTACTGCCTGGAATTCTGGGGTCTGCGCCTTTTGTAGGGCTACATTTGAGCCAAAATTACAAACTTGCGTACGACAATTGATCATTTTGGCGCAAATATGCTCCATTTGACGCAAAAAAACATACATAAAATCACACATTGCTACACCATTATTGATACATGTCCCCCATAGTCTGTTCTGGAAGCAAAAATTAACTTAAGCATTCCCTTTGTCACAGAGAAATATCTCAGGAAACCCAATTGCTAGACTCTGTCAATTAAGCTTTATTGTTATACCAGAAGAATTTAAAGTGGAACAGTCAAATGGTTCCATTATAAATGTATTTGCAGAATACTCTGAATAGATGTATGATTTAGCATGTCACAAAAAATGTCTGTCTGGAATTATGGATTCATAATTATATTTTTTTTGGCAATAGAAGAATAGAAGAACATAGAACATAGTTGGAAATGTTTAAAAAAATACAAATAAAAAAACTTCACACATAGTTCAATACAAAAAAATCATATTTATTTACAAGAAATATTCTATACATTGTGCATACATAAAAATGTACAAAATCAAAATAGAAAAAGTGTTCAAATGTGTACAAACATTGTTCAAAAATGATGCTCCTTGAAAACATTTAAAATTTTATCTGATGGACAATAAGCCAGAGAGTTTAAAAAAAATTCTTACCAAAACACCATCAAAGCTAGTAAAAAAATTAGTCTGGCTCCTAATTTAAAACACTAAGAATACAAAAAGATCAGGAAAAATGTATAAGTGATTCTGCAACTCAGATTGAAAGAATACAATAGATTTTTAGATGTGATTTGTTTTCTATTCATTAAATGAGATGAACAAGAGTATGAAAAACACAGTAATTCCCATTGAGCCACCCCTGTATACAGGACTCTTTAACAAGGGTTAGGCCTACCATTCAGCAGGGTCACAGCCACATTTCTGTACAAGCATATGACCTCATAAGCCCCCCCGTCAGTGGCCCTCTTCACTGGAACATATTTAGTATACCTGGGGTGTTTTTAATACTTTTCACTTGAGACTTTTCCAGGTAACACATGATGGACACTTGTCATGTGATCACTGAACTGCCCATTTGTAGACCAGTGTTTAGGATTATCAGGTATAAGTGCAAGGAATCCCTCACTTCAGAGCCATTCACATTGTTAGCCTATATCAGTGCTTGGTAAATCCCAAATAAAGTGCAACCCGATGCCTGCCAATGAACAGTATACATTTTGTGGGAGCACAGTGTACTACTGCCAGCATTTAGCAGGAGAAGCATGTGTAATACTTTACGTTCTATTCTACTGTACAATATTTTAGCGCCAAATGAATGTCACATACACTAATACCTCCATGTAAAGCTGTGCCCATGTGGACCAAGCAGTAACTTATATTGAACTACTTCTTAATGGTTCCTAGATCATCTTTTGACCCTTTGCCATTATATATCTTAGGTCATATGAACATAAATACAGTAAAGAAGAGTCTCACAAATACTGGAGTCTCCCATTACAAAGACTATAGTCTTCCTATCTATCACACTATATTCTATCATGCGATACTTGTAAAGCAGCAGATCTGCTATTTACTTGGACCGAGTTGACTGCAACCTAACCTTGATCCAGCAGTGTTAGTTCAGCATGGTGAGCGTTAAGTTTAGCAGCAGAACAAGACGTACACATTAATACAGATGTTTAACAGCTTTCAAATAAGCAAAGAAAAAAAAATCATATTTCTAGCTAGCGCATGTGCAAAATAACAGCATTTCAGAAGCAGGCGAGGCCTGAAAAGCCTTCTCTTTGTGTATGGACACACCTTATTAGCATTACATGAAGCTGTCTCTTTAAATTAACACTAGGATTAAATATTTCAGTGGTTTATTTTCTGATAACCAGAACAAAGCTAAACAGTACTAGGAAACGTAAACCCAACTACCAGCTCACATCTACCTTCCTAAAACTAAGCATATAGTATTTCCTGCATCCCATATGTCTTAACCGTTAAATATTTTAAAGAGACACATACTTCATTAACACTTCATTACGTAATATTTTTCTCTGTGACACCTAATAATTCATTTCATAAAGGTTACTATACATGGTTTATACTATGCACATGCCCATCCAGCAGGTGACCCTCTTTACTCTCATGAAATAAAATCTACAGCTTCGAGCGGCCACTTGGATGTTTTATTCGATAAGCCGATCTCGCTCTAAAACATCAAAGTCACACATTTAGGAAAATGTGTTGATGTATTTCTAAATACATACACAAGAAAGCTGACAGATCTGTAATTCCACAGTAACAATATGGCACATTATGGATCGATGGGAGCAGCTCCTCTTGGTCCACGTAAGAATATTGATTACCCCCCAAACAAGCAAACAATTGCAACTTTCACCACCCATATCTAAGCTCATCTTACTCTGGCAAAGCAGTAATAAATACTTATTGGCTTAGGCATATATTACTATACCCACCAACCAGTTTAGGTTTAAAGACCAATTCCATTCAATGGTCTCACAATATCTTGTTCAAGTATTGTTGATCTAACAATAGTAGCACATTATTGCACATCATTTCCCAATGCAGTCAGTGCATTCTTATGTAATGTGATCTTTTACGGGGCAATGCACTGAACTGAATCCTGGCACAGTGACTTTTCCTTTTCGGAGAAGATTGTCTTCCGTCCCTTGGTTTATCCTTTGTATAAGCATCTTTTCGTAGAGGAGGGGATGGTATGCACCCAGTGTACATGCTGCATCATAATATTTCTCATGGTAGTGGCACAGATCAGTCTGTCGGTATGAAGGGATATATTCATAAACATCCACTTGCCCACACACGGACATCATAATGAGAATACCTAAGAAATACAAGAACAGAAATATTTAATATGTAACCACAGTTTACTACTAAAAGGAATACAAAGTTAATATGTTAACTTAATTTATTGAATAATTTATTAAACAAGGTATAATAGTATAAAAGATAGGTCCCTGTTGTCAAGGTTGGACCCATCCTCATAAACAGATAGTTATGCCCTGTTCTGTGGATAGGGGATAACTTTCCAAGATATGGAAAACCCTTTTCAATACAAATTCTGCGACATTATTCATGTAATTCCTGTTCAGACATTTGCGTTCCATGGTCACAGACTAAAAGCAACACTTGTTTAGTCTGATCTTGTGGTTATGTGTTTATCTCTTCAATCTGGACCCTGCTTCCTAGACTACAAATAATAGAAGAGAGGCAATGGAAGTGAAGCAACATATAGCGGCACAGACTGCACACATGATCTGTTTGTTGTTAGGAACCATGGACAGAGAACAATCTGCAGTCTACCATTTAATGTACTGTGTGTACAGAAAGAATTTGGATATTTTACTTAATTAAGACTATTTATGAAGTTGCTTTATTGTAAATTTGCCTTGGAGCAATTAAAACTGATTGGTAAAGTGCACACAAAAATAAAAATAAAATTCATATTTTATACCGTAACCTACTGCAACATATTCCTGATCCTGTCAAACAACAGAGACCTTGATAATCAGATGCACACTTGTTCTACCGCTACGAGTCTACTTTATCAATTATTTAAATGGAGTTAATAGTGGTTAGTGTGTAGTCTCTCTGCGTAATAAGCAACTTGAGAGTAATAAAGGCCACCGAAAACTTTCCAATTAATGAAAGGCATTCTATTAGCATGGGGTAATGCAAATTAGCTAGTTAAAAACAAGGAGTTAGGTTCAGGAAAGGAAAACCAAAACATTGTAATGCTATCTGTCTTACTGTTAAGTGTATTGTAAAGCTGTTCTTCTGTTATAAGGGGACAGGTCATCTTCACATTTAGTTACACTTAAGCCATAAATGTGTTTTGCTTTAGTCACTATAAATAATAAAGATTACTAAATAGAGAAATATTGAGAAATTCGATGGCCCTAACCCTACAATATGCTCTTCTTTGCCTTCATGTACAATCCAGACTATTTGTGATATATACACTGCTCAATAAAATTAAGGGAACACTAAGATAACACATCCTAGATCTGAATGAATGAACTAATCTTATGAAATACTTTCGTCTTTACATAGTTGAATGTGCTGACAACAAAATCACACAAAAATGATCAATAGAAATCAAATTTATCAACTCATGGAGGTCTGGATATGGAGTCACACTCAAAATCAAAGAGGAAAACCACACTACAGGCTGATTCAACTTTGATATAATGTCCTTAAAACAAGTCAAAATGAGGCTCAGTAGTGTGTGTGGCCTCCACATGCCCGTGTGACCTCCCTACAATGCCTGGGCATGCTCCTGATGAGGTACTCCTGGACAGTCTGTGATGCAATGTGACATTGGTGGATGGAGCAAGACATGACGTCCCAGATGTGCTCAATCGGATTCAGGTCTGGGGAACGGGCGGGCCAGTCCATAACATCAATGCCTTCCTTTTGCAGGAACTGCTGACCCTTTCCAGCCACATGAGGTCTAGCATTGTCTTGCATTAGTAGGAACTCAGGGCCAACCACACCAGCATATGGTCTCACAAGGGGTCTGAGGATCTAATTTCGGTACCTAATGGCAGTCAGGCTACCTCTGGCAAGCACATGAAAGGCTGTGCGGCCCCCCAAAGAAATGACACCCCACACCATTACTGACCCACCGCCAAACCGGTCATGCTGGAGGATGTTGCAGGCAGCAGAAAGTTCTTCATGGCATCACCAAACTGTGCCAATCTTGGTGTTCTCTGGCAAATGCCAAATGTCCTGCACGGTTTTGGGCTGTAAGCACAACCCCCACCTGTGGATGTCGGGCCCTCATACCACCCTCATGGAGTCTGTTTCTGACCATTTGAGTGGACACATGCACATTTCTGGCCTGCTGGAGGTCATTTTGCAGGGCTCTGGCAGTGGTCCTCCTTGCACAAAGGTGGGGGTAGCGGTCCTGCTGCTGGGTTGTTGCCCTCCTATGGCCTCCTCCACGTCTCCTGATGTACTGGCCTGTCTCCTGGTAACGCTTCCATACTCTGGACACTATACAGACAGACACAGCAAACCTTCTTGCCACAGCTTGCATTGATGTGCCATCCTTGATGAGCTGCACTACCTGAGCCTCTTGTGTCTCATGCTACCACTAGAGTGAAAGCACTGCCGGCATTAAAAAGTGACCAAAACATCAGCCAGGAAGCATAGGAACTGAGAAGTGGTCTGTGGTCACCACCTGCAGAACCACTTCTTTATTGGGGGTGTCTTGCTAATTGCCTATAATTGATTGTCAATCAGTGTTGCTTCCTGAGTGGACAGTGTGATTTCACAGAAGTGTGATTAACTCGGAGTTACATTGTGTTGTTTAAGTGTTCCCTTTATTTTTCTTTGAGCAGTGTATTTTCATTATGGGCAATGTAAGAACAGCTTGACTATTTTTGATGCATCATACTTCTGATCTGCTCATCAATGGGCCTTTTCCACAGGGTTATTATTCCTGTGTTAAAGACCCAGTGATCAGCCAACGAATGACAACTCATTTGTATTGCTGCACATCTTCTTGCGTAAAAAGGAGATTTGAGGCTGACAATGATGTAAATAACGTGAAGGCCCACAAATAAAACAGCGATTGAGCTGTGTAAAGGATCTTTTTCACAAGCATCAATCTACTTGATCAGTACTTGTACCAGGCAGCGAACTGCCTGTCTATGAGGAGCCTATCACCTTAAAGGGGTTATCCAGGAATAGAAAAACACAACTAATTTCTTTCAAAAACAGCTCCACGTCTGTATCCAGGTTGGGTGTGGTTTTACAACTTGGCTCCATTCACTTCAATGGAACTGAACTACAGAACCACATCCAACCTGGAGGCAGACAGAGAGCGGTTTTTGATAGAAAACCTGGTTTAAAGGGGTACTCCCATGAAAAACTTTTTTTTTTTTTTATCAACTGGTGCCTGCCAGAAAGTTATACAGATTAGTAAATTACTTCTATTAAAAAATCTTAATCTTTCCAGTACTTATTAGCTGCTAAATACTACAGAGGAAATGGTTTTCTGTTTGGAACACAGAGCTCTCTGCTGACATCATGACCACAGTGCTCTCTGATGACATCTCTGTCCATTTTAAAAACTGTCCAGAGTAGGAGAAAATCCTCATAGCAAACATATGCTGCTCTGGACAGTTCCTAAAATGGACAGAGATGTCAGCAGAGAGCACTGTGGTCATGATGTCAGCAAAGAGCACTGTGTTCCAAAAAGAAAACCATTTCCTCTGTAGTATACAAACCCTAAAAAGTACTGTAAAGATTAAGATTTTTTAATAGAAGTAATTTACAAATCTGTTTAACTTTCTGGCACCAGTTGATAAAAAAAAAAAAAAGTTTTCCACTGTAGTTACCCCTTCAACTCCCCTTATAGTCCAAAGTTGTTAAGTTTTGCAAGATAAATAGACTAAAGTTAACTGCACCTGCCAACTTCAGCAGATTTAGCTGACTGTCTAAATTGTATGGTGGTCTCCCAACTCTCCCCAACAGATGATGCCAGTGGGAACAAAGGTCGGGCATGTTGGATTTTTACCACTCATTTACCACCAGAGCTGTCTGGCTATGGCTTAGCCCTCTGTTGTTAACTGTTAGCCAAGTAAACACTCAGCTAACCCTTGCAGAAAGTGTAGGAACTCCTTAAAGGGGTACTCCAGATGGTTCCAGAAAGTTAAACAAATTTGTAAATTACTTCTATTTAAAAATCTTAATATTTTCAGTACTTATCAGCTGCTGTATGCTCCAAAGGAAATTGTATAGTTATTTTTAGTCTTATCACAGTGCTCTCTGCTGATACTTCTGTCTGTGGCAGGAAGTGTTCAGAGCAGTAGAAAAACCTCATAGCAAACCTCTCCTGCTCTGGACAGTTCTTTGTAAGGACAAAGGTGGTACTGTGATCAGACCGGAAAGAGCTATGAAACTTTCTCTGGAGCATACAGTAGTGGATGAGTACTGGAAGGATTCATTTTTTTAAATAGAAGAAAATTAGAAATGTGTATAATTTTCTGGCATCAGTTGCTTTGATATTTTGTTTCCTCCGGAGTAACCCTTTAACACATGAATACCCAAACTTTAGCTTGTCTACATATAAAAACTGCAATAACTTGATTACCAAATGATCACCCCACACCTGCATGATGTATTTGTGTTAAAATTATAAATGAAAATAAGCTGGACTGCAGGTTGATAGGTAGGAATTCTCAGGAAGACAACTCTACTAGGACATATGGATGTCATGGAGGGAAATCCCCTTCTTGGACCAGCTAGAAAGATTATCCAATTTGTACGAACAGCTTCTGTTCATGAGCTAATCTTGTAGTAAATGTAATGATGCATTATCCAAGACGTATATGGATATTAATCTTTACTGAATCTTGTTATGTAAGTTAACATTATCCTATTTTTCTCTTTCTAGTTTTACAAATGCTTCCTGTTACTCTTCCACTGTCCCCAGTCATCACCCATTAATGGGAAATCCCTGTGTCAATCTAACCTAACTGTTATTCAGCTCAACCAAAGACTCAACAGCACTGTGGTCCCTAAGCAAACACTGATCCCAGGAGGCACTGAGAAGGTTTCATTCATATTAAATAAAGATAAGGAAACATCTGATACAAACCAACACATCTCAAAGCAAAATAAAGACAATTCTGTTTTGTGAATTCCTTTAGACATTTATTAAATATGAATCAAAGAAATGACGGCCATGTAAGATTTGCTATGCGGCAACTGAAAGCATGTCAATACCGTTTGGATAACGTTGTCACGATACGTACATGGAGTGTAGATTGGTATGTACAGCTGACAGAACCTAAGATGGATCAAGTTTGGTAACAATGGGATTTCTAATGAACAAAATAATAATCCCAAAAAGCTGCCTGTGCCCTTGTTTTTTTGCACACATAAAAGTCTGTCGTAGAAATGGCTATGCAATAAGAGATGAGATAGCTCAAACGTCTCTAGGACAAAAAGGATATGAGGTTAAATAAGTGAATCTCAAGAAAAAGAAAAGGAACGCTGCTCTCATGACTGCTCATAAGCAAAGTTATTTATTATTAGTTGTATGCATGTAACAAATATGTCTTAATGTTCTACATTTTAGCCAGACAAGGGAAAATAAAAGTAAATAAAAAACTTTTAACATAACTTTATTCTTTTATGAGTTATTTACAAGTTTCTGACCACTTATAAAATGTGTTCAATGTGCTGCCCATTGTGTTGGATTGTCAATGCAACCCTCTTCTCCCACTCTTCACACACTGATAGCAACACCGCAGGAGAAATGTTAGCACAGGCTTCCAGTATCCGTAGTTTCAGGTGCTGCAGAATGGGCAAAACAAAAATTGGAACAGGACCCTCAGTTTACGCAGAAGATATTGTTCAGTGATGAGGGAAACTTTTATGTGAATGGTGAAGTTAACAAACAAAACCACCGCTATTGGTCTGACACTAACCCACATTGGATAGATCCCTCCAAAACTGTTGGAACACAAAAATTGATGGTATGGTGTGATATATGGGGTACAAAGATAGTGGGGCCATTCTTCATCAATGGAAACCTCAAGGCCACTGGATATGCGAAATTGCTACATGATGATGTGTTTCCCTCTTTATGCACTGAAGCTGGCACGTTCCCTGAGTTTTTCCAACAAGCTGGTGCACCAGCACATTATGGGTGTCAGGTCCGAGCATTCCTAGATGAACAGTTTCCTGGAAAGTGGATTGGTCGTCATGGGCCAGTTGAATGGCCCCCAAGGTCTCCCGATCTGACCCCCTTAGACTTTTATCTTTGGGGTCATCTGAAGGCAATTGTCTATGCTGTGAAGATACGAGATGTGCAGCACCTGAAACTACGGATACTGAAAGCTTGTGCTAGTATTTCTCCTCCGGTGTTGCTATCAGTGTGTGAAGAGTGGGAGAAAAGGGTTGCATTGACAATCCAACACAATGGGCAGCACATTGAACACATTTTATAAGTGGTCAGAAACTTGTAAATAACTCATGAAAGAATAAAGTTATGTTAAAACCAAGCACATCATTGTTTTTCTTGTGAAATTCCCAATAAGTTTGATGTGTCACATGACCCTCTTCCTATTGAAAAATACAAAAGTTGGATTCAAAATGGCCAACTTCAAAATGGCCGCCATGGTCACCACCCATCTTGAAAAGTTTCCCCCCTCACATATACTGATGTGCCACATACAGGAAGTTAATATCACCAACCATTCCCATTTTATTAAGGTGTATCCATATAAATGGCCCACCCTGTACAATATATTAATGAATAAAACCTGACATATACACACAAGACTGGTAAGTGCAGAAAGATTTATTGCGTACTGGATTTGTTTTATCTGTTTATTCTATACCTGTATACTTACCTGGCATCCTAGTGAAAGACATTGGCACCTGATTTCAATGGTGTAGCAGGCAGCTCTGTGTTATGTAGTGCATTGCCCATTCATCTTGCTTTTAGTGCTTTTATTGTCAAAGATCCTTATGCCATCTAAGAAACTTGTGGTATGTAAAAATGGAGGTGAAATAAAGTCTGTTCTGTGTGAAAGTAAAATTTGTGTTGTTCTGCACAGCATAGTAAAAATTGAGCCTTGTGCACCACACTATGATGTTGGCTCAAGTGGTCAGGGGCAGCATACAAATATCCCTCATGCTTTCCATGTGCCGATGTGCCTCATACCTCGGTGACATTGCGCACCAAGTCTGATAGGCCCTGCTGGGACTTTCCACAGTATTTTGCATAGTTCTGTGATATTTCTTTACCAAGAGGTGCTTAGTATATCGGATAGATATTGCAGCAGGTAAATAAGTGTGATAAATGAATTGCATTAGCAGGATTCAGATAGATGTCTCTTATAGTAAAATATTTGGACATAAAAAAAACAAACAAACAAACATACAATTTGAAAGAAAAAAAAAAAGGGATGGACTTGAAGAATGGAAAGATGCTTTTTTTAGAAGGGGCTATCCAGGGAAAAAGTTTTTTTTTTATATATCAACTGGCTCCAGAAAGTTCAACAGATTTGTAAATTAAACAACCAAAGAACACGTAGGTGCACTCACCGCAAAGCAGAGACTGTCGGGTCTGGAGGTCCGATGGCGGGATGCCGGGTCACGGCATAGGCGCTGGGAGGCTACGCCGGCAGTTTCGCATGTAAGTGCGTGCTTCTTCCGGCCTCGAGGCCGGAAGAAGCGCGCACTTACGTGCGAAACTGCCAGCATAGCCTCCGAGCACCACACTTCGCCAGCGCCTATGCCGTGGTCCAGCATCCCGCCAGTTGATATATAAAAAAGTTTTTTTTTCTGGAATACCCCTTTAAAGGGGTACTCCGGTGAAAACCTTTTTTCTTTTAAATCAACTGGTGGCAGAAAGTTAAACATATTTGTAAATTACTTCTATTAAAAAATCTTAATCCTTCCAGTACTTATTAGCTGCTGAATGCTACAGAGAAAATTCCTTTCTTTTTGGAACACTGATGACATCACGAGCACAGTGCTCTCTCCTGACATCTCTGTCCATTTTAGCAACCATGCATAGCAGATGTATGCTAAGGGCAGCATGGTGGCTCAGTGGTTAGCACTACTGCCTTGCAGTGCTGGGGACTTGGGTTCAAATCCCACTAAGGACAACAATAAATAAAGCGTTATTATTATAATAACGTCAGCAGAGAGAACTGTGCTCGTGATGTCATCAGAGAGCATTCCAAAAAGAAAATAATTTCCTCTGTAGTATTCAGCAGCTAATAAGTACAGGAAGGATTAAGATTTTTTAATAGAAGTAATTTACAAATATGTTTAACTTTCTGCCACCAGTTGATTTAAAAGGAAAAAGGTTTTCACCGGAGTACCCCTTTAAGCCTTGTTGATTCTTCCCTCAGTAGACATAACTTTGCTTATGAGCAGTGTAGAAATGAATATGGCACCAAAAGTAATAGCATGTCAGAACAAGGGGACTTTATTGTGTGTGACAGATGACTATGTAAGGTTTAGATTACATTGATTTTGTGTGCATAATCTATAGATGTGCTTCCAATATCATAAAACGTGTCCCAGTAAAAGTAATGTCTCATAATAAACAGTATTGTTCTGGTGTAATGATTTTCTAGACATTTTTAGGAAGAGTTTTTGGCTCAGCTGTAGAGGAAATCGAATGTCACATTTCTCTAGCAGCATGCCTGAATTAATCTAATAAAACATCACTTACTTCACATATACTATTGATTTCTAAAAAGGTAAAATATTATTACTGGCATGGATATGAAAAGTAGCTGTAGAACAAATAAAGTGTTGTGTTCTTCTGCTTATATGTTGTTGGCAGTATAAGACAACCACTGTCCCTATTATTAGGGCATAGGCATGTTATAGGGAGATGTCCCTGCTGCTGCTCTGAATGACTCCGCATGGATTTTAATAGGTGTCCTGCAATACTATTTCCCCCTTATGATTCTGCCCTGAGCTTGTAAAACTTTAAACAGCATGGGGGGGATTTATCAAAACCCGTGTGGAAAGGTTAACCAGGTGCCCATAGTAACCAATCAGATTGCTTCTTTTATTTTTTTAAAGGGGTACTCCCCATGAAAAGATTTTAATTTAAATTAGCTGGTCCCAGAAAGTTAAACAGATTTGTAAATTAAAGGAATATGGATACCGCTCTCACCAGCGCCGGACACCTCTCACACCTGTGCTGCGGACTTCCGGCACCACCTCCGGCAACTCCTTATGCTAGAAAGAACTCCGTCCGGCACCAAGGTATGGGGTAAAAAAGGCTTGTCTTTATTTATTCCACTGCAGGATACATACAGATAAAGATGTCTGACGCGTTTCGCCCTTTACAGGGCTTAATTACTTCTATTAAAAAAATCTTAATTCTTCCAGTACTTATCAGCTGCTATATGCTTCACAGGAAGTTCTTTTATTTTTGAATTTCTTTTCTGTCTGACCACAGTGCTCTCTGCTGACACATCTGTCCATTTTAGGAACTGTCCAGAGCAAGATAGGTTTGCTATGGGGATTTTCTCCTACTCCGGACAGTTCTTAAAATGGACCGAGGTGTCAGCAGAGAGCACTGTGGTCAGACAGAAAAGAAATTCAAAAAGAAAAGAATTTCAAAAGGAGCATATAGCAGCTGATAAGTACTGGAAGGATTAAGATTTTTTAATAGAAGTAATTTACAAATCTGTTTAACTTTCTGGCACCAGTTGATTTAAATAAAAATTAAAGAAGCTATCTGGTTGCTATCAGCACCTCGTCAACTTTTCCTCTACACAGGTTTTGATAAATTATAAATTTCCCCTTATGTCCCATCTTTGTAAATATTTTTTTTTTCTCTGATGCATCAAAATTATGCTAGTTTAACACGGCCATTTGCATCCGACCCGTTAAGACCCTGAAACGGGTTAGACGCAAACAGCTACTGTCGGGTCCCGGTGGCTCCCATTCACTTGTATGGGGCCCGTCGGTGATCTGGTAATAAACGAGAATTTAGCAGAGAAAAAAAATAGTGCTTGCCACGTTTTTTCTCCGCTAAACTTGATGGAACTGCCGATGGAGCTCCCCCTAACGGAGCCGGATGGCAGTGTGAACAAGCCACTTTGCAGCTATATCTCTGATGCAGATTTATTTGTCTTGATGGCCGCAGAAAAAGAAAACATGCGTAGCCTCTCTTAGTCATACCCTTTCCATTAAACCCCTACTGCCTTCTACATGCATTTCATAGGTTAGCAAAAAAAAATAAAAAAAAATGAGGGCTAAATGGAAAGGAATATGGCAGCTGTATCACTTTACATGGGTTTTGTGTGTTGTCCATTACCAGGTAAACATATAGATTGACAGAGGAACTTTAAAAACAAAACAATAGGATATTTTCCTAAGGGCATGTTTACATGGGCATAATCCGACATAATATCCACGCCAAAAACCATGCAGTGTCAGTGTTGAAAACCTGGCTTCATTTGACTTCAATGCAAGAAGGGAAACCACGTAGAAAAGAAATGACATGTCCCTTCTTTTTCGTGCGATTAGGCATTGAAACATCCATTGAAGAGCCACTGCACATCAGTGCGGATTACACCCCTGTGCATATGGCTAATGAAAAATGGTCCAATACAAAATATAAGTGAAAATGACCATATCCTTTAATACAACAACAGGACAACCACCAATGATAATGACCTAAAATCCAACATTGTAGAGAAACTGTAAAACCCCGAGTGGCCTCCTCGAATGACATATTATCAGCTCTTCATGAGTTATCTTGTGCCAGCAAATGTTTACTGACCATTATTACATTTGCACACTCTGAATTACATATAAATGAGTATAGTTGGAACTGGCATTGTAATAGTTGCATTAAGATTCGTCGCTGAGCATTTGTAACACTGTTGGGACCAACATTATTGAACGTATCAAAAGACTTTGCATAAAAGGCAAGCCGAGGGTCTTATTATTCTAGGAATTTCTTCGTTTTTATTCTTATTTTGAAAGGATCCTCAAACCGAAATCGTGTCTCACTACAAAAGTGCAATGCCTTATAATACAGAGGATGGATGTATTTAAAAGAAAAAGGTTCCTTTATGGACATGTAAATGCAAAAGCTGTATAAAGGACCAAAGACGTTTCGAGCAGCATGACAGTGGCTTTCATCTTAAGCAGTTTTACTATTTGCTTGACTGTAAGATTTTAATATGCGGATTCTATATATTCCATGTAACATAGAACCACAGATATCCAGCTCCTGCCGATTGCAGCCACTTTGTTATCATTACACGCCACTTATAGGTACAGCAGAATGAGTCACATGCACAAATGACATGGGGTATCAAAAAGAATAGATTTATGTATATATGTAGTAAGGGCTAGCTTTTTTATCACATAATAATTGTGACACAGCATGTGGAAACAAGCATCTGTGACAAAGACAACAAAAAGCAAACCGACATAACCACAGATAAAATCTGTAGCAGTGAAAAACAATAGATTTTATATATTTGATATGTATGTCACATCACAGGATGACACATTTTACTAGCTGAACCAGGAGTTTATTGTGAGAAACCATGGAACGCTAAAATCTACAAGCTGGCGAGGATTTTACAATATTTTTACTGTCGCTTACTGTAAGCCCTTCAAAGTCATGTGCTACATGCGAAAATAAGCACAAGAACAGCAGATGGGATATGAGCCAGTGTCTCATTTAAAGCACTACTTACTGATCTGTAGGAGATGGTCTGCAAATAGCTGTAAAATGATGCAAAAAGGACATTCTACTGGGAGGACAGTGGGGGCCTAGTCAGCAGGTAACATATGGGATAGGTATTTTGGCAAACTTCATGCACAGTAGGCAAAATGGGCAAGAATGAATATTTTCAGATGTTATGCACTGTGGAAATTCACCCTATTTTTCCAGCAGATTGTGATATTTAATGTATAGTATTGTAAATAACATGTATAAGATATGCAATTCACAATGACAATCTAAAATTGTGTACATTTTAGATGTAAGGTATGTTATGACATGTTCTTATCATGCCTGGCTGTTATAGTGTATATCTTGATTTATAAAATGTTAGAATGTGAACATTTCCTTCTGTGCAAAAAAAGAAAAAAAGAAAGTAAACTTTTGAGTATTGGACGTTGTGTATTTGTCTTATATTGCTCAACATGCACAATGTGTCAGATATCTCTGAACTAAAGTAGCAATTACTATTTGACCCTTCAGGACTAAAGCTGAGCAGCAGTGACCAGGATAGGACGCTCTTATTATCAATAGCTAGAGCAGTGTTTTCCAAAGTGTGCCTCCAGCTGTTGCAAAATGACAACTCCCAGTATGCTTGGACAGCCATTGGCTGTCCAAGCATGCAGGCAGTTTAAGTTTTGCAACAGCTGGAGGAACACTGTTTGGAAAACACTAGGCTCGAGAGCCGAATGGCTTTGTAAATGACAACGTAGTAAACTGACCTGAAAAAAAAAAAATTCTTCCATATATATGTAAATCGTTTAAATAGTACACTTTTAGCAGTGCTAGGCTACCCGGAATAAGGGTGCATTCACGCCACGTTTTTGCAATACAGTTCCCGTATACATTTTCAATGTGAAGACCATATGGAACCGTATTGAAAACCGTATGCATTGACTCTCCATTGAAAACCGTATGCCAAAAGATGCATCAGGTTGTGTCCATTTTGCATCCAGTCCAGTTTTGTCAGTTTTTTCCCTACCCAAAACCGTAGCCTACCACGGTTTTTGGTCCGGGTGAAAAACCGTATTAAACCGTATACTTTTTTTACATTACATTTTTCATTTTCACTGACCACTGTTCCAAAAATCTGTCAGACACCTGTAGGGTGTAAATGCTCACTGCACCCCTTCTTACATTCTGTGAGGGGTGTAGTTCCAAAATAAGAAACTCACTGTAAACCCCCGCCCGTGTGATTGTACCCTGTACATTCACATGGGGGGGGGGGGGGGGGGACGTCCCGCTGTTGCAAAACTACAACTCCCAGCATGCAAACTACAACTCCCAGAGGCATACTACTACAACTTCCAGCATGCCCTTTGGCTGCCCGTGCATGCTGGTTGTTGTAGTTATACAACAGCTGGAGGCACACTGGTTGCAAAACACTGAGAGTTTGTTACTTAACTCATTGTTTCCCAACCCATGTGCCTCCAGCTTTGGCAAAACTACAGCTCCCAGCATGCATGGTTTGTCAAGTATGTGCATGCTGGCAGTTATAGTTTTGCAGAAAACTATATAATAAGGCGAAAATATGATATATGGGGTGTCGTTAAAATATAACATTTATTAGAATTTTATAAAAGCCACCAGATAGGAATTAGTGCAACCCAAATAGTGCAAAGTACTCATGAAACTCAATGGCCCATCATAGTTGGCCAATTGGTTTCACAAAAAAGCTGCTAGCTGCTCAATGACAAGCAGTGTCAATACATTCATAGTATAAAGAAACCACGCATATAGTAATTATGCTGTTATTCCCAATGCGTTTCTATCCACATGCAGCTAGCAATGCATAGGGACGTCCTCAGGGGAATCGTAGCAATGTAGCTCCAAAAGATATACATACAATTTATACCACTATTGAACCATCATGTGTATCATACATTTATAATAGATATCATAATAGATAGGCGGCCATCATCCCCACAGGTATTCTTCAAGTGATGTCAGAAGACCTGTATATGTAGGAGGAATCCAGCCTGCAGCACCCCCATATGTGAGACAAATCGCCAATCCTCCAATGGCAGGAAGCCGGGGAAGTAGCCCAGTACATAGTGTTGCTCGTGGCGGAGCCGGTTGAGAGTCTGAGGGGCCGCTATTTGGTTTTCTTGTGATCCGCTATAATCACATTTATTATAGTTATAGTTTTGCAACAGCTGGAGGCTCACAGGTTGGGAAACACTGAGTTAGGAAACAGACAATGTTTCCCAACCAGTGTGCCTCCAGTTTTTGCAATACTACAACTCCCAGCATGCCTAGACAGCCGAAGGGCATGCTGGAAGTTGTAGTTTTGCAGCAACTGGAGGAGAACAGTTTGGTGACCACTGTGTAGCCCTCCAGATGTTGCAAAACTCCAAGCATGCCCAGGAATGCTGGGAATTGTAGTTCGGCAACATCTGAAGGGCCAGATGTTACAGAACTACAACTCACAGCCTTCCTGGACTGTCTGGGCATGCGGAGAGTTGTAGTTTTGCAACATCTGGAAGTCTCCAAATTGTGGCCCTCCAGATGTTGCAAAACTACAACTCCCAGCATGCCCATACAGCCACTTTACAGCGACCTTCACTGCTGCCTCTGATGCCGCCGCCGCCACTGCATCCTCCACTTGCTTGCTGAAGATCCCGCTGTCTGCGCTGGTCCTGTGGTATGTCCCCACTGCAGCTCTCATCTTCCCCTGCTCTGCCCGGACTTCTAGGGGTGGGCAGAGCAGAGGAAATTAACTTTAACCCCCTCCACAGGGACCAATCACAGTGATCGGAGACCAGGACCATTAACAGATGGTCCCGGGGGGCTTGCAGAAGTTGTCTCCCGCTGGTAACAGCGGGACTTCTGCCTGTTAACCCATGCGATGCCACGCATCGCCGGGTTAACTGAATGACTTATATAAACGTCATGATGAGCAAACTACCAGCATAACATGACATTTATATTCAGAAAGTCATTTTGAGGGAAGGGGTTAAAGGGGACTAAAACTGGCCACACAAATAAGATTAAAGGGGTACTCCGGTGAAAAACTTTTTTTTTTAAATCAGCTGTTGCCAGAAAGTTAAACAGATTTGTAAATTACTTCTATTTAAAAAACGTAATCCTTCCAGTACTTATCAGCTGCTGTACACTACAGAGGAAGTTCTTTTCTTTTTGAATTTGTTTTTTATCTGACCACAGGCCTCTCTGCTGACACTGTCAGGAACTGTCCAGAGCAGGAGCAAATCCCCATAGCAAACGTCTCATTTCTACTGGAAGGATTAAGATTTTTAAATAGAAGTAATTTACAAATCTGTTTAACTTTCTGGTGCCAGTTCATTTAAAAAAAATAATAATAATAATTCACCGGAGTACCCCTTTAAAGTTGACACAAAAAGGGCTGATTTCAAGCAATTACTAAAAATGTTAAGCATATGGTCAATGACCACTGGCTGTCCACTGATAAAGAATCTTTCATCATTGGGTTAAACTTTATGCTTATGGCAATTACTGATCCCTTACCGATCCCTCACCACAATGCACAAGCACATTTTTGTAGTTTCTTAAAATAGGCCTGAATAAGGATGACATTTCTATGTTGATAGTGACATAGCTTGTATGAGTGTCAGATGTATGACTGATTGGCATCATGACCAATTTTAGCCTATTCTGACCTAAAAGTATTTAGGTCAGAATTTAGAATTTTTATTTGTAAGCCAAAACCAGAAGGGGGTAGCAATCTTTTTTCTATTAGGTATACTGTTTAGGTTCCACTTCTTATTTTGGCTAACAAATACTGATGTAAAATATTGATCAAAATACTGCTGTGTGAGACAGTGGACTTAAAGGGGTATTCCAACATAAAACACTTATTGTCAATGAGTCAATGTAATTTTTGGGCACTTATGGAGTAACATGATTTTTACTGTCCCCTTTTTTATTTCAATGAGCTGCAGTTGAATAGGGGGAGATCAGAACGTGATTGTCTGATCGCTAAAGAAATAATTTGATGTACACAGTATACTAAAGCATTAATACCTATCAATAAACTGGCATTGAATCTATAAGGCTAGGTTCACATCTCTGTCACTGTGGATTTTCTGCATTGTAATGTGAACGACTGGTAAAAATCTACACAAAAATGAACAATTCCATTCACATCCTGTGCATTTTATTGTGAATTTTGGGCTTGGGATTACATATATCCTTTGGCTGTGTATTTGGCACAACCTAACAGGCATTAAGTCATGGCAGGCTTGAAGGGCTTTGTTGCCATGGCAACTCAGTGGGGGTGATGGCATTCACAGGGTCTGATGGGCGAGACTTCTAAAGGGTTAAATAGCTGGGACTGCAGATTTCTTAGATGCCAGCTATTGCAACACGATATAGCCCCTGTAACCTGTGTATTCACCATAATAAAGAAGAATGTCATGGTAGCTTTGTGCAAGGTCAATTATGATGTTCACTTGTGTCTTAACAGTTACCGTATATACTCGAGTATAGGCCGAGTTTTTCAGCACGATTTTTCGTGCTGAAAACACCCCCCTCGGCTTATACTCGAGTGAACTCCCCCACCCGCAGTGGTCTTCAACCTGCGGACCTCCAGAGGTTTCAAAACTACAACTCCCAGCAAGCCCGGGCAGCCATCGGCTGTCCGGGCTTGCTGGGAGTTGTAGTTTTGAAACCTCCGGAGGTCCGCAGGTTGAAGACCACTGCGGCCTTCAACATCATCCAGCCCCCTCTCACCCCCTTTAGTTCTGAGTACTCACCTCCGCTCGGCGCTGGTCCGGTCCTGCAGGGCTGTCCGGTGAGGAGGTGGTCCGGTGAGGAGGTGGTCCGGTGAGGAGGTGGTCCGGTGGGATACTGGTTCCGGGCTGCTATCTTCACCGGGGAGGCCTCTTCTAAGCGCTTCGGGCCCGGCCTCAGAATAGTCACGTTGCCTTGACAACGACGCAGATACGTCGTTGTTAAGGCAACGGCTCTATTCCGGGCCGGAAGCGCGGAGAAGAGGCGCCCCCGGTGAAGATAGCAGCCCGGACCACCTCCTCACCGGACCACCTCCTTACCGGACAGCCCTGCAGGACCGGACCAGCGCCGAGCGGAGGTGAGTACTCAGAACTAAAGGGGGTGAGAGGGGGCTGGATGATGTTGAAGGCCGCAGTGGTCTTCAACCTGCGGACCTCCGGAGGTTTCAAAACTACAACTCCCAGCAAGCCCGGACAGCCGATGGCTGCCCGGGCTTGCTGGGAGTTGTAGTTTTGAAACCTCTGGAGGTCCGCAGGTTGAAGGCCGCAGTGGTCTTCAACCTGCGGACCTCCGGAGGTTTCAAAACTACAACTCCCAGCAAGCCCGGACAGCCGATGGCTGCCCGGGCTTGCTGGGAGTTGTAGTTTTGAAACCTCTGGAGGTCCGCAGGTTGAAGACCACTGAGGGCGAATGATGAGAAGAGGATGATGAAGGGGGGGGGGGGGGGTGTGGGGATGATGAAGGGGGGTGGGGATGATGAAGGGGGGGGGTGTGGGATGATTACAAGGGGATGATGAAAGGGGGATGTGTGGGATGATAAGGGGATGTGTGGGATGATGACAAGGGGATGATGAAGGGGGGATGTGTGGGATGATGACAAGGGGATGATGAAGGGGGGATGTGTGGGATAAGGGGATGTGTGGGATGATGACAAGGGGATGATGAAGGGGGGATGTGTGGGATGATGACAAGGGGATGATGAGGATGTTAATGACGGGTCTGGATGATGACAGGGGGGGATGAGGTATTTCCCACCCTAGGCTTATACTCGAGTCAATAACTTTTCCTGGGATTTTGGGTTGAAATTAGGGGTCTCGGCTTATACTCGGGTCGGCTTATACTCGAGTATATACGGTAATTACTTTTCTTAATTCCTCACTTATATAAAAAAAAATGTATTCCACAAAGCAAATGGTACAGTAGCGAGGTGCCTAAAACTTAACTCTTATTGGGGTATCTAAAAAACACCGCACTAGTGCTCAAAATTAAATCAACAACCCAAAAACCATATTAGTAATGGTTAAAACTGACCGGGTTTACTCATGCTTGTAACCTTGTTGTTGCCCATAGCAACCAAAACTCGGTCCTCAGTATTTACCGGTGATAAGACCGTTTTCAGATCTACATTATCACCATAGACTATTGACCAATTGTGGCTCTCAACGCGTTTCTACAGCGATTACGTGGTTTCCATTTGCCAGAGCAACTGTAAGGGAAGACATTTCGCTAAGTGGTACTTACGATTCCATGCCCGGTCAATATCTCACGGACGAAGCACTAACCTGCAGTGGCGGGGGGCCGTATAGTTACAGCGGCTGCCTTGCGCTTCCGTGTCGGAGATCCTGGCATCATATCCGGTTGCCTGGCCGTCGCTTCACAACACCACGCCTAACCCAGGGGAGGAGACTTTGACAGACTGTTACTTCAAAAAGAATGTTGATGGATTCATAAATTAGACACAGTTGCCCCAAAGGGTCTCAATGACCAGCTAAATTTCGCTTGTATTTTAGAATATAATTACAGACTGTAAGTGGCACCTCCCCCCCTTGTCTAACGGTGATTCTAGGAAGTTAGTGGAGGGCTGTAGCTAGTCTTGAGTTAATATCGACGAATAGAATGGGGCGCGTTAGGCAAGTAGGAGGTTCAGGAGTGGGGCCGTCCTTTTCAGGGCGTCACATCCTGCCTAGGTGTTAGGCCAAATCATAGTTACAATAGGGCCAAGAAAGGTCCCCTAAGCTCCCGCTTACTACCCTCCCCCATCAGGTCCTGCCCAGGGAGAGTGCCACTATAGTTGACTGGAGACATCCCAAGCTCTATGCCTCTGCCATAATAGATTGTTTCTCAGTGTTCAAAAGCCCCCTTCTATAATCTAATCTTTTATAATAATGTTTTTTCCCCCTCCCTCCTTCCTCTCATTATCCCTTGGTTTCTTATTATGTTGGATTCTATTGCCTTATACATAGGACTGTTTGACCTTCATCATAGATTTTGGTACCTAGTGCCCGTCTAATTAAATAATGGGGCACATATTACACTATGGTATAAGGCAAATTATTATGGATGGAATGCAGGGTGCCTTTATAGCTATTTATCTAATCTATGACTAGGTTTATTATACTAGATATTTAATTCACATTTTGGCCAGGTGCCTATATAGACATATCCTAGCATAAATATGGATACTACTAAAGATTTATGCATATTCCCTCTCCCCTTATGAAATAATCGGGTGTTACACATAACATGTATCCTCATGTGCAGCCATCACATATGCATGAGAGGCTTTTAGGACTTCAGGTATATTCTATATTACGGCATTTCAGCACTTAGTAATCAATAGTGGTCAAAATCACGTGACATTATGTTTTTACCCGGCCAGCATGAGTCTTACTTGTGGTCCCTGCACAACTGCAGCATCATAGGGTGTGCGGCCCGGCGACTGGATATGATGCTAGATGCCAGGATCTCCGGCACGGAAGCGCAAGGCAGCCGCTGTAACTATACGGCTCCCTGCCACTGTGGGTAAGCGCTCCGTCCATGAGATCCTGACCAGGCATGGAATTGTAAGTACCACTTAGCGGAGTGTCTTCTCTTACAGGTACGCAAATCGAAACAAATGCTCACAGATCCATGCAAATGTGTTTTTTCCCCTAGGTTACCACTGTAATGGAATAGGACATAGTGATTTACATTGTAGGAATAGATATTGACACTAGGTATGTTATGCTGTTTTTCATTATAGGACATTGGAAGCATAGGATTCCTGCCAAATTAACAGACAACTGGTCTGATTGGTGCTCAGTTCTGAATTTTTATTTAGATCTATATCATACTTACCCTGTATCTTAGTGTACAAATGCACTGAATAATATAACATTTGGACTGACCTAGTAACTGGCTATTAAGTTGGTCTCTCCTGAGGACGCCACGTAATCGTGGTAGAAATGCGTGGAGAGCCACAATTGGTCAATAGTCTATGGTGATAATATAGGTCTGAATACGGTCTTATCAGCTGTAAATACTGAGGACCGAGTTATGGTTGCTATGGGCAACAACAAGCCCGGCGACAAGCATGAGTAAACCCGGTCAGTTTCAACCATTAATAATATGATTTTTGGGTTGTTGATTTAATTTTGAGCACTAGTGTGGTGTTTTTTAGATACCCCAATAAAGGTTAAGTTTTAGGCACCTCCTCCCTGTACCATTTGCTTTGTGGAGTACATTTTTTATATAATTTAATAACTGGGAGTTTATTGACCCCTTGTAGGTTGTTATGTAATACCTTGAAAGTTTACTGTTGTTAATTCCTCACTTAGGCAACGTTCACACATTGCAAAATAAAAACAGAATTTATTTGAATGGGTTTAGAAAGGAGCATGTGTTCTAATAAAGTCTATAATAAAGCAGCTGAGAGAAATTGCATGAGAAACTTTCTTAAACCAATGTGTGGACTGACAACCGCTTTTCCATAGACTTGGAACACATTCTAAAAAATTTTATTTTACTGCAGTATTTCTGTTTTCACTTTACACTGTGTAAACTTAGCTTTAGGTTGGCAAACCACCAATATCGATTTCACAAGAAACACAAGTGTTTATTACCCGTCAGTGATGGTGTTCACTTGACTACTGCAGCCAATCACTGGCCTCAGCAGAAAGACTAACTTGTACAGCACATGACCATAGAGGCCAGTGATTGGCTGCAGTGGACACATGGATGTATAAGACACCACTAGTTCAGAAAACTAAACTGGTTGGAATAATCGAAGAAACAACCGGGGGGTGCTGGGGATTTAGCAGTTAAGTAACGTTTTTTTTAATTTAATAGAATTCCTGTTGCCAGTTTGATAACCCATCTAAACCATTAAATAAATCCTTTCACATCTATGAGAGTACGAGGTGTTCTGCAGAATCTTGTAGCTTTACATAAATATGAACCCATGCAAATCTGGGCATATGCCATGATAAGGATCTAAGAAGAATTTTACATCAGTAAAGCTACTTTGCAAAGAAAAAAAATTGTGGGTGCTGCATAGAAGATGAAACATTGTGCAAAGGGAACAATCTATGAGTACAACTGAGTACTATTTATTTGAAAAGAAAACAAATAGTTCTACTTTTTATTGCTTTGTTGTTCTTACTGCCTTAAGCGTGTTAAAACTAATCTATATACCTTGTCTTGTGGAACTCATTGCATTCTTAATGTACCCTTGGGCACGGTAACATTGCTTGGAGTTAATGGATTTCCATACGAAGCTGAACTCTTCCCACTTACAAAATATTTTAGCACTTACTTGTAGTGGAAGAATTTAATTCTGTTTGGTATAATTACCTTTCAGTCAATAGGGGCCATTAGGCACTGCAGTCGAGGTTACAGTTAAAAGCTGCACTACGCCATTATTCAAGTGCAGAAGATGGCGTCATTAATCAATATGCTAAACCGACCTACCAATGAATCCTGAAGAGGGTGGATTGGGCTGGATCTTCTCATTGCTGTTTTCTTGGATTATTTTCCACAGCTCCCACGTGAATTTTGGGTGAAGAATGTAGAAAGGCTGGTTGGGATTTTTCTTCCGATGATGTTCATACGGTGGGAAAAGATTGTAGTCTGGTTTGTGGTACCACTGTATACAAAAAAGGTGAGGTTAATAAACCAAAAAATTTCACTTGTAGGGACTATAAATGCTTTCAATGAAATGCTTTAAAAAGCAAATGTGTTTGTGTGCAAGCAGCAGTATAGATAACAAAATACATCGTATAAGTACTGTACATGGTTGTATTTACTTTGTTCTCTTTATATGTTTAGAGCAGTGTAAATACAGGCTTACAAACAAAAAGATAAACTTAAAGGGGTTATCCAGCCTTAGAAAAAACAGAGCTGATTTCTTTAAAATGCTGCACCTCATTTGTCTGCAGGCTGTGTATGGTTTTGCAGCTCAGTACAGTGATCCCTCAACTTACAATGGCCTCAACATACAATAGTTTCAACATAAAATGGTCTTTTCTGGACCATTGTAACTTCAAACCAGACTCAACATACAATGCTACAGACAGTCCAGATCTTGGAAACGTGTCAATGGCCGGAAGAACTGACCAATCAGAATGGGCAATTTACTGGTAAGACACCTGTATTACTGAAGCATATGCACTGACTGGTGTCTGGTAGCGCCCCCTACAGTACGGGGAGGTATTACATGTTCTGTACACTTTACCTGTGCCAGGGTTAGCTGCTACTTTGGACACCAGGTGAGGTAGACTCCATGTTACTTTTTTAGGACATTGCGTGTTCTGTACAGGACACCGAAGAAGCTCCTGTCCTCTACATAGACGAGTGTTTCTCAAGCAGGGTGCCCACAACTGTTGCAAAACTACAACTCCCAGCATGCCTGGACAGCCTTTGGCCTTTTCCTGCTTGGGAAACACTGACATGGACAGTGATTTACAGCTCCCAGCAGATCTTTCTTACTTTTATATGTAAGGACTTGTTTTATCTATATTAGTTATCTACTTATTTTTCTTTAATTCTCACTTTTTCCTATTTTTGGATGACATTTTGGTGCCTTTAGAACCAGTTACCAGGTTTCCATAAGTTCTGGTCTCAACATACAATGGTTTCAACATACAATGGTCGACCCAGAACCGATTAATATTGTAACTTGAGGGACCACTGTAATAGTGAAGTGAATGAAGCCAAGTTGTAATACCACACACAACCTGCAGACAGGTGTGGTGCTGTTTTGTATGACATTAGCTATGTTTTCCTGTTACTGGATAACCCCTGCCAATCTGGTAAAATCATCTGGGTATCCTGCAATGTTGCATATAAACTACTATTCAATTATTCTGATCACATTTTGACAATTATACTCCCAGGTTATTCTGTAGAGCTGCCTTGAATGTGATTGGTGGTAAACATTCTTCACAATTATTACAATTTACAAACAACTTGACATGAATCGCAGGTAAACAAAAAAAAAAAAAAAATAGATAATTATTATTACGTTTTTGAGCTTTGCTTGACCAAGAGAAGACACATTGGAAAAGAAATTGAGATTCTGTAAAGCAGCAAAGTAATTTGAAGTTCCGACTGCATCTACATCATTATCTGAATCAATACAATGTTAGGGTATGTTCACTCTAACTGCAGCAAAAAACACCCCTAAAAACGTGTGGATCCATCTCCCATCTACTTCAACGCTGAATGTTTAAAAAAGTATGTGGTATTATAAAATAGCACTGAAGTTACTCTCCCTCCAATTTATTTGTGCACCCAGAAGTGTTCCCAGTGTTGCAATCCATAGATCCTTTTGAGACACCTCAAGTGATCTTCATATGATTATATTTCATCATGGACAGAACAGACGTTTTTTTTTTTTTTTTTCAAATCAACTGGCGCCAGAAAGATTAACAGATTTGTAAATTACTTCTATTAAAAAATCTCAATCTTTCCAGTACGTATCAGCTGCTGTGTGCTCCAGAGGAATTTGTATAGTTCTTTTCTGTCTGACCACAGTGCTCTCTGCTGACACCTCTGTCCGTGTCAGGAACTGTCCAGAGTAGGAGCACATCCCCATAGCAAACCTATCCTGCTCTGGATAGTTCACAGACAGAGGTGTCAGCAGAGAGCACTGTGGTCAGACAGAAAAGAACAACTCAACTTCCTCTGAAGTATACAGCAGCTGATAAATACTGGAAGGATTAAGATTTTTTTTATAGAAGTAATTTACAAATCTGTTTAACATTCAAGCAACAGTTGATAGGGAACATTTTTTTTCCACTGGAGTACCCCTTTAAGGAAGAAAAAAATGACACTCCTCTCTGTGTACATGTCCTTCAATAAAGCTTCAGTTCTGCTTGCAGCATGTAGTATAACTTAAAAAGTGAATTCGGGTAGAAGAGCTGTCATGGTGCACATCTACAATCTTGTATAATGATCTGATTGCTTCTCAGCATAATATCAAAAACTAACAGGTTGTTAGTATACATTTTGATCAAAAAGTACAAGCCCACTCGCCACGTCAAGGCCACCTATCCAGAGTGGGTCCCTAACGTCCCTAGCATAAAATGGCGCAGCACCGGGCGGCGACCACCACCGCCGCAACGCCAATGCCTTGTTCACACTGGTGTGGTGCGGGGCGGCGTCTGTTGCTGCCGTGGTGCTGTGTCTGCGGGCGGGTGCGGCCTATAGACTGGTTTGAGAGGCATTGGGGCCGCTCTGCCAGTGGGTCGCTCCCCCCCCCGTGGGCACCTGTGTCGCGGCGGTGGTGGTCGCCGCCTGGTGCTGCGCCATTTTATGCTAGGGACGTTAGGGACCCACTCTGAATAGGTGGCCTTGACGTGGCGAGTGGGCTTGTACTTTTTGATCAAAAATGTATACTAACAACCTGTTAGTTTTTGATATTATGCTGAGAAGCAATCAGATCATTATACAAGATTGTAGATGTGCGCTATGTCTGTATTCTACTCGAATTCATAACTTAAAAAGTACCTGTCACCAAATAAACTGTTCTGAACTAACTCAGATTATGTTCCCTAACTACTCCTAACACCCCTCCAGCCCTTAAAAAATTTCAGAGCTTTAAAAAGCTCTGTATCTTACCTTTCTTCTTGCTCACATGCAATTTCCCAGCAGCAGAAAGTGGGTGTTTCCCACTTTCACTGAAGCCTGCTAGGGTACCACTTCCACCCTCACGTGGTTGCAGTGCTGTGATGAATAGAAGACCTCAGGCTCTGTGCATGTTTCAGTCTGTGTTGCTATCAGTGAGGCTCTCCTTCAGCTTTCAGCCTGTGCAGCTTTCTGTGAGAATCTGTGGAGCTTTCACTTTCTGTGCAGCTGTCAATCAAGCTCAGTGTAACCAGAAGCACTTCCTGAGTTTGGACTTCTGCCAGGCCGGGAGGAGACCAAACTCACAGTATTAATTGTGGCAGGAAACAGAACAGAGCCACCTAGTGGCCGTTTTATTTTATTACATTTTAAACATATTTATGTTGATAATTTTAAAAGCAAGTGAATGGGAAAGTGTCTGCTAATTACACAAGGAGCACTATATTAAAAGTTTTATTTGGTGACAGGTACTCTTTAAACATCTTTCACATTAGATTCTTTACATAAACATAACTTCTGAGCTTCTCACTCAAAACTTGACACATTCAATCCCAAAGTCAATTTTTTTGGTGCAGTGTATCTATTCAATATACCACAGACAAGCTTTAGAGCAACTCCTTTCTGCCGCTCTTTGGTGGTGCTCACACACTTATGAGATCAGGTTCGGGACGCCAAGACACACGCCAGGACTGAAGTATGTGAGGGACTTTATCTCTAGAACCTTCAATCACTCCCATACTGTTATGTCACTGAGGCAAGGAAGTTCAGTTATACATCCCTCACATCTACTAGTTTACCTTATGCTTGCTTACCCTTAATATACCCCACGTTTTATGATGCAGTTATTTATTATCATTATTATCATCATTAATATAAAAAATAAAATAAAAAAAAAAGGGTTCTCTTACCATATGAAGGTCAGCATAATATGGAGATGGATCCCATGCAACTAAAGTGACATCTTTGTACAAAGAACTATCTGAAAAGTGGTGGCTTGGATTAGTAAGAATCTGCAATGTAAATAAACTCAAGTTAAAACTACAGAATTATTTGGTGGCAATTGCTCAACCAACAAAATAGAAGTCAAAAGCTAATTTACAAATTAGATGTCTCAGAAGTGTAAATCATCACCATATATCCATTATACACCAAATTAGGGACTTCAACGCATCTTATAAACCCACAATTTACATTCAGAATGCGCCAACCCCCAAATTATAATTAATTCTAATTTATGTTGAGGGCATTTAGCAATGCTGTACAGTATTCTCACTAGTATACAAGACTTTGTTAGTAAATACTATGTTAGTAAAACAAAGATAGTGTTTCTAAGGATTACTATAGCCTGCATTACATGAAAAACCCCTGTAAAGGAGTACCGCACAGTATATCATGCTGAGGAAGAAGAGTGCAATCCATACCCCATACTGCATCAACAATTTTCTGACACAAAATACTGTGTTAGTATATTCATATGTGGCAGATTTATTGTGTACATTTCAACATACATCTTAAAGGGGTTTGAAAATATCAGTGTAAAGGGACATAGAGGCTGTAGGAAGGTATAGAGGTAAAGGCGGGGACAGGGAGGCCAAGATGGAATCGATCCACCACCATAAGGAGCCTCCCCTTACCAGGAGCACAGTAACCAGCAATCAGTGCTTCCCTCTTCAGGCTCAATAAAGCGTTAGTTGGTTGCTTTACTCCCTTATACAAATGGCCTCATGGCAGAAGGGCCCCTGCTGGCCACCAACATCTTTTGGCTCACTCTGTGTGGGTTTTTCATCTTAAACATTAGAGGAACCATGATGTAAATGTCGGTCATGGTGCTCTGGTACTTAGCGCACCAGGACGTACATTTACGTCATAATCTTGTAGCGAGAGCAGGAGCTGCTACCGTGTTTCCCCGAAAATACACCCTACCCCGAAAATAGGCCCTAGCTGTATTATATATAGCTGTATTATATATAAGACCTAGGCCAGTGGTCTTCAACCTGCGAACCTCCAGATGTTGCAAACCACAACTCCCAGCATGCCCGGAGAGCCAACAGCTGTCCGGGCATGCTGGGAGTTGTAGTTTTGCAACAGCTGCAGGTCTGCAGGTTGAAGACCACTGACCTAAACAATGCCCAAGCTGCAAATATTAAAAAACAAACTTAAACTTACCTTTGTCCTCCATTCCCCTGTTGCTAAGGAACCGGCCTCACTGTCCTCCGCTGTTATCGCTGCTTCCTGGTGTTGGGACGTCACAGAGCCTTCAGCCTATCACCGTCCGCAGCGATGTCCCGCCTCTGCCGATGATAGGCTGAGCCCACTGTGATGAGCTGCGCCCATCACATGATAATAATGGGGGGGTGTAAATACCGTGGAACCGCCATGTTAATGTTAATGTACATACCGTACTGTAAATAAGTAAGCCCTACCCTGAAAATAGGCCCTAGTGTGTTTTTTGTGGCTAAAAGTAATATAAGACCCGGTCCTATTTTCGGAGAAACACGGTATCAGTAGCAGGGACCTTACCACTAATGGTGGACATCAGAGATCACGCTGATTAATGCTTTGGATGCCGTGATCATTACTGATCACGGCATCTAATGTAGTTGCGATGCTTGTATACACTCATCAGACCACCACAGCACGAGGGGGTCCATTATGTGAAAATGAAGAATGGAGGATCCCTTACCTCCTCCATGATTCTCTTCTTGGATCAAATATGGTATTACCACAAGCAGAAATGTATAGACTATTAAAATATAATGTTGCTGATTATGGGCATATCACTTTCCAGAAAAAAAATTATTAAAAACGATCAAGTTACGGAAATATAGACTTATAGTGGACAAAATAGAATTTCTGACTACTATAACTTTTCTAATTTTTTTTAAAAAGTAGTACAGTAACAAATAGGCATGCAACCATGGGTATCATTTTTATCACATTGTTCGACGGAATATAGATCAGTTTTACCTAAATTGCACTGCGTAAAAACAAAACCCACCAAAATTTGCTAAATTGTGGGGGGTTTCTAACTTTCCCCCACAAATAATAATTTTGGCTGCACTGTACATTTTATGGTAAAAGAAAAGGTGTCAAAGTACAGTTGGTCACGTAAAAATAAAAACATGTCATCATATGTGTCTGTGGATGGAAAAGTAAAAGAGTTATGGCTTGGTGTTCACACCGTTAACCACTGGGTGTCACTAAAGCTTAAACGTAATACAAAACATCTTGCTCTTCAGGAATGAGTTACAGCACTGAGTTTTCTTTGGTAAATATTTTAAATCATAGTAAACAGAGTAACAACTGGCAATCCCTAAATACAAGGTGTCATGAATAAGAACTAGCACACCGATGTGTCAGCATGAACCACTAGTGACTTGAAGAAAAGCCTTACCTGAGAATTTATAATGCGCATGGTAGTTTTGTTTCCAACATCTTTTTCATAGTTGTGTGTTGGCGCAGAGTTAAATCGCAGAACAGCATCATGGGCATCTGTGCAAAGAAAGGATAGCTGTATCATTTATATTTAGTTAAGAACAAAATGTTAAGAACAAAGGATTAAACTGAGCAAACAGTTCTCTAAATGAGTCATCCAGCATCAAATCTGCAACATGTTTGAATAAGATACATTAAAAAACAAAATAAAACAGCAACAACAAGGTAACTGAAACATTAAAGGGGCACTCCGGTGAAAAACTATTTATTTTCAAATCCACTGGCTCCAGAAAGTTAAACAGATTTGTAAATTTCTTCTATTAAGTAGTGGAAGGATTAAGATTTTTTAATAGAAGCAATTTACAAATCTGTTTAACTTTCTGGAGTCAGTTGATATGAAATAATAGTTTTCCACTGGAGTTCCACTTTAATACAGAGATATGCAGTACAGTATAACGTAAAACAGTACTTATATGGGTTTAGATGTATGAGTGAGGTAAGGGATGCTAAACGTGTTGTAAATATATAAGTCCATCTGCCTCAGTAGAATATTAAAGCTTCATAAGGCTAGATCTGCCATTAGGCCATCTCCTAATGTCCGCGACTCTTTAAGAGGCTTGTTCTCTGAATACAGATTAGTTTACACTCTTTAATAAAAGGGTTATACAGCTATCAAACATGTAGGCCCTATCTCCAGAACAGAGCCCAAATCTCCATGCTGAACGCTCTGACCCCCCACCCTTAGACATACTCATCAGTAGTGACGGCCCGCTCAGCCAATCATAGTGTCTCGTCTAGGTTGTGATTGCCAAAGCTGGTCATCACTGCCAAGATGAGTACGTCTCAGAAGGTGGGGCCAGAGGATTCAACAGGAAGAGTCAGACCCTGTCCGCATTTACAGACTTATTATTTTGCCCCCTGCTGTCATTTTGATTCTCTCTCAGGATGTCCACCTAATGTGTCCTTCACATATGCATAGGAGCACAGTTCCCACCTAGATTCTCCTGGCAAAGGGCGGTGGAGTAATACTTGCTTTTGCGCAGGCCAGCCATGAAGAATAGGAGTAATACAAGTATCTCTTTCTTACCAGCATTCAAAGCATTTTGTAAGGAAATCATTTGAACCCTAGGGGCGCCATAACAAGCCTGTAATATCAATATCTAGACACAGGAATGTATATAATAATTCCATCTAAAAACCTGTTAAGCACAGTCTACCAAAGACAAACCTTTTACATTTGTATCTTGGAGAATCACGGCAGACAATATTCAGAGGATTAATGTATGAGGAGCATAAGAACAGTCATCAGAGTCATATCTGACATAAAAAATAGAATGTAGCTGCATCACTTTGAATTATTGCCAGAATACTGCTTAGGGCACTGGGGTCTGCTCTGGACCATTAGCTCTGTAGGCTACAATATCTGCTATGGTTTAATACTTCTCATGCCTTCACTTCCCTGGATTATTATGACTTCTGTTCCTCCAGTGAAAACAGCCATGATCAATGTAATATAAGTTGGTCCCTGTGCTGCCTTTGATTCCTTGCATTATATATTAATTACATGTGCTGCTAATGGTAACAGAAGAACAAATGTGGGTGTCGGTAAAAAAAAAAAAAAAACACTTCGGAAGCCACTAAGTTTATCAAACCTTGTAGCAGTGGAGTAGTTTAAAAGGTCTCCTAAAAATAAATGCTGGAATCTGGTTGGTTGCTCCCCTTTTTCTTCACACAAGGTGTGATAAATCTCACTGTGCATTCTTCAGGTTTGTCCAAAATAGAAGTCAGACTGTTTGAAAAATTCGATTCGTCCGATTTGATCCAAATAAATTCTCAGTGAATTTTTATTAGTAATGTGTTTAATAAAGTGTGTGTGTTTCACTGTTTTTCCTCAATTATTATTTTTTTTTTTTTAGGTAGTACTACTACTACCATCATGGAACAGACTGTTCCATTATGGGAGTAGTAGTACCTGTGCTAATAGACAGATCGCCCCGAGTGTCACTCCTGACACCTGCTGCGATCGTCTTGTACAATGTATAGATGCGGAAGGCTTTCTCGCATCTAGATAGGACGATGGCATCGGGTGTCAGGAGTGATACCTGCTGTGATCTGTCCTTAACTGCAGGTACTACTGCTCCCAACATGGAGCACACTCGGCTCCATGCAGGGAGCTGTGGTACCTGCATTAATAGACAGATCGCAGCGAGTGTCACTTCTGACACCCGATGCGATCGTCCTGTATAATGTATAGATGCGGCCGGCCACTCTTCTCTGGTCCCACTGTAGTATGAGTATATGCTGTATATATATATATATATATATATACACACCTATTCATATTTCCCGCAGAGAGCTGTGATTGGCCAGATGGTTCCAGCCACTCACAGCTCTCTGCATGAAATATGAAAAATAGGTAAATATACGGCATATACTCATACTACAGTAAGACCAGAGAAGAGCAGCCGCCTCCATCATCTATACATTATACAGGACGATCACATCGGGTGTCAGAAGTGGCACTCGCTGCGATCTGTCTATTAATGCAGGTACTAAAGCTCCCAGCATGGAGCAGAGTGTGCTCCACGTTGGGAGTAGTAGTACCTGCAGTTGAGGACAGATCACAGAGGGTGTCACTCCTGACACCCGCTGTGATCGTCCTATCTATTGCAGAGATGCGAGCGCAGGAGAAAGTCGCTTGCATCTATACATTATACAGGACGATCACAGGGGTGTCGCTAATGAAGACATTTGTTATATAGAATCGAGTCGAAGTTTGGATTTGGTCTGAATCAAATCTTTCATAAAATTCGGAACAAATTCGACTTCATCAGATATGATTCGCTCATCTCTAGAAATGATAAACAGCACTCAAATAAAGGTTCTCAGCTTTACATGTAAAACTTCAATGTTTTGTTTCATCTCATTAAAAAGTTACTAAACAAACTGATATGCTTTGGACACCACATGCACCCTTATTTATGGCTTCACATATGTTTAGTAAACCCAGCATAGGGACTCTCATGTGCATGTAGATCCTCCATACTCCAAAAAAAGAACAAAAAAAAAAACATAATGTACCCAGATAAAAAGCCTGAATGCTGTAAAACACAGTTAAGTCGCAGTTATTGCAGTTCTGTAAATGATTACAGGTGTGGCCTGATTAGACACTGGGCATTGCTACAAGAGGACGTAAAAATGCTTTCCCCGCTGCCTTATATAAATGGCTCTCAGAGACTACTTTTGGGTAGTGTACCACTTAGTGAGAGAATGCTAGTCTTTAAGATGCACTTGAAGAAATTTTTTCCAGTTGACAAACATTTAGAGTGGGCAAACAATGGCCTGAGAGAAGCAGTATAGTTGTTTTGACAAGTATAAAGTAATCCCAGTACTCCAAAATTCTTTTGCACTCAAGTGTTTCTTTATTCAGAACAAGGTTTACATCTTTAACGCAGGGCGCCCGAACAGGGCACCCTGCGTTAAAGATGTATACCTTGTTCTGAATAAAGAAACACTTGAGTGCAAAAGAATTTTGGAGTGCCGGGATTACTTTATACTTACCTTGGATACCCTTATCCCTGGCACCAAGATCTTTACAGTGCCAACCTGAATACTTTGTAGTTGTTTTGACAAACTGCCCGCCATCTAGGCCAATCTGACCAAGCTTTACAGAGGTGATATTAGCAGTGGTTACGTAAGGGCACACAGGGCTAACAGGCTTTTGATGCCCCAAACAGAACACCAGTTTACATTTTGATCATCCAGAAAAAGGTGGCACCTTCCTTCATTATACATCCCTGTCACTGCCTGGACCATATCTTGGTACCGTATATACTCGAGTATTAGCCGTTCCAATTATATAAGCCAAGGCCCCTAATTTCACCCCAAAAACCCAGAAAACCTATTGACTCGAGTATAAGTTTAGGGTGGGAAATACATCATTCCCCCCCTGTCATCATTCCCCCACCCCCTCCGGTCATCATCCCGCCCTACTGTCATCATCCCGACTCCCACTGTCATCATCCAGACCCCCCTCATACAGATCCCCCTTGCCCCCCATATCATTATCCAGATCCCCCTCATACCCCCCTGTCATCATCCAGACCCCCTCTCTTGTTCTCTAATCACCTCCCCAGTTGCAGCTCGGTCGGTTCTTCCCTAGCAGCCGTCCAACGTCGCTGCAGGGACCGTCCGACTTCTAGTGGGAAGGTTGAGCCGGTTCGGGCCATCCATCTTGACCGAGAGGCCTTCTTCTCTGCTGGGGGCTGGCCCAGGACTAGTGACGCTGCATTGACGCCGCCGCGTAGGGATGCCACGGACGTCTGCTGTGCACAGACGTCCCTGCATGACGGCGTTAATGCAGCGTCACTAGTCCAGGGCCGGCCCGGAGCGGAGAAGAGGGCCTCCTGGTCAAGATGGATGGCCCGGACCGGATCACCCTCCACACTGGAAGTCGGACGGTCCCTGCAGCATAGATGGGCGGCGATGGACGACCTGGCCCATCACCTCGCCACCCCCACCGGTATGTCTTTGATTTTTTTTTTCTCCATCACTCGAGTATAAGCCGAGGGGGACGTTTTCCGCATAAAAAATGGTGCAGAAAAACTCGGCTTATACTCGAGTATATACGGTACTTAGCATAAAGAAATTTGATGTCACAGCAACTATTATGTGTCCCGTCACACCTCTACCGCAAGCCACACTTCTTCTATTTTCGAGACAAAAAACACAATTTTCATCTGCTACACCCACATCACAGGTCCATCAACCACAATCTCTTCATCACAGCTCAGCCCCACCTTACTACACAAGATCTGCATCTCCGGGTGAATATGTCGGTCCGGCTTCCAGTCACACTCCCACCTGTATGCCACACCCCCACAAACCCCCTCTTATTTTCGGCCTACAAGTTTTTCATCATGGCTTAGCAGCACCATTTTGGGGGGCTTCTGAACCAATTGCCAAGTATCCATAGAGTTATGGTCTCCACATACAATGGTCGTCCGGGGACCAATTTATATTGTAACTTGAGGGACCACTGTGATTTTAATCCTTTCAATCCAGCTTTTGAGAGCGATCTTGTGGGTGCATTCCTTTAGTCTCTACAGATGGCATTCACTGCATCCTGTGCCTCGAGTACTATCCTTTCCTACAATGGGTAGATTTTTTTTTTAACTAAATTGCCTTTTAGCTAGTGGTCAGAGAACTATACAAATGGCAGAAGTCGGAGTACTATGTTTAATAACAGTGTATATGTAATGAAGAAAGGCTTTTGTCATTTTGAAACATTGCATGTGCTTTTTAAAACTAAGGAAATGCTGCTCGTACAAACTAGCCAGGACAGTAAAAAACAATGGCAATAATGACTTGGGTTCCAGAAATGGGCCAGGTGCTAATAGTTAAAAAGCAGGCAGCTGCCACTGCAGGCTCAGTGCACTGCTGTTTTATTACCTACACTTGGAAACAGATAGTAAAACTGCCTCTAGATGAGCCAAAAACAGGTGTATCATTATACTTAAGGAGATAAAGCCCTAATGGCCATGTTCAAGACTTCCCTGGCCAGTCCTTATCTTGTAAGGCTAAGCAGGAGAAGGGATGTTGTATGGAGATACTGAAATAGAGACCTTTATATACCTTCATATATCAGACTGTTTTCACACTGCATTAAGAAGTGTACAGCTTAATCTGCTTGTCGTAAGTGCTAGGATAAGTCCTGGCACATGTGTTAAACAGATCCAATCACCCCCATATATCCAACAGAGGCCCAAACGTGTGCTATTTTGTCCACCATTTAAGACGTATGTGGTAAAGTGAGCTGGATGGAATAGTTCACACTATTCTATTGAGCTGGATTATGTAAAAATTTTAAAATTAAAACCAACATACCGTACAGTGCACTTTTTTTTTTAACCATGCAAAATAGATTTCAAAAAGGGACCCCATTATTAGTATACACCAGATATAAACATGGGGACTCCCTGGTATATATCTGACAGACACTGCTGTATTAGTGTGAAATCGTCTTAACAAATCACATTATACAAAATATATACACTAAAATGAATAACTGCTACAAATTGATTACAAATGTGTAGTCAGCAACATAAATTTGACGAGTTGTTACTGTCCTTTATATAGAGCAATGTAAAGTAAAGCCAAGTATACAATGTTTTCTTCTGTCTATATGGATTAATGAGTCTATCAGCCTTGGTGTATCAGTGCTGCATTGAATGAGGAGAGACAAGTGCAGTAATCTAAATGCACACATAAAGAATTGCACAAGTATCTTCAGTGCTGAACCCTAACTTGTTCTGAGAAGCCTCTGCAGTTGCCTGTTAATGATGGCACTTCTAATCTATCACAAACATTTAAAAGGAACTCATTTGTGTCAAGCAAAGGAGAAATAGAAAGGAGAGAGCAAGTCCAGGAAGCAGCAGTAATGGGATGATTACACGTTGCTCATCTAGTGAAGCATTTTAGGTGTTCCAAAAAAAAAAGGATTCAAGGATTTAAGACAATCAAATGGGAAAAGGAATTACTGCTGTGACTGAGGTTTGATTCAGGCTAAATGACAGTGTCTTTAAGTGAAGATGTGCTAATACAGAAAAGTAGATGCTGCCAAGCTTTCACGACAGGCCCATAACACAGCTGTCACTTTCCTACTGAATGCTGGATACATGCAAAAGAGTGGGCGCCTCTCGGTGAGACTCTGCGAGGCTGCCAATGGTTTCCGGACCGCAATTAAGGGATTACAAAGTTTACTTACATCTTGTAAAATAATCTTTATACACTTCTGGAGATTCCCTGAGTCTTCAACATCAATTTATACAGGAAAAACCTCATATTATATACTAAAGTGTACAATTATACTTAATAAATAGATATTCTTGTGATGTAAAAACATAAAAATGGCAATCATTGTAAACAATAGAGATCAGAGCTTGAATGGGCACTCTCATTAAAACTAATTTTTGCACGCCTTATGGTAAATAAAAATACAAAAAAATACTAAATAAAGCTTTTAACCTTTTATTTGTGTTTAAAAAAGCTGCCACTAGGTGTCTCCCCACTGGCCCAGAGCACATTTCCCCCCATCTCTTGCACAGACTTTGGACTCCTGCTGGCCTGGCAGAAGTCCAAAATCAGGAAATGCAGTCTGGAGTGCTGCGGGGTAGGGGGGTGGGGTTTATGGAAGCCAATTACAAAAGTTTTTTATTTCGCATAAGGAATTAAATATTAAAAATCATGTTTAATGACAGTGCCCATTTAAAGGTTGCTTAAAGGGGCTAGCTATCTTTCATAACATATGCTTTGGTTAACCCCTTTAACTTGTACCACTTCTTGTTTATCTCTATCTGATGTTTAGATGGGAGTACATTCAGGTATTTTTTTTTTTTGCCAACAAAATTTTATTTGGTTAATCATTTCTTCTATTATATTCTATGGACTGACAAATCTGTAAACCAAAGAGGGAGATGTTATTATGGAAGTAAGTAGCTATAAATCTTTATTCTATAAAACATTACATGGTGTCCAGTGAAATCAATGATCCATTTGTTTTATTATTGTGGTAGATTTCTGCTTTGGTTAAAGTTGGGGGAGGGGGAAGGCACACTCTGGGACACACACGCAAAACAATTTTATCATTTAAAAACGTATTGAATTTTATACAGTGACCCCCCGACCTACGATGGCCCCGACATATGATCAAATCAACATACGATGGCCTCTCAGAGGCCATTGCATGTCGATGTCAGCATCGACATACGATGCTTTTTTATGTCAGGGCCATCGCATTAAGTGCTATCCGGCAGCGCCAAATGCTTAAGCTGCTGCCGGATAGCAGCTTAATGTTCCCTGTGTGGTGCGGTAAGTATTACTTACCCCTCCACGATGCTCTGGGGTGCCCTCCGGGTCCAGTGCTGGTCTTCCGGTGTCTTCTCGGCCCTCTCCGATGACGTCAATACGCTGCTGCGCACGTCATCCAATAGGAATGGCGTACGCAGCGGCGTAATGACACCGCTACGCAGGCCCAGTAAGGCCTTGCGGAAGAAAGCAGAGTACCGGAGAAGACAGCATAGGACCGGAGAAGACAGCGGAGAGCCCAGCGGAGGCCCGGGGACACCATCTCGAGCGGCTGGGACAGATGAGTACAGCTTCCTATACAGTGGTCCCTCAACATATGATATTAATTGGTTCCAGGAGAACCATCATATGTTGAAACCATCATATGTCGAGTACATATGTCTATGTAAAAATGGTAATTGGTTCTGGGGCCTCGGAACCATTGTATGTTGAATACATATCTCTATGGGAAACTGCTAATTGGTTCTGGGATGACCATTGTATGTGGAGTGTATGGGGAGTGTTTAACAAACCAGGGTGCCTCCAGCTGTTGCACAACTACAACTCCCAGCATGCATGTACAGCCATTGACTGTCTGGGCATGCTGAGAGTTATAGTTTTGTAACAGCTGGAGGCACACTGATAGGGAAACATTGATGTATGGGGTGTATAGTGTGTATATGTACTGTATGTGATGTGGGACATCGCATACAGTACTGTACAGTTCTTTAAATACCTTCAGGGGGGACAGAATGTCCTCCTTTACGATCCTGCCGACTACAGCTCTATAGGAAAGGAAGGGGAGGGCAGCCAGCAGCTCAATGGATGCCTGCAGCAAGATGTTGCAGGCTATTGGCTATGGCTGCACTGGGGGGCGGGGCTTACAC